>NC_092810.1:101496002-102096002 GCF_040954645.1 Diabrotica undecimpunctata
TAAGGTACAACGATAGTGATCCTCATTTAGTGTTTTTAAAACAGAAGACCAGACCATGTGCCCATAATTCGAAAAATCTTCGTTGTGCTACGGTATCCAACGATGATATAAAAATTAATCTACAAGCAGTCTACATAACAGAGGGTAAAGAGAAACAAGATCTTGTTTTGATGAAATATATCTCTGCTTTCGAGCTCCAAAGAAGAAGAGGAAGTAGTGCGCCTGTCTTTGTTACTCGCATAAGAACGGTTTCTATGAAATTTTTTCTCAATAGTTAGAAACAGAAACGCATGATTCCTGCCTGTAAAAAGTTTTTTGCTTTCACTATGGGTATACCTGCCTCTCGACTACTGCGGATGGGAAAAGTTGTCAATCAAAGTCTGCTGTTCAAAAAAAATAGAGCTGGTTATCGACGAGAAGCTTTTTTCAGAGCCAAAGAGCCAGTAGTCCGTCAATTTCTTGGTAAACTAAATTGTATCGAGTCTCATTATGGAAGAGGAAAAAGTAAGAGAGTTTACCTTTCAGCAGAGTTAAGTGTAAATAAGTTATATAAAATGTTTAAAGATGCTTACACTGACGATTTGCACGTGAGCTATTCATGTTTTCACCGTATTTTTGTAACCGATTTTAACATTGGATTTTCCTCTCTAGCTACAGACGCATGCGCTACGTGGAGCCGTCTTAAATATCTTATTCAACCAAACGCTCGCGGCTCAGTTGAAAGAATTAGTCCAATGATTGAACTTCGTATTCACAAGCTAAGAGCTGATGCGTTTTACAAACTAATAAAAGAAATTCCCAGTGATACTTATAGTTTTGTTTTTGATTTACAACAAGTGCACCCACTCCCAAAAACTCCAATCGGCGATGCCTTTTATCGCCGACAAATTGCATTCTATGCATTTAGCTGTGTGCCTATTGACTCAAAGACACCAATATTTTATAGGCGAAATGAAACGCAGGGAAGCAAAAGGGCAAATGAAATCGGATCTGCGCGCTCATCCATCACTTAAGACGCCAAGATCTTTCGTCTTTTTCTGCAGTATCGTTGTTTTGTGATGGTTGCTCTGGTCAAAATAAATGCTCATATTGCTCATATTTTGTGCCATTGGCTTAAAAATGAGACTTCAGAGAATGTACAGAAAATTCATGTAACCTTTCCGATTCGTGGCCACAGATTTCATCCAGTTGATGGAGCTTTTTTCCGTGTGGAGAAGCACTTATAAAAACTGATACCATCATCTCGAGCGAAAAGTATGCTTCTATTTACAAGGAGTTTGGCTCTATACAGAAACTGGGACAAGACTGTGTGATATAAGATATCAAAAGCCTTGAAATGATTTATCAAGGAATAAAAGGAATCCGCCAAACCAAACGCCTTATTATTAAGAAAATCAAAACAAGGTACCGGCATACTTCAACCAAAATAAAATGCTGCGCCAACTATAGGTTCGATAGTGGAACAGAAACTTTTAAAATCATTGTAAAAAAATTAAAATGATTTTCTTTGGGCTCTTCCTCAAATCCCACTATCTCATTCCGTGACTGAAGAGAAAAAAAAATTCTTCCTTTATTGCAAACCCACTTTGAACAAAATTGGAAAGAGATCCCTGATCTTCATTGGTATATTAATACTCTTCAACACAAAGTTACTAGTGATCCAGATCCAGAAACCCACAACTACCTTGATGGCGAGTGTGATTGCTTGGAGGAAATATTCACATCTAAATTTTTTGTATTCCTCATTTTCTTTATGTTTTAGTGGGTACCGTTTAATATTTTTCATTTCTGAGATATTGTTAGTTTGACAAAGGTTAGTATCTCCCATCTTTTTTTACAAAACGCGATATCTCCAACAGACACATGGCTATATTTTGTTAAAATATTTTTTCTTTGCAGATATGTACCTACACCAGGAAAAGGGCACAGTGGACCGAAGAGGACATTGAAGCTGCAATGAATGCCGTACGAAATGGCATGGTTGTTCATAAAGCAGCACTTACATTTAATATTCCTCAGTGTACATTACGTAACCATCTTCTTCTTCTTTAAGTGTCATCTCCGCGACGAAGGTTGGCAATCATCATGGCTATTCTGACCTTCGAGGTAGCTGCTCTGAACAATTGCCTTGAGCTGCAACCAAACCACTCTCTCAGGTTCTTCAACCAGGAAACGCGTCTTCTTCCTACGCTTCTCCTACCCTCTACTTTTTCTTGAAATATGAGTCTCAAGATGTTGTATCTTTCGCCTCTCATCACATGTCCGAGATATTGCAATTTCCTTTCTTTTATTGTATTTTCCATTTCCCTCTCTCTGCCTATTCTCCTTAACACTTCTGTATTCGTGATTCTATCTACCCATGGAATCCTTAACAATCTTCTAAATGTCCACATTTTAAACGCGTTAAGTCAATTTATTGTATTCCGGTTTAATGTCCATGATTCAGCTCCATAGTAGAGTGCACTGTGTACATAGCATTTAATTAGCCTTATTTTGAGGGCCATTGTCAGATCTTTACTGCATAAAATCTTTTTCATTTTCACGAAGTTGGCACGTGCTTTTTCAATTCTGATTCTTATTTCTGCAGTATAATCGTTATTTCCTGGGATTATCGTTCCCAAGTAAGTATATCTTTTTACTATCTCAATCTGCTGGCCGCCTACCGTTAATATTTTGTTTGTATTGTTGTTCATGCTAATTTTTATGAATTTGGTTTTTTTGATGTTAAGAGAGAGTCTGTATTCTCCACTATATCTTGTTCTATCATGGCTATTCTGACAAACAATTCTGACACAAATATTCTGACGAACAAAATATCACTATATTTTGTTCATTATTCTTTCTAAGTCTTCCAAGTTGTCGGCTATGATGACTGTATCGTCGGCATACCTAATGTTGTTAATTAAACTTCCGTTCACTTTTATGCCGACTGTCTAACGCAATGACGCAAAAAAATATTTGATGTGGATTTAAAGCAACTGGGATATGCCCATTTAATCCAAATGCTATTTCGGATGCCGCCTTTACACCTAGTTGTCTGACACAACGAGAGATTGAAACAATCGCCGAAGATTTTTAGGAAAATCCTAATACCGAACCAGAAATTGAAAAAACTGTCAAAAAGAATACAAATTTCGAAGAACAGCTATCCTGCAGAAGTGTAAACAAAAATAATAAAAGCAAAACATTCTCGAGTAGTGAAAAAAGAAAAACTATCAAAAAAAATGACTGACCAAAGTTTGTTACTAACTTACATCTCACATGAAGACAGTGACTTATCTGGGTCTTACACAAGTGATACAGCCTTCAGCGAAGATTATAGTGATGCAGTTTACACGTCAAATAAATATGATAAAAATAAGGTTGCAAAAATAAGTAAAACAGAGCCATGTGAAGAACTAAATGCAAGTTTTGGTTCCAGTGGTTTGCTGATTACACCGGAGTTGAAAGTATTAACAAAAAAAAACGTCGACATGCCATTAATGCGAAAGCACAAGAAGTTACCAGAGATTTATTTGATGCATCATTTTATAGCTCTTCTCTTTTCATGCCTCCTTCTCCTTTCGAAGGTTGGCAATCCAAATGGCAATTGTAGTTTTGGAAACTGCTGCGCAAAATATTTCTGCGGATGAGTGGTCGAACTATCTCCTCGGGTCTTTCAGCTACAAGTTCTGACGTCTTCCTACTGATCTTTTGCCCTGTACTTTTCCTTCCAGTATAACTTGAAGTAATTAGTATCTTTCGCCTCTCAACACATGAACCAAGTATTGCGTTTTCCTCTATTTGATTATTCTTAGTAATTTTTTTTACATATACGACGAAGTACCTCAACATTGGTAACTCTTTGTACCCATGGAATTCTCAACATATGTCTGTATAATATACATCTCAAAGGCATCTATTTATTTTTACAGAGTCCATTGTCCAACTTTCACAGCCATACAGTAAGACAGAAGCTCTTATATAAAGCTCTCTTAAGACTTATAGCTCAGCAAAATCAAAACTTGTGTGTTGAGGATAGAGTGGATGATATGCGCAAGTGTGTTTGTTGTAATAAGTATATCCACGAGGAATGTATAGGAATAACAAAAGACGACAAGGATATAAATTTTTATGTCCTCGATGTGTGTAAATGTGCGATATATGTGCTTAATGTATTGACAAATTTTTGTTTTTAATATGAGTAAATGTTTCTTTCACTAAACTTTGTATTTACTCTTTAATTTTTAGGTTTAAAATTTATTATCTACGTAAATTTCTTTAAAAAATGAAACTGGCCTTCAATTTATTCAATGTTAAAATTTTATATATTACTTAGTTCTCGGGAAGAACCGCGTTGAGAATTTATTACTTGACTTTTCGGCACCCATTTTGGAGTCATTATTAAGAGTGATACGCTTCGGTTCGAATCAAAATAATGTTACAATTTGGGATTACTAATCATAAAAAACAAAAATAAAAAAAAACCTTTTGGTTTTTCCAAAAATTGTAGTACCACCGATGAGACTTTGGGTCTGGACTGACAATATAAAAATTTATATTCAGTTATCATTTTTATTGATGAAATTTATTAAAACAATTTCTATTGACACCACAACATAAAAAAAACCTTTCACCGGACACATATAACAAAAGTCAGGCTGTAACATCAAGGATACCTTCATTCTTATCTTGATTTTTGGCTTTCATTAACGAATTCTGGGAGGTGTTTAGCCTCCTTTGACCGAAAGCGTTTATCATGTATTGGTGCAGTCTTTCTTTTTTTTCTGTTTACATTATCATTTTCCTCGTCACTTTTCAGTGACGTCAGCTAAGCAATCTTTCTTGTATTAGCAACTGCAACTAGCTGCAGCACAAAAATCAATAAAGGCGTAAATACATCGTATTGTCCATTTATTTGTTCTACTGCTCATAGGGTACTTTGACATAATCCTATCCAGCAAATCTACTAGACCCATGCTTTCATTGTAGTGCTTAATCACTGCTGGACGATTTATTTCTATGTATTTTTTATCTTTTACTGACCAGTGCCTACACAATCTCAAGGGTTTAGCTCCAAATGCTGATGAAGCCATATAGATTGGTTTGGAATCAAACCATTTTGTAAAAGCTATTTTGTTGTCTTTGTTAACGAGCATATCGTGGGATCCTCTTTCTGATTTTCTTAGATCTTTATCTGTTTTAAATGTCACATCAGTTTTTGGTATTCTATTTTTCATTAGTGTTCCTGTTACATAAAGCTTCCGTAATTGTAAAGCATCAATCAATATTTTTGACGTAAAATATCTGTCAACAAAAATAAATACTCCTACTGGCAGAGTATCTGTAAGTTTTAAAACAACCCTTCCCGCGATATCTAGCCGTTCTTGTGTAAATACCAAGCTGGATTCAATAAATCTTCCTTTACCTTCATACATGTGAAAACCAAGTGGAATCTCCCCCGTAGTCGTCACGACAAAATTCTTTAATCCTACAGGGTTAGGTTTTTCTCATACAAACTGTCTCATTAATACTTTTCCATAAAAGGGAATCATTTGCTCATCGATTGACACTTTTTCAGTTGTTTAATTATTCAGACAAGCCCTTTGAATTTGATCCAAGAATGGTCTTACTTTCCAGAATTTATCATTTTCTTTAGTCTCCTTGGTTACAGAATCATTGTCAACAATTTTCGTGTTCGAGTGGCAAAAAACGATTTCTTGACATGTCTGAAACTATTGGTACCCTGGTATCCATTTGCCAAAACATTCGGATTTGTCGTAAATTATAAATACCAATATGCAAGCAGCATGCACGTAACGTTTTTAATTCTTCTGCAGAAGTCTCTAAAGATTTTCCATTTTTTTTACTTCCTTTATATTTGTGTACAACGCCATGGATTCAAAAAAATTGTTGTTGATGTATTTTTTGAAGTAGTCAATAGGTCTTGGAATATTTTCGGGATTCAAGGGATTCCGAACAGAGGGTTGATATTGGGAAAATTGTGGTGTAAAATGTGTTCTCTTCCATTCTTTCCTGTCTTTTTTAGGAATAGAATTTTTCATGTTACTCTCCTTTAAAATCCGGGTTGCCAAGAGCATGTCATCATCCTAATCGTCTTCTGATATGTCACTGATTTCAGTGTGATCGTCACACCTTTCTTCCTCACTTTCAATAATTAGTTCATTTTCATCCAGATTTTTAGATTCATCCCATTCATCCCCATCATCATCATTGTCAGGAAAAAGAGGAATATCCGAATCAGAGTCATCTAAATTCACATGATCTGCGATTTCCTTAAGTTCAGTCGCAGTCAGCTGCCCTAAAAATAAAAAAAATATTTTAAAATACACTACCGTTTAGGACCCAAGGTATCATCAATGATCCCTTGTGTTTAGGGCCAAAGAACTATTTGTAGTTCAAATGTATCTATCATAAATTTATCACAATTTCAATTTAATATCTTTTTTTAACACTAAAATGCACTGATCATATACAGAACCATGCTAAATATTATGTACTTACTTTTATTATTGATGATTTTTTTAGCGTCTGCCATGACGTATTTACTTACTCACAACAAAAAGACTGACCAACTCATTTCAATCGAGAAGTATGCCACGGCGCGATTTTCTAAGCATAGTAGATGCTTAACACTGCGTTTGCCGTCGAATGCGAAAAATAATTTGTTGAACCGTAGTATCATATATGATACCTGGGTTACGAGGAGGTTAAGAAGAAACTCTGACTTAAGTACATATAAGAAAGTCGAAAGGCGTATCCTTAACAAGAAGATAAAACCTAAAGACTTTGATAATCTGCAAGATAAATCGAATTGCGAGTGTGCCGGCTGTAGGAAAATATATTCAACCACATCGAAACAAGAAGACTGGGTACATTGCGTGCCTTGCAATGTTTGGTTTTATGAAAACTGCTCAAAATATGTTAATTTATGTGAAAAATGCGAAAGTATTGGCCAAAAAAAAAACGTACCAAATAAAGTTTATGATCGAGCCATATCACCCTTATTGTCCTAGTCATATCACCCTGACAAATTGGGTGAGTTAGTCTTTTATAGTTTTTGGTATTTTGATGTTTAGTTTTTGTCTAAAGTATTTGGCTTAACCAACTCTGTACACTTTCTTCTAAATGGTATTTTAATATAAACATATAAATGTTTTAGAGTGTAGAATTTTTTGTCCTAAGATTCAGATAGTAAAAAAAATGTGAGCCATCTCTTCCGGACTTACGGAGGAACTTAGATGTTGTTGGGGGTTTGAGGTTAATAATCAATGTTTTAAATTGCACACAAATATATTGGGAATACAACTTTATATTCATTGTAACTTCAATACTTCCATTTTGGTATATATTGCATTATTATTTTATATTTATTTCTATTTTAATCAGTATATATTAAATTCAAAAACGTAAAATCGTCCTGTAAATAAAACAACAGATAAAGGTAAATATTTTGCCAACGTTCTCATGCTACACTGAAGGATAGTTTCGGATTACGTTTATTCGTCGACTACTACGACTATTAAATTCTAAAACGAACAATAACTTTCTCAAAGCTTTGTAAGTGAACACCGAATACTTATTTTTTAACAATGTGTTCGACAAAGCGAGGAATACTGTTAACGAATTTGTGAACTTCTATAAACACAGCATATTTACGAAATAATATTGTTTAGAAACAATAAAAATAAAATAAAAGTAAGGGGAAATATCAACTGGCATTAATTGAAAATATTAACTAAAAACAGGTTAACTACAAACTAAAAAAATAATTTTAATTACATTTTCTTTTAGACAGGCGAAACATTAAAATATATTTCTAATTATTTTATTTTAATTTCTTTAGATATTATTAATATTAACTTAATTTTTTATTTTATTATTTTAAAAATAGTTGGCGCTCAACTCCTAGATGAACTTAAATTCCAATTTTATTTTTAATTAATATTTTATGAAAAATGAAAAAGACAGAAAAGATTTGATTTCACGTACAAAGCGTCTATGTATCTGTTGATACGTATTTCGACTTAATAAGTCTCATCAGAACAGTTATTCATAGCCGTTCTTAATGTGAAAAATAATCTTCTCTGTCTTATTAGGAAGCAACATGGCTTCGTTATGGACGCAATAGCGACATCTGATAGAAAAAAAACGAAACTATCGAAAACTATTCGAACTTACCGATTTTTAATATTTTAATTTATTTTATTTGGACACCATTATGTTCTATGCCATAGAACGTATGAAATTTCTATGCTCAACTTCCGTTGAAAAAGTATATCTGTCAGTTAGCATCTTTTTTCTCTCATGACAATTTTACTTCATTGTAGAAGAAGGGATAATTTAATGTAGAAGTGGAATATTTTTCATAACGAGTTTTGCCCTATTAAAGCTGGATTTTCGTTCTAAAATTAATAAATATTGTTAGATCTTTATCTAGGATGAGTATATTTCATAATTCTTGTTGATCAATTTTATTACATACCTTTCATATAATCTAACTAACTAATTTAATAACTGTTATATTCATTTTATTCTTGCCAACTGGCTATTTTCTATTTAATATTGTAATTATTTTAAATCTTTAATCTTCATATGGTAAGGAAATATTTTAAAACCTATACAGTCGCTAATTCAAGATTAATTATTTTAGACTTTTGCCATAAAATAAACTTTTTCTGTTTCCCCTTGTTAGGTGGACCTATCTAAAACCTCATTGTGCACCATACAGAGGGATGACAACTGCAGCAGCATAGCAGATATGTAGAACTCAATAGCTGCTTAAAACTACATCTCGCTTAATCCCGATATCTTCACCAAATTGAAAGCTACTTAGTTAGCTACAAACCATCCAACCAACATCAGAATCCATTAGCAAGGTGTCCTGTTAACCACATAAAACCATAATTTTAAAATTTTTGTAAAGCTATAGGTAAGATTTGCTTCCTTTTTGATTTCATATTAAAAAAAATATATATTTTTTATGTACATTAAATATGATTAGTTGTTAACCTAGTTTATTTGTAACAGCCAAACCCATTTTTCAGATTTACTTCTAAGATAATACGTTCTCACACCTAAGAGACTGAGCTAGACGAGGTCTAACAATTTGCTTTCAAAGAAAGTGACTTTTTTTGTTATAGGTACATTGGCTTCCAACTTCAGAGGTAGTTTTATTGTTGCAAATTGGCGTCCATCGTGTCTGATGTGTCGTTCGATGGTTCGGACGTGCCTATCGACAAAGCGGAACGAAATTAAACTGTTTTTGTTTAAAAATTGTGTTTTTATAAATCTGCAGATTAGGTGTAAAAATAAAATTAGATTGTGAGTTTTAAGAACAATTAAATGGACCAGTTAGTCGGGGGGAAACCCCCAGACGACCCAGTGCCCCCAGATATACGTCAAAAAAATACAAATGATATACAAACAACAACAGCAATGACCATCGATAACGATAACACATCGAAAGAAAGACAGGAGTTTTTGTATGTAAGTACTGATTTAGGCCCGTATCATATTTATGTTGAGAATAATTCGGTCGAATTTAAAGGTAAATTAAATGCTCTTAAAATCGGAGATATTATTCTTTCTAACTTTCCGGAGATAGACAATAAAATTATAAGTATCGATTCTATAGGTCGGAATAGGGTTAGGATCAAGTTAAAGGATTATAAATCAGCAAATTTTCTAATAAATAATAAAAACGAAAATATTTTTGTTAAAAATAACTTTGTATTGTATATCCCAAAATTTATTCTTCATAGACAAGGTGTTATTAGAGATATAGAAAAAGATTTTTCAGAGGCGTACATAAAAGATAAAATAAGACAATTTGATCAACATTGCACTTTTGAAGTATCTAATGTCAAAAGAATAAAACGTAAAGTAGAAAAAATTACGGATGAAGGTAAAATAGTAGAATATGTACCCACAAAGTCTTGCATTGTTATTTTCAAATCACAAATCTTACCAAAATATATTTCTATTAATAAAGTTATCAAGGAGGTAGAGCCGTATAACCAGAAAGTATTATTATGTTATAACTGCCTCCATTTTGGTCATCTGGGAGGTCAGTGTCGAAGTAAACCAAGATGCAGCAAATGTCAGGAGTCCCATACCACACAAGATTGTAAAAATTCAGATTACATACCACGGTGCTTTAACTGTCAAGGAAATCATCTTACTACTAATTTGTCTGCTTGTCCAGAATTTAAAAGACAAAAAATTGTAAAGGAAACCATGAGCTCTTGCAATATTAATTTCTTTAATGCAAATAAACAGGTCCCAAAAAATACGTACGCAAACATAGTCGCTCATAATACTTCTGCCATGGAAAGTGGTCAAATATCCTCGACAAATTATTCCCAACGGCCTCAATCTGGACCTACCCCTTCTAGTACAATACAGTATCATTCCTCTCAACCTCAGTACTCACAGTCCCACAATTTACAACCCAAATCCTATAATAACAATTTTACTAATTATATGTTTTCTTCTCCTACAACTTCAAACCCAAACAAAAGGCACAGACCAACCAGCCCTGATCCCATTGAAATTTCAAGAAAAGAAATACTTACACAACCAAAAACCTCTTTTGTCTCGGGGGGAATTTTTAATAGTCAACATTATTTAAAAAACTCAGCCGGAGTAAAATTACAATCAGAGGAATTAAATGCAACAATAAGTTTAGTTTTAGAAGTAGTTCTCAATATTATAAGTAATATAAAACAAACAAACAATTTCGATGTATCAAAATCTGAAATTGTGGAATTAATTAGTAAACATGTAAACCATACCTTGTCTTCAAATTCGCAGACACAAACGCGAACATAAATTTGCTGCAATGGAACTGTCGTTCAGCAGTAGCTAATAAAGTAAATCTAGAATATCTGCTATATCAAAATAATATTTCCATAGCATTGCTTTCAGAAACGTGGTTTAAATCAAAATACTATTATAATTTTAAAGGTTACAATTGCTTTAGATCAGATCGGGCAGACGGTTATGGTGGAACTGCCATTTTATTAAAATCAAACTTAAGATGCGAAGAAATAAATCTTAAAAATAGATATCCTTTCACTCACAAATGTATTTCAGTTAAAATTCTCCGAGGTAAAAATCCCATCAATATTGTGTCAGTTTACATTGAACCAAAGACCAAGATATCTGAAAGTCAATGGTTGGAATTCTTTAAAGACATACCTAAACCGTTTATTATTGGTGGGGATTTTAATTCCCACAGTATCGCATGGGGCTGTGTCTAAAAACTTTTAGAATGTATTGATCATTGTAATTTGATATGCTTTAATGATGGATCGCCCACATTAGCAACTAGTAAGAGTCCATCCGCTATTGACTTAACCTTTTGTACACAAGATATTTCAAAATTTTTTACTTGGAGAGTCCTACAGGACCCTCATGGATCCAATCATCTTCCGATTATCATTAACATGGAAACAGATCATATAACTTCATTTACAGCTCAAAACTATCACAAGATCTGGAATCTTAACAAGGCCGATTGGAAATTATACACATCTGTACTAGAAGCTGTAAATCCTCCTGGAAACTATCAAACTCTAATAGCAAACATTAATAAAGCAGCCAATTTAGCAATACCAAAGTTTTCATCTAACGGAACACATAAGAGACGAATTTCGAACCAATGGTGGTGTGAAAGTTGCAAAACCGCCGCTGATAACCGAAAAATTGCATATGGAAAATATAAACAAGGTCCTACAAGAAATAATTTAGTTGAATTTAAGAGACTTGACGCTGTCGCAAAAAAACTTTTCAAACAAAAGAAAAAACAGAATTGGGTAGAATACTGCGAAAGCCTAAATTCAAAAACACAAATCAGTGAAGTGTGGAAGAAAGTAAACACTTTTAAAAACCGCAAACAGTCCAACAAGATTCCAATAGATCCAGAATCCAGCTGGCTAGATGAATTTCATAAGAAAATATCTCCACAGTGGGTACCTTCACAACATTTTCCAGAATACAGCGAAACAGTGTCAAGAGATAGGTTTGGCTTAGAAGAACCATTTAAAATGTGGGAGTTAGAGCGAGTACTTAGTCAACAAAATAGCAGTGCTCCAGGTAAAGACAATATTTCATATTCCATGATATACCATATTCCTCACCACTATAAAATATCATTATTAAATATTTTTAATGACATTTGGAATGATACGTCACAAATTCCAGACAGCTGGAAGGAATATATTCTAATACCTATTAAAAAACCTGGTAAGCCAGAAAATTGCAGTAGATCATATAGACCAATATCCTTAGCCTCTTGCTTCCTAAAGACGTTAGAAAGGTTAATAAAAAATAGAATTGAACATTGGTTAGAGCAAGAACATATTCTCCCAAAATCTCAGTATGGATTTCGAAAATCAAAATCAACCCAAGATGCCATAACTGCCTTAGTCTCATCCATACTAATAAACTTTACTGATAATATGTATACTATGGCTGCTTTTCTTGATGTCTCCTCTGCATTCGATACCGTTAACTTGGACATTATGCATAAAAAGCTATTAGACATCGGCTTCCCCATCACCATAGCTAGTTTTCTGAGGACATTGTACACTAATAGATCAACTTTTTTAAAAATCAACCATTCCATCTCTCCACCACGTCTTACGAATATAGGACTTCCACAGGGTAGCGTATTAAGCCCAATACTATTTATTTTATATAATATGGATATAGAAAATTGCATTAATAGCCCAACAAAAATTATTCAATATGCTGATGATGTAGTAGTTTACACAGCCCACAAATCATTGGATATATGTAAAAATAATTTTGATCTCTCAATTAAAGCTGTTCTTAATCACTATGAAAATATTGGTTTAGATATATCAGAATCTAAAACTGAAATTTGTATTTTCTCTAGAAAACATCAAATTCCACAAGGGCATCTGGAAGTAGGTCAAATTCAGTTCCCTATTAAAAATTGTATAAAATATCTCGGTACTTATTTAGACAGAAAACTCCTATGGAAGGATCAAATTCATCATGTCATAAAAAAGTCTGAAAATGCAATGAACATTCTAAGAGCCTTTTGTAGAACTAACTGGGGCGCTGATCCAAATGTAGCACTTTTATTTTACCGTACTATGATTCGTCCCATTTTCGATTACAGTTGTCATTTATATGGAACTGCCGCAAACACACATTTAAATAAATTAGAAATACAAAAAAATAAATGCCTTCGGCTTTGTCTTGGATATTTGAATTCTACACCTGTTAATATAATGGAAGTTGAGGCGATAGAACCACCTCTGAAATTTCGACGGGAGTTTCTAAGTGATAAATTCATTACTAGAGCCATAGGGAAAAATACTAACTATCTACAGGATATTCATATTTTATCAATTTTAGATCTAACTCATAAATATTGGACAAAGAAAAAATGTTCTCTTCTGGTAAATAGTTACCTGAGGATATCTCAATACCGACATACTTTCTATACGTATGAAAATCAAGTTTCACCTATGTATTCCCATATATTAGAAGAGCTTTTTTCAAAACATATTAATACCTTTTTTATGGACAGTAATTTAGATCCAGTCGCTTTTCAATCATTTACACGGCATAAATGGCCAAACTATCAGTTTTACTTTACAGACGGATCTAAAGTACAAAACAAAGTAGGATGTGCATTAATTAATGTTCAAAGCGGATTTAAAAAATTATTGAAATTGCCAGCTGAATCATCGATATACACTGCTGAAATGACAGCGATTCTTCTTGCATTAAGGCATATACATAGTAACGAACCCTACAGCTGCATAATATTTACAGACAGTAAAGGTGGGTACACATATGCGAGCCGAGCGGTATACGTACAGTACGCGTACAGATCCTTGAAAAATATTCTACATCGTACTAATCGCATACTTATCTCGATCCATGGAAAGCGACAAACCAACAACGAACACACATGTGCGAAATGATTCATTTTATTTATAATTTGGGTACTGATTTATGTTCCTGTTTTTGCTTGTTTAACAAAAATAAAATTATGTACAGTAATCATCGACGTATAAATAAAGATTTTATCTTTATTTATACGTCCATGACAATAATCAGTTTACTGTTTTCTTACGTCTCTCTAGGAAGGAACACGTCATTCACACAATGTCGATTTGATGACACAATAAAAATGTTCGCTGCGTCTAGTAAGCGCCGTCCAAACTGAAAGCCGAGCTTCCTTTGAAGTCGTGAAATAAACCGCAACAATTTGGTTCGCGACGAGTCACGATGAAACAGTACGCAAGCGGTTTTTTCTGCCGTACACATTAACGAATATAGCGTTCACAAACGGTTCGCGAACAGTTCTGCTCGCATATGTGTACCCGCCTTAAGAGTGTCGTCGACAGACTAACAAACGTACATAGGTCCAAACAACTAAATCATATAGAACTAGAAATTATGACTATTTACAATAAAATTACAAATTTAGGGAAAAGCATTATTATATCATGGATAAAGGGACACGCGGGCATTAAGGGCAATGAAATAGCAGATAGCCTAGCCAAATCTGCCCTAGACATAGGCGAAGAAGCTCCCTTGAACTTACTCCCCTTTTCAGACATTGATATAATTAGTAAACAGCATCAAAAAGAAAAATGGCAAACATATTATCGAAACACGAGAACTGGAAATAATTACAAACAAATGCAGCCTGAAATACCCATAAAAAGATGGTTTCATACTCTATCAAATCGCCATTTCATAAGGGTTATAAACAGATTAAGATCTAATCATGCTCTTACCCCCCTTCATATGTACAAGTTGGGTCTCGCGGAGTCACCTAATTGCAAGTGTGGAAAAGAAGGTAACTTATTACATATTTTTCTTGAATGTTCCCACGAATCAGTAAACATAAACAAATTTTATGATAATCTTATTATATTAAAAATTCCACTTCCCGTCTACCTGAACAATTTGATTTTCTCTAGAGATATCAATATATTAAAAATGATTTACGAACATATCAAAAACTGTAAATATAAATTGTAGCTTAAAACTAACTTATATTTAAGTAAATATTGTATTATAGCAAAAAAAAAAAAAAAAATTAAATATAAAAAAAAAAAAAAAAAAAAAAGATGTAAACCTCCGAGATGTTGAATCGGGTTATGTCTTAGCGCAGAAAAAAAAAAAAAAAAAAAAGAATTATTACTAATTACTAATTACTAATTATTAATTGTTAATTGCTAATTATTACTAATTGCACGTTAGATTGTACGGATGATTATATGTTTATTCCTCTAATTGTAAAAAATTCCTCTGATTGTAAAAATTGTTTGTCTTTAAATTTGTCTGGCTAATTGGCGCGGCCAAGGCCATCAAACTGAATAAAAAAAAAATATATATATATGCTTCTGCTATCTAAATCTTCTGTTACGTTTATAATTCATCTTCGTCGCGATCTGCTTTTTTTCTACTATGCACCGGTTTTCTTTACAGGAACAGTTTTGGCATTCTTTTACTTCCCATTATTTTTATATTTTTTAAACAGTTTGCCTTTTTTGTTTTAGTAAAGCTATTTATTTTTACATCGATAAATATTGTTTCTATTTCTTTGTTCGTTCTCCTTTGTCACACCATGTTTGTATTAATTTCAGCTTTTCTTAAACCCTAGGTTTTATATAAACTTTTACATCAGTTGGTCTGATTACTGTCTTGTTCTTTTGCTTGTTATGTGTCTCTCATAACCATATACTTTTTTTTCTTGATTTATCAATGGTCTAAATTTTTCTTCTTGAACTACTTTTTTAACTTTTTTTAACTACTTTGAACATACTAACGTATGTTCTACAAGTTTTGGCACAAAATTGGCTATAAAATTAAAAAAAAACCAAAATAATATCAAGTTATCTTTGAAAACAAAAGTTAGTTTACTTTGTTTACTGTCAGTTGAGATTTATTTATTTTGATGTTTTCGCTATCAAATGTCGCACTAGAGATAAGAAAAATTATCTATAAGTTGGTTGGGCGGTATTCAAAGCTGAAATATGCCGAATATTCCAGAATGAAACCATTTCGCGCAGAAATATTTATAGGTCACTACCGGATTTCGAGCAGTAAACACCATGTCTGAACCTTACAAAGTGTGGAAGACTACGTGCATTTATTGCACATAGATCAGAGAGATTAGTGAGAAGAGCAAAAAACTAGATTGGAATCTCAACAAGAAGACTGGATCTATGAGTACGATACCATTGAAATTGAGGAGGAATGGTCTCAAATACATTTTGTGTATGGTCTTGCACACAAAAAAGGAGATATCTTTAAATGTTCTAACCACAAAGGAAGTAAGCTTCTACATGCAGTGTATAAAATATTTTCCACAGTACTATGCCACCGTATGGCACCATATGTAGAGATGTACCATATGTCGAATATTTGGAAATTACCAGGTTGGTTTTAGACTGGATAATTCATCAGATTGCAACACTAAGACAAATTTTAGAAAAAACACTGGAATATGGCATATATACTCATCATATATTTATAGACTACAAAGCAGCCTACGACTCTCTCGTAGAGAAGAGAAATTGTCAAAGCAATGAAAGAGCTAGGAATATTAAATCAGTTGGTATATTTATAAAAACTAACTTTTAAAAAGTTGAATGTAGAGTACGAATCGAGGAGGAACTGTCTGAACCTTGTAAAACTAATAAATGGCTGCACCAGGCCGCACTCTTTCCTGTATATTGTTTAATATGGCTCTGAAAAACGTAATACATATGTCACAAATCACAACTATCGGTTCAATACATAATAAATCAGTGCAAATCCTTGCCTATGCTAATGATATCAATATTATCGAGAGAACGGAAAACGCTATACAAGAGGCATATATCTAGCATTTATAGAATCACCTATAAAAATAAAAATAGTAGTAATCACCAATAAAACAAAATGTATGAAAATAAGCACTCAACCATAAATTCTACAACCAATTGTTAGAGAACATGATGTCATAGAAGCAGTGAACGAATTTGTATCCCTGGAAGCGCTTGTTAACACTAAAAATAATACTATCGCAGCCCGAAACCACAGAATTTGCACTGCCAACAGATGCTATTTTGGGTTTAACCTTTTTCTTAAATCCCCAATTATACCGGTAAATACAAAAGTAAAACTATACAAAACAATAACACACCCAGTCCTGTTATATGTTTCAGAGACCTGGACTTTACCAAAAATTAATGAAAACAAGTTAAGGTGTTTCGAAAGAAAAGTACTGAGCCAAATCTATAAAGCAGTGTGTGATAATGGTGTGTGGAGAAGAAGATACAACTTCGAACTTTATAGAATATACCAGCAACCAGATATCGTAAAACATATTATGATTGAACGTCGGAGGTGGATAAGACATGTGGATGGAAGAAAATGGCCCAGCTAAAAAAAAAAGCTCCTTGATAGACCCATTTGTCAGAGAACAAGAGAAAGACTCAGAACAACGTTTCTTGATAACATCGATGAAGACATAAGAAATATGGGAATACGAAGAGATTTTCTTGAGGACGCTTGGACCCATGCAGGGTTTTAAAACCAGAATATTAATTTTTTAAGTCCTCTTCGCTATTCGGATTGCCAAATATAGGCCTCTCCTAATTCTCGCCATTCATCTGTGTTGTTTGTAAGACGTTTCCACATTGGCCTTGCAGTTCTTTTAATATCGTCACTCCATCGCATTTGCGATCTTCCTCGTGGTCTTTTGATGGTGGCCATCTTCATATGGCCGCCAATTCTCGATTTCTTTATTCCATGGGCCATCCGTAAGACGTTCGTTATGTCCAGCCCAGAATAATAATGATTATCTTAAATATAGAAAGCGATGTAAGCATGCCAAATACTCTCAAGCACAACTACTTTATATATGAAGATGTTGTCGTCAACTGAGGCGCTAAATGAAAAACTTCAAATCAAATGCTTCTGTTATGTCTAAGAAAGTATCTGGGCATATTTTGATTTCTTCTAGAGATCTTTCTATAATATTTGTTATGCGAGGTATATAGTCTATTATTCTTGACTGTTTATTGCGGAATCCAAATTGACGGGAAGGAGTAATTTCTTTGTGGTCGAGTATAGGTTGTATTCTTACTAGCAATATTTTCTTAAATAATTTAATTGGTAGCAACGATATTGATTTGTAGTATTTTGCTTTACTGGTTTCCTTGTTTAGAAATTTTGAGGTTAATGACACATATTTTAACCTAAATAGTTTCACTTATAAGGTTTGTGAGTTTTACTATGGTCTTACTAGGTAATTGTTGTAGTATTTCTCTTGTTATTAGGGCAAATCCTGGAGCCTTTTTGGGATTATGATTGTTTTTGATTGGTTTGGTTACTTATTTACGGATAGTAGCTTGTTCACATATTACTCAGTACTTTCCTATCGGCGAAATATGTTGAGTTGATCTATTTGTTCTTTTTGTACATTTACACAATGAGTAATCAGTTGTTTGGCCAACTTTCAGATTATTAAGGTATTGGTTTATTGGTTCATTTTTATTTAAATCTATTTTTTTTAACTGTTAGATGAGGTTATTTAATACAATTTTATTTGTTGCAGTTCGAAGTTATCTTCTCTTGGTGTAATATGATCACTGATTGTTAGTAGTATTAGAGAGTAATTAAAACTGTGACTATGACCTTCTCCTATTTTTATAAAATTTGGATAAATTTCTGTAAGAAATGTATCCAAGTATTGCTACGCCACTGGTAGCAATTAACTTACACTTCTTAAATTCTACCAAGGTAAACTCTCCAGAAAATTCTCATGAAAGCAGAAAATGTGTTCAAAAGATATTTTTACCCACAGATTAACTTTCTCCGACCAATTTCCAAAATTTCTCTGTTTAAAAGAATTCAAAAGGTGAGTTTTAACTATCTGTCAATAGTCAGGCTAGTCAGGCATAGCAATAAGAATTTTCAGTATTTTAGTATAAAATTGTATTCCAGCTGAGCTGGCCGCTTCTTGTTTAGAGTTTTAGCTCTCGCATTTTAGTTATTGTTACATAGAAAAATTTAAGTAAAAATCCTTTATAAAAGGTATATAAATTAAAAAACCAAATGTCATGAAGACAAAACGTTTTCGGAAACCATGTTCCATCATCAGTGTCCAAAAAGTATATAACCACTTTAATTAAAAAGAACATAAAGTTAAAATTTTGACCAAGGTTAATACAAAATGTGGTTAATACTTACTAGGTGTACATGTGTACATGAGCCACTAAATATCAGGGTAAAAACCCGTTAAAATTTATCTGTTATAATTTGGTTTACATTATTTGGTATTAAATTTTAAGATGTTAGAGTTACCAGTGGATATGATAACATGGCGACGTATGACTCCACATGAAGTTGCTGGTCCTGACACGAAATGACTACGAGGACTTGATAATAGCAACTGACTTGAATGACAAAATTGAGATGTTAGGTCGAAAGTTCGAACAGAGCAGTCATTGTAAGTTAATGTCTGTGTCTAAATATGATAGAAGCCATCAATATTTAAAAATTTGAATAAGTTAAAGTTAAAATAATTTAACAGTAGCAACCATCAATGTTGTAGTATTAAATTGTGCATTTGTGCTAAATTTATGTTAAGAACCCGGAGAAAAGTGTTTTATTGATTGATGTATGTGGAATGAATTGTGGTGAAGAATAGTGTGGGTACTGATAGGCAACCAACTATACATAGGTCCAATGAATTGGTGTGAAATCAGGATTCTAATAAAAGGCCCTTTATGTTTTGCAACATTTGGTACCTGGAAAATGCAGAATAGACATATGTGGGAAGTTGGAAGCTTGAGACTTTATTGTTGATGGGTGAAATAGGAAAAATAATTTTTGAAAATGATATTAAGTGAATACAATAAAATACTTTTGTAATGTGGTGTTCTTGAGGTATATAACTTATATCTTGAGCATAGAAGGCCCTATATGTTAAAAGACAACATTTGGTATCTGGTAAATATAAAAGAATTCTCAAGTTACAAGTTCATGAACATAAATAACTGATTATGTGTTATCGGATAAAGTTGGTTAGTTGTTTTATGTTAACAATTATATAAGACGATTAGAAATTGATGGTTGAAACGTGGTTTTATAATAAGTTGAGCATACATTACTCGGCTTATAACTTAAGAAGATGAGGTCCTATCTGTTATAAAACAACACTAGGTACATGAGAAATATAAAAGGATAAGTTATAAGTTCATGAGCTTAAAGTGGGTAGATAGAGTTAATAAACTGTTGTTGTATATTGACAAGATATGTAAGAACTGCAAAAGTAGAATGTTTGTAGGTGGCTCTGTTAAATTTAAGTAAAAAAGGGGAGAATGAGTAAGTTTAAAAAGTTGTTGAGAAGAGAAAAGACTCTACAGGAGGCTGCGGTCTCCAGAGATCCGAAACCAAATCCCAAGGGAGCTATATGGATAAGTAAAATAATATGAGGGATGGAAAGGATGAAAAGGTGATGATCTTGTTTAAACAGATATGTGGGTGATTTTGTGATAGGTAGACTCAACTCATAACTTAAGTAAAAAGGCCCTATCTATTATAAAGCAACACTAGGTACATGAGAAATGTAAAAAGGATAAGTTATAAGTTCATGAGCTTCGGGTGGGTGGAAAAAGTTGATAGACTATTGGTGTATATAGACCTGGCGTGTAAGAGCTGCAAAAGCAGCATTAAAAAGAAAAATGAAAAATATGATGTTTTAAAATGTTGTGAGGAGAGAAAGTTGTGAGAAGATTAATTGTTTTGAAAAGAGGCATAGAGAACATTAAAAGGAGTAGGGAAAAGATAGAGATTTTGATGTATTGAGAAGAGGTTTTGGAGTGAACTAAGGAAGATAAATAATTGACGAACGAATAATAATAAATGTAAATTTTATTGTAGAAGTAAATTAAGGATATGGGTTATGAGAATAATTGGCGATGGAGTCGGAGGAAGTCTCGATTGAATGAGACATGGCGATTAACACAATTTGGACTTTTTTGTTTTTCTTTGACGATTTCAATATCTTCGTATAGGTCTAGCTTGAGAAAGATTTTTTGGGGGATATTGCGGATAAGTGATACATCTTCTGGGATATTGAGGGTGTGGTTATGTTCTTTTAGGTTCTTTTAGGTGTTGTACATGTTGAACATGGTTTTCGAAAACGTTTTGTCTTCATGACATAGCCCGTTTGGGTTTTTAATTTATATACCTTTTATAAAGGATTTTTACTTAAATTTTTTGTGATACATGGTATACAGCCAGCTACAGGAACTTAGTTTCTTTGTGGATTGTTACATAGCTTATAGTTAAAATCTAAATGCATTCTTAATCAAGTATATTCATATTGAAGAAAACCTCCTTAGTTGAAGTGATAATTATTAGTAACATTTTAATCTATATCAGTGGGCGTGTAGTGTGTCGCTAGTGTAAGTTGGACAGAATCAGTGGTTTCAATAAAAGAACTTGCGCTAAAACTTTGACTGGATATTAACTTAGTTGTAGTAACATTCAATTATTAAACTACGTATTGTTTAAACTGCTTGTGTTCTTATTTGCCACGCCAGTGGGTGGTCCTTCAAGTTAAAAGTAATTACACGACTTAGTACTCTCTAAATGGTAGGAAGCTCGCCATCCTAATTTGTTGAACAAATGTCCGTTTAATTCTACCAAAATTTGTTGCAACTTTTCGTGAAATGAAAAAATCAAATAATTCGGCTATTTTATTTTTATCAGTGGGTCAATATGTGGGTTTTACAGTTGAGTGCAATTTTCCATTTATTTTTTTTCTCATTGCTGCATGAAAGTATTTACCTTTTCTATTGGTTAACCTTGAACCTCATACAGTGTTTTTAGCATTAAAGTCTGCACCAATGATAAATTTTTCTCCAAGCATGTTGAACAAATGGATATAATTTTCTTTTTTTAAATTATCTTTTGATGAAAAATATGCAGTACTATTGTTACGTCATATTCATTTGTTTTAACACTTATACTAGCTGTATGGATTGCGTTAGTTTTAATATTTCTTTTTCGAAGTGAATTGGATTATTTTTTACTATTACCGCTGCTCTTTCTAGGGTGAAGAGTTTCCTCACAGTTTAATATATGAGTGTTGTGTGAAGTGTGTCTCTTATATTAAACGTAATATATCGATTATTTGGTTGTTTAAAGTAAACAGTATCTCCTGCTGATATTGCAAGAGGTCATTATTTGCGTTCCAATGTAATATTCTAAACTCTTTCTCCAATTTATCTTTCACTAGTTTCTATACTATTTAAAACCCTTCTAGGATTTTTTTATTAAATTCATTTTGCTTGTTCGTTAGGGTGGAGCGCTGTTATATGGAGAAAAATAAAATAACGATTTTCACAAACGCGGGGTTCGGAATCGAATTCGAAAAGTTCATTGTCATTTTTTTATATTTCCACTCTGACATCTGCCCCAACGTGATATAAAATTTTGAAAGTTATAAAAAAAAATATTTTTTCATGCGCGGGTGCGGTATCAATTCGGTCCTAGGATATGAAACGAAAACTTCATTAACACTTCTTGCTATCTCCATTAGAATAACTGCCCCGGTGCTACTGAAATCGATCTATTTTGAATTTCGGGCCAGCTCCCTACCTAACGGAGATACCAACCAGTTATTACCTGTCACAAAAGTCGACCTTTACTCTCCCACTCTATTTCAATTCTAAGTAGGTAGTAGGTACATCTTTTGTATTCACTATTCAGTACTGTTTCGATAATCGGTTGGTTTAGTATCGTTTTCTATAGCATCAAGCTCAATCGTCAAAGTTTAGTGTTGCGACAAATTTTGTGTGAATTCAGTTACTATAATTAGATTCCAACTATGGCATTACTCCGGAGTGAAGTAACTTGTCCAATATTTGGTTCTGGTAGTGAGCTCCCTAAAAATGTGTTACCTATGCATAAAGATATGATGAAGCTGTTTATATTCGTACCTCAAAGCTATAAAAAACAGTATAACAACTGTTTGCGGAAAACCAGTGAAATTGTGACGAAAAGAGTAGAGGAGATGTGGCGCAGAGCTTCAATACCCATCGTAGTGGCTGTAGTGGCAAACACAAAACAATATTAGCCAGAGTTATAGCTTACCACGATAAGTATAGAACATTATTGAAACCATATAAAGGCAGGAAGGACGAAGTTGGTTACAAAGAGAAGCTGTTTAAGTTTGGTGAGGATAGCAAGAAATTGTTTGATATTGCTACTTGCAAATGTTTAGAGTTCACAGATTGCAGCTGTCCTGTGCACAGAAACCGAAAAATGAACATTGGTAGTTTAGATCGTGAAGCGACAAAAAAAAATGAGGTGAATTTACATAGATTACACCAACAAAAGCAACGTGAAGAACTAAGAGCCTTGCAAATAGATGTGTAATCCATTTCTAGTACTTCCAAATCACCTACAACTTCAAAGATACGACTGAATGTTCAACAGTCAGATACATTAAAGAAAAACGGTGACATTGAGGCCTTCCAATCGCAATAAATTATTTCCACTTCTTCACTCACTATGACTGATGTCACATTTCCAGTTATTGCCAGAACATTAGATCGTTATGGGGTTTCAGATCGTGCTGGAGCTGCAATCATTTCTGCAGCTTTTGAAGACATTGGTCTCATTACTGAAACCGATTCATCACGGGTTATAGACAGAAGTAGAGTTCGACAAACTCGATCTAAAGCTAGGGCTACATTGACAGGTGAACCTACAATTTTTGGTGCTATCACCGGATTATTTTACGATGGTAGAAAAGATAAAACGTTAATACACGAAGTTGGTCGTAGAGGAGTGATTCAGGAGGAGCATATTACCATATTGAAAGAACCGGACTCTGAATACGTAGGCCATATTTCTTTGAAAACTGGTGACGCCAAAACGATTTGCAACTCTATTCTGACATTTCTTTTCTCCAAGTTCATCGATGCAAATCAAATAATGGCTATTGGTTTTGATGGGACTGCCGTGAACACAGGAATCAAAGGTGGCGTTATTCGTTTATTGGAAATCAAGTTTCAACGTCCCCTCCAATGGCTCGTATGCCAACCACACGCTAATGAACTGCCATTGCGTCACCTTTTTCAACATTTAGATGGCACTACAAGTGGACCAAAAGGTTTCACAGGTCCCATTGGCAAGGCAGTTACTAACTGTGAAGTGTTACCAGTTGTTCCGTTTGATGCAATTAAATGTGCGTTACCCGATATTACCAAATCGACACAAGAGTTAAGCACCGATCAACTGTATCTACTACAAATATGTCAGTATATCAATAGTGGACATTGTGATGAAAACTTTGCGAAAAAAAATCCAGCTAAACTAGTTCACTCTAGATGGTTGACAATGGCGAACCGGATATTGAGATTATATGTCTCAAGTAAAACTCCGTCAGAAAACCTAATTATACTAAGCACATTTATTTTAACGGTCTATGCTCCTATGTGGTTCAGGATCAAAACTGAGCCAATGTGTATTTTTGGTGCCAAACATTTATATGATACGATAAAGCTGTCACGCTATTTGCCAAACCATTTGAAGAATATTATTGACCCAGTCATACAGAGAAATGCATTCTTTGGACATTCAGAGAATTTACTACTAGGAATGTTAGCCGACAACAGACAGTACGTCAGAGAACTTGCACTCCGCAGAATATTGAAGATCAGAGAGGCATCAAACATTGAAGCCTTGCGTATTTTCCAAGTACCTACTTTAAATATGGATGCTCATAATTATATCGATATGACAGATTGGAAAACCAAGACAGAACCTCCACTAACGAAGAGTATCAGTACCGAAATAATATCTCAGCCCATCATAGAGCCACAGCTTGTCGAAAATGAAATCCTGAAGAATATTAGAAAAATTCCGTGTCACACACAATCCACTGAAAGGTGTGTCAAATTAGTTACAGAAGCAAGTGCTGCCGTCTGTGGACCACAGAGGAGAGATGGATTTATTAAGAATAAGCTGAAATCATGCCTTTTGATGCCTAAATTTGACAGTAAGAAAAACTATCATTCATAATGATTTTTTATGTTATTCTTGAAATTGTAAGCATATTTTTTTTATTTTGTAGGTATTGACTATTTTTTCTTTTTTTCTTCATATTATTTATAATCCTAATAGCTCAAATAAATGAATAAAAAACATTATCGTTGACTCTGTCGAATTAGAAAATTTTTTACAAAATTTCAATCACCTTGGGGCACTTTTCAGACTGAAAATACGAAAAAATGTCATTTAAGTTTTTCATTCGAAAATGGAAGACGCATCAATTCCGCACCCCGCAAAAATGAAATTCGAAAAAATAAATTTGAGCTCCACCCTATTGTTCATTCAATAAATTAGTATGTATACAATATTTGATATTAAATAAGGACACTCCTTACTACTTGTTTTGACTCGTTAGAGGCAATTAGGGTATAAGTTTGGATCTGGTTAACCTCTCTGGGACGGTTTTGTAAAGGATTCTCTATGTCTGTTGCCTTGTTTTGTAGCGCGGTTGTAGTTTTCTGTTTGTTTCGTAATTTTTGAAGAGCTGTAGCTGAGGTGTAACCTTTGTAATTAGCTAGGTGGACACCACTATAGTGTACTCATTTAGGTTTTTTATTTTGTAGCCTTTCACAATCTGTTGTTAAACGTTTCCCGATGCATTTTAAGTATCTCGGTTCTCTTCTGCAAAAATATTTTGTATGTGCGTATTCTTGACACCGTTTACATTGTGCAATAAAATTCGGTTTACTGAAAGCTTCTATGGTCACTTTTATGTGTAAAATGTTGATAATTTTATACACTTTTTTGTATTTTCCTGTTTACTAAATGTAAGTGCACAAAGTGATAGTGGTGATTTGTTCTTTCCGTTAAGTACTTCGTTAAAGACGAAGAAAAATAAGTTAAAAATATTCTGTATGTAGTTTACATGTGTGTAACAAAAAGTTAATCAGGTGTAAAATTTTTTCATGGAATAATACCGAAAGCATATTATATGTTGAAACGCTAGCATTGATTTTTCTATTCTTAAAAATTTTAAAGGCGATAAAAATAAGGTACCGGTGATTTTAAGTCAGATATTAGAACATAGTTTGGGAGTAACAGCCAGAAATTCGACAGTATTATTCGTTGAGTTTTACTAATTAGCCTATGAGTCTGTAAGAGATGTTGGTTTATTTGAATATCCCCTTATTGTTCATAACTTCGTCCACTAGGTTTTCCTTTCTAAATATATGAGCAGGCTAGTATTTGATTATTTAGAGCAAAAAAAACGTTGATTGTTTATGCCAAAGCAGTTAAGTACTTTTTAGTTTGAGATTTTTAAGTTCATTGAGTATAATTGCTTGTTTTCTTGATGGAAACGTGTTATTAACGATTGATCGGATGGTTACCAAGTTTTACTTGGTCTATTTAATTGATTTCTACATTAAGACTAATTTAATATTTTTATTTGTATTATATTTGAATATTTTCATATTCATATTTTTAAAAAAGTTTTAATTATATATCTAAATACAAATGTAAAGTGTTTTACTTCGGTATAAGTTTTCTATTCATATTTTTGGAAAATTAGGTCTACCGTTCATGTTGTAATATCTTACTATAAAAAAAAGTATTTTTTCAATTATTTTGTATTCTTATTAGCTACCAAATTGTTAAGTTACAACATTATACTATAATACAAATATTTCTGATTCGTATAGCAGATTTATAGGATTTATTTTTACGTCTTACGGTCAAAACTAACTTTCATAGGAGTCTTTACTTTTAATTCTTTTTCGTTACATTAAGACATGTTTAATACGAGTTTGGGACTTCTGGCGGAAGCCAGCGAGTTCGCGAAATATTTTTATTTTAAAACATCCCATCAGAAATACTCGTGTTGTAGTGTTAGCTTTTTCAAGAACGTTGTTGCTTGAAAGTTTCGTATTTCTGTAGAGTGTGGTATCACTAATTAAGTTCGAAAAGTACATGTTGTGTTTAAAAAGTATATACATTATAGAATGGGTATTATATATATATATATATATATATATATATATATATATATATATATATATATTATGTATATATATATATATATATATATAGATATAGATATACATATATATATATATGTATATATATATATATATATATATATCTATATCTATATATATATATATATATATATATATATACCTATATATATATATATATATATATATATATATATATATCTATATCTATATATATATATAGATATATATATATATATATATATATATATATATATATATATATATATATATATATATATATATATCATCATGCAACCTCTTCTGTACATTGCTGGACATAGGTCTCTCCCATTTTTCGCCACTCTTCACGGTTCTGTGCTTCTTCTTGCCATTTTTTGGATATTCGTCTAATGTCGTCCATCCAGCGTGTTGGTGGTCGTCCTCTGTTGCGTTTGTCTTCTCGTGGGCGCCAGTCAATTAGTTTTCTGGTTCATTTTGTCTCTTTCAGCCTCGCTATGTGACCTGCCCAATTCCATTTCAGCTTGGCTATACGTTCCACGACATCACTGATACCGGTTCTTTTCCTTAAGTCTTGATTCCTTATTTTGTCTTTTTTTGTCACGCCGAGAATTGATCTTTCCATGCGCCTTTGTGCCACTCGCATTTTTAGTGCTATTGTTTTTGTGGTCGTGAGAGTTTCTGCTCCGTATGTCATAATAGGAAAAACGCATTGGTCAAATGTCTTCCGTTTCATAGCTATCGGGATGTTGCTCTTAAAGATGTCTCTTAGTGAACCATACGCCGCTCAAGCAAGTGTTATTCGTCGTTGAAATTTGCAGGTCTGGTTGTCCTTACCTATTCTGATTTCATGACGAAGATATATGTACTTTTCTGTCAATTCTACCACTTGATTTGGGATGATTAGGTGTTCGCTGGGAACTAAATTTGGTCTTACTGATGTTCATTTTTAGAAATATTGTTGAAGATACGTTTTCTAATTCTTGTACCATTTGTTGTGCTTCACCCAGATCTTCGTTAATAAGTACTATATCGTCGGCAAAACCCAGATGATTGAGCATTTCTCCATCTATTTTCATTCCTCTATTTTCCCACTCTAGCATTTTAAAGGCGTATTCGAGGACAGTTGTAAATAATTAAGGTGAGAGAGTGTCGCCCTGTCTCACACCTCGCTTGATATGAATTTCTCTGGTGGTATCATGTAGTTTTCATGCATTGTGGCGTTTTGGTATAATGTTTGTACTAGATTTGTGAGCCGGTAATCTATTCTACTATTATTCAGAGCAGTTATAATGCTGTCTAATTCCACAGTGTCGAAGGCTTTGTGAAAGTCTACGAAGATAAGTACCAGTGATCTGTTATATTCTAGCGACTTTTTTATTAAGGTTTTTACTGTTTGCAGGTGATCGTTTGTTCCGAATTTCGAGCGGAAGCCAGCTTGTTCTCGGGGCTGGTAGAAATCTAACTTTTTCTCTAGTCTTGTCGTAATTATTCGAGTAAACAATTTATAGATGTGGTTCAATAAGCTGATTGGCCTATAGTTTTCTAGGTGCGCCTTGTCTCCTTTTTGTGTAGTAAAATTGTTACTGCATTGTTCCATGTTTCCATATATATATATATATATATATATATATATATATATATATATATATATATATATATATATATATATATATATATATATATATATATATATATATATATATATATATATATATATATATATATATATATATATATATATATTATATATATATATATATATATATATATATATATATATATATAATATATATATATATAATATATATATATATATATATATATATAATATATATATATATATATATATATATATGTATATAATACATATTTATATATATTTATATACCATTTGCACCATGGATTTATGGTTTACTTCGTATCAAGTATGGGAAGTGTTAAGAGAAAAAGGCTTTACTGTAGTGTAAACGCTTAGAAAAAACAAGCCAGAAATACCACGACAACTAATTGACACAAAAGAAAAACAAATTTTATCATCTCTATTTGTTTTTGACGAGAAAATCACTTTAGTGTCATTCGTTCCAAAAAAAAAATAAAAACGTCATTTTTTTATCATCTATGCATACTCAAGATGATGTAGATGAAGAATCGAAAAAGCCAGAGATAATCTTGTTCTACAATAGTACAAAAGGTGGTGTAGATACGTTTCATCAACTCTGCCATTTAACAATAGTCGCCAGAAAAACTTGCAGATGGTTATTGCAAATTTTTCTATGGCATGTTTGATATTGCAGGAGTCAAGAGTTACATCATACGAGTACATAAACTAAATGTTAATAAACCACTGTCTCGATCAAACTTTCTAAAGGAGCTGTCGTTCATTTTGGTTAAATATTGTTTAAAAGAATGATTGTATAATAATCACTTGCCATGACAAATCCGCAGAAGTGCCAAAGACATTTTAAATTGTAAAGATGAAGAAATAATAGAACAAAAGCCCTGATGTTTAATGGGTCGCTGTCACTTTTGCCCAAGAAGCAAAAGCAGAAAAGCGCATTATAAATGTGAGCAATGCCCGAAAATGGTCTGCGCCGAACACTGCATGTGCATTTGCAGTGACTGCAAGTAAATTACTTTTTGTTTATAAAAGTGTATCCTTGGGTCTGTGATGTGTCATTGCATACAAAAAAGTTTGTTCAGTTGTTGCATTTTGTCAAAAAATTGTCGTTAATATTTTTTTTATACTTTTATCCAGTAGCACAGTTTTATTTTAAGTTTCTCATTTGTTATTGATGCAAAAACATTTTTGTATAAAATTTATGAACATATAGGTTTATAACCAAAAACAAAAACACTTTATTTAAAAAATAATGTACTTTTGCTATGCTTTACGGCTAGTTCTTTTGGAGTCATATACGACGCCACGTTGTTAGTATCGTAACCCTACTTTCACGTTGTTGTTCTAGGGTTAAAGGTTTTAAAAACAAAGTGTTTATTACGATGGAACGAAACTAACACACAAGAACAAGTATCAAAGTAGATAGTTACAAAAGATGCTCAATGTGATGACCATTAGTCTGTATGTATAAATTTCTCCTTTTGCTAAGAGAACACTGAATTCGTGCAAAAATTCCAATGTTATTTCTAAATTTGTCGCAAGCATCTTGTATCCTTAGCCAGAGTTGTACATGATTTTGTATCTAAATGAAATAAACAAATGTTTTTATGTATCCCCAAACACAATAATCGCAAGGATTGTAATCCATCCACCTTGGTGGCCAAGTAACTGGAAGGCCTCTTCCAATCCAGTGATCTTCGTAGTTATTATCAAGAAAGTCTCGCACATTCCTGTTAAAGTGGTCCGGATAGCCGCCATATAGAAACCATAGGTTTTGCTGAATATTTAAAGGCACATTATCTAATGAATTGGGTAAAGTATTCTGCAGGAAACGTAAGTAATCAGCAACATTTAAACGAGCAGGCAATTTCACAGGCCCAAATAGATAATCGTTAAATACTCATATCCAGACATTTATACTAAACCTATGCTGACAGTTAAATTCTTGAATAACGTGGGGATTATCAACAACATACGAATTATATTGTGCATTATGTCCATTAAAAATTCAATTTTTTGTGAATATTATCATCATTCAGTTCTGTTCCTTGCTTTGTTTCTCCAGTTGGTAATCTTAAGTGTTTTCAGATCTTGTTCCATGTATCTTAGTTTGGGTCTTTCCTTTGACCTTTTCCCCACTGGTGTTTGCCAAAAAGGAAGTAACAAATTTTTAGACTAGCTCGTCTATAGTGCAATTAACTAATAGTTCAGTGTTGTTGTTATGATATGAAATTGAAAATTTTGTATAAATCTATCATACTTTTTTCAAGGGCTAATGGATGATGACCTGATAGGAAAAATATTTTAAACCGTAGTTAATCCTACTTTTACTATAATTAATGATACTGGTAAACATCTTACAGAACTTCTTGACTGCTACGCAGAAACAAATAATGGAAACGTAAAGATAAGTCATGGCCAGAATGAAATTTTTCATGACAACAATGCAAAAATACCCAATGAAAATATGAAAAGAATCAAAGATATCAAAAATACACTGGCTGGTAGCCGTGCAGAAAATATGGAAGTTGGCAATGAGAACAACGACTCTGATTTTGTAACGAATTAAGAAGAGTCTAACAGTTCTGAATCTTTAAATCCGAAAGTATTTCAGATTTGCAGCATGGTGAAATAAATGAAGATAATACTCGAGACGAAAGCCCGAGAAGAAAACGGTCTACAAAGTATGAAATAAACAAAAATAGATGACAAATGAACCAAAATAGTTGAAATAGAGAACAGGGAAAGTCTAACCATGGAAAGAAAAAATAAAATAGTGGTATGACTTATTAAAAGAACCAAAATCCGTAAGAGAAAGTTGCAATTGTAAGTTAAGTAAAAACAAAAAAAAACCATCCTAATGTGCACTAAAATAAATAAACCTGAAAGAAGAAGAATTTTCAAAGAGTTCTGGCAATATACTTAGGCCGAAAATAAGATGTTCGTAAGAAACCATGTATGTGTGAAAAGTACCTTTAGAAAACGAGGCCTGAATGAAGTTTCGAGAAGAACATATTCAAACGAATTCTTTTTAAATTCTTCTAGACTAAGAATTTGTAGAACAATGTTTTTAAACACCCTTGGTGCGAAGGATTGGGTCATTAAGAAATGGGCCTAGAGGCCAATGTGACTGTGCAAACTCATCAAAATTCTGGTAATATTAATAATGGTGTGAAACAGCTTCAAATATTCTTTGATTCTCTACCAAAACTTGAATTGCACTATTATTGTAGAGCTACTTCGTCAAAACTTTACCTGGAACCTATGTGTTCTACAAATCCGATTTTTGCATAAATAAAAATGAGAAAACGTTATCAGTAGCTACTTGTCACAAGGTATTTAAAAAAAAATACACTTTCTTTATATAGACCAAAAAAAAATGTGAGATATCTGTGTGTCCTTTCAAACAGCGAATATTTCAGAAGATCTCTACAATGAGCATGACAAATATAAAAAAGAAGCAAGAGTTATTATTAGTTTATTGCTTTAAAAAAATACGTGTCCAAATTATAAACACATTTTACTAAGAAAAATACCTAACTCCTTTATTTTGTTTTTAATGACTTAATATAAGTAAAATTTAAAGTGCATTCTCCCAATCTACAATATTTTTGGTAAAAACTTTATACTAGATTTATTTATTCTTTAATATTTGTCTTGTAATTAAAAGAAAACAATTTTTAGCGTTTCCTAAAAATGTTTACCGATAGGAGTTACGCAGATTGCGAATTAAGCCCACGATATGCAGGTTTTATATATATATATATATATATATATATATATATATATATATATATATATATATATATATATATATATATATAAAATTAAAGCTAATTTTTTTCTTGGTATGACGCCTGAGAAAAAATGGTCGTACGTTAGGGCTGCTAGTTCTTAAAATCACGAGGTATCAAAGATAAAGTAAAACACAACTAGTGCGCAACCTTACTGATTTAAAGTGTAAGTTGTGTGTCCTTTTAAAACATGAGTCAATAGATATATAATAATATACATATTATTAAACTATAATTAGTTATTAAACTTATTAAACCAGTGTCGCTGTGCGCTAACTCTATTTTGTTTTATCTTTGATACCTCGCTAACGACTCTAGAGTTAGCATGGGCTACTTTGTTTTTATTTTTTTTTAATATTTTTATATACTAAATGACTTTTTAAACTTATTAATAGGTGTTTTTCTGACACATGTTTTATATTCTCTTGAATACTTTTATGGTGTACGACCATTTTTTATCTGTATGAATTTCGTTATTGTTATATTTACCGTAATATATTCACCTTTACGCTACTAATATACGAGTAAAGAAAACTTTTCAGTTAGCTGAGCAAATCAATAAAAAACGGATAAAACAAATAAAATAGATAAAACTATTCGAAGTTTACTTATTTTTACTACTGGTACATACAAAATAGTCACAAATTGCATTTATTTAGAATACAGTGTAGAGGTATTGAGTTTACAATTGAAACATAATAAATTCTTTCAAAGCTTTGTGAAGATACACCTTCCGTTTATAAAGCAAAATTATTTTTTAGAGTGATGGTAAACAAAAAGAATCAAATAACCAATAGGTGGTTTTTATGGGTTTGATTGTTACAAAAACAAATAGAGAATGTAAATAAATGGTTTTGACAAATTAACAGATTGTAGAATTAATTTCTTGTTGTAATAAATGTATTTTATTTAAAAATTAATTTTCCACAGTACTAATGGCTGTTTATTTCTTCAAGTAATTTGAATATTATTTTGCTTTTTGGTAAAAACAATAAACTATGAATTAAACAGTTTTTTATTGCGTAATTAGCTTTAGACAAGGCAAAAAGCTCAAGTACGCTCGGAAAAATATTCCCATGAAATTTTTTTGCATGATCACCTTCATAAGATACCCCAAAATAAGGTTCAAAGGTCGCCCAGGCGAAAAGTTGTTAAAATTTTTTCAAATAATTTTTTTTAAACAAATTGTAACAATCAACTGTTTCGGTGCACACAAACATTTTTTAAAGTGGGCTTTTTTAGTTTAAAACATAGTTTTTGATTTCTAATAAACTGCGCATGGCAGGGCGGACAGTCATCTCTACAATAAGAATTTAAATCAGCAAAAGTTTGTGCCATAGATCTTGTTTTTCTTTCTTATACACGCCGCCGCCCGAGCGTCCGTTCTGTCATTAACGCTTTATTAACAATTAAAAAACAATATTTTTAAATTTAATAAGTCCAAAATACATAAAGGGAAATAATAGAACAATATTTAACCTTTTCGCTCACGGCGGCGTCCACAAATGTGGACATTTGTGGTCGTTATACGTCATTTCTAAGCGCTCAGTTATACGAAATTATAATAATATCACTGTTTGCTCATGTTGTCCATGTCAGGAGACCTCTAAATATTTCTTATTTATGCACTAGATATCATCTGTTGGCAAGTAGAAGAAACGATCGGAAAAGTTTTAGTAAGATTCTGGCCACTGTGCAGACATCTATACCTCGCAAAGAACAGTAATTTATTTTTAGACTAGATGACTCATCCATACTTTGTATATATATATATATATATACATATAGATATATAAAAATTAATACATATGTTATATATACATATAATATATGTTTTCTGTGTCTGCTCTCATAATAATTTAAAGTATTTTAATTGTTGGAGATGGACGTTGCTGGATAGCCGTTTGCTGACTTTTAGTTTGATTAGAATCGAAATATTTATCCTGTGGTCGTTCCATGGAATTAGTAACACTCTTCTTTAGTTTAGTAATCATCAGTCTGATTTCATTATCGAGTATATTAATTTCTTCTCTGATTTCTTCAGGAGCTTGGTAAATAAGTTCCTAGCGTTGATCATCTATATATATATATACACTCGCGATCATAAAATCCGGGTCATCTTGAAAATTTCAAGTTTCTTAAATATTTTTGCCTCTGGTGCAGTAATTACCTTTTTCTTTGGCTAATGTATTTTTTATTTGTCATCAATGTTTGTTTTGAAAGAAAAAAAAATGGTTTTTTATTGTTTTATTGAAAAAAACAGAAAACAAATCAAATTGTTGATAAAACAGACATACGAAAAAAAATGGAAAATACAGAACGTGGTAAAAAATCAGTGAAATTTCAATGACCAATATCGTGTATTGCGTCCCCTTGCTCTAATAACCTCATGCAGACGACGGGGCATACTCTCAATTTTTCTCCGGATTACATGTTGTGGTATGTTATTCCACTCTCTCACTAACAGATCCTTAAGCTCCTGTGCGTTGTTAGGAGGAGGTGTATGGGTTTGAATACGTTTTTTTAAATCGTCCCAGAGATGTTCGATGGGATTCAGGTCCGGAGACCTAGCTGGCCAGGGTACCCTCGTAATTCCAACTTCGTCCAAGTATTACATACTGATCCTGGCAACGTGCGGTCGCACGTTGTCCTGCATAAAAACGGTGTTTTCTCCAAGCCCTGCCATGTTGGGCATAACATGTTCTTCCGGAATCTCCGTAATGTACCTTCGTGCAGTTAGGGACCCATTTTCCATAAAGGGTAATTCTGTGTGGAAGTCGGAAGATATACCTCCCCAAGCCATGACCGAGCCTCCACCAAATGGCATTCTTGGAGCAATGCAAGCTTGTGAAAATCGTTCACAGGTTCTCCTCCAAACTCTTACACGTCCATCGGATCCAGTTAGGCAGAAACGGGATTCATCTGAGAATAACACTTTGCTACAATCGTTAATTCCCCAATGCGCGCATTGTCGAGCAAAAGCTAGTCGTGCAACTCGAGACACCCGGCGAAGTGGCGGTCCTCTAGCCATTACCCGAGAAGATAGTCAAAGAGAACGATGTCTTCTTCTGACTGTTGCAACACTAAAATTGCAATTTCGTACTTCCTCTAGACGATTTTGATGCATAACCGCAGTTGAGGTCCGGTTTCGTAAAGCCTGAAACGCAAGGAAATGGTCATCTAGTGCCTTGGTCGTTCTTCTTCGTCCAGAGCCAGGTCGCCTGGTTAGCAAACTTGCCTCCTGAAAGCGTTGAAGCACTCCTTGAACCGTAGAAAGGCTTGCGCCAACAGTTCTTGCGACTTGCCGTTGAGTGTGACCGTCTTCCACAAGTGCAACAATTTGTGCCGTTTCAAACAGTCAAAGGCATTTTTGTCAAAAAATAAACACTAATAATGGCACTAATAAACACTAATGGTGGCAATAATAAACGTTTGTCCGTTGCATTTGAACAGAAAGTCGAAGTACAAACGAGACATTTAAAACAAGCGGAGTTACAGGTAGCGTTCATTTTGGGAAGTGTGCACTTTACCACGAAATCGGCACTATTGGAATTCTTTGTTACAAAGGAAACTACAACAATTCTCAGAAACATGCATTAGTTTGTATTTGTGTTATTATTATTTACGATAAAACTCGTTAAAAATGAAATATCGGTGATTTTCAAGGTGACCCGGATTTTATGATCGCGAGTGTATATATATATATATATATATATATATATATATATATATATATATATATATATATATATATATATATATATATATATATATATATATATGGAGGCTGCACCGTAATTGTCAAAAAATAAACACTAATAATGGCACTAATAAACACTAATGGTGGCAATAATAAACGTTTGTCCGTTGCATTTGAACAGAAAGTCGAAGTACAAACGAGACATTTAAAACAAGCGGAGTTACAGGTAGCGTTCATTTTGGGAAGTGTGCACTTTACCACGAAATCGGCACTATTGGAATTCTTTGTTACAAAGGAAACTACAACAATTCTCAGAAACATGCATTAGTTTGTATTTGTGTTATTATTATTTACGATAAAACTCGTTAAAAATGAAATATCGGTGATTTTCAAGGTGACCCGGATTTTATGATCGCGAGTGTATATATATATATATATATATATATATATATATATATATATATATATATATATATATATATATGGAGGCTGCACCGTAATTGGAAACGGTTGATAAAGCTGCACATGATGATGATGATGATATATATATATATATATATATATATATATATATATATATATATATATATATATATATATATATATATATATATATATATATATATATATATATATATATATATATATATATATATATATATATTCCGGCAAAATATAAACTCCGTATGTCTGCTATACTTCTCTTGGTTCTCAGGGTTCCAGTATGGTCTTTAATAGCCCAAGTCCTGGCTTTGAAGGCTCTTGTTATGTATCGTATTTTTTAAATAGATCTCTTGGCAGATTGTTTTGATAGCAGCTCTCATTTTTTTGAATATATTTTGACATTATTGTTTGACACTTTGACAAAAATTTCTTCTATTCTCAAATATTTTAAGGGTTTCGTCTGTTATCCAGAGTTTTTTTTACTAAATTATTTCTCTTTTGGCGATTGGTTGGTGTAATTAATAGAGGGCATACTTTTTTGCACTTCTTGGAGAACCTTATTACTTATTACTAAGTAATAAGTCACCCTTATTACTTAGTCGTATCTTCTTTGTCTCTCTTCGTATGCTGGCGCTTTTAAGTTTCAGCTTTACTTTATCTTGAGGAGAGTATGATCTAATCCATATATCGCCCCTGTATGTGATCTGACTATTTGCATTGATGATCTCTAGCGAATATTAGTAAGGATGTAGTCAATTTCATTTTTACACCCATCTCCAGGACTTTCTAAGTAAAAAATCGGCGTACATAGTGTTTAAATCAAGTATTTTATATATGCAAAACTTTTTCAGTATATTCTTTAGGTCGTCATTCTGTGAAATGTTACTGACTTTGGGATTAAAGTCACCGCCTATTAAGGTTAGTACTTTATTTAGAATGTTGATAGTTGGTATTTTCAATTTTTCATAGATTTCCTCAACTGCAATGTCGTCTTCTGTACTGGTTGGCACATAAGATTGTATGATAAGGAGTTAATGTGGTTTAATTTCAGTTTAAAGTGAACTATCCTATAGCTCATAGATTTAAACTCGACGACAGACTTTTCTGATCTTGGTGACACCAGAATGGCAACACCTGTATATTTCTGGAGCTCACTGCCAAAAAAGTAAATATAATTGCCATTATATGTTCTAAAATGACTCTCTCCTAACCAAAGCGTTTCAGCTTCTCCGGAGATTTTAATGTTATACCTTACCGGCTCTCTTTAAATAATTGACAGTTAACCTGTAATTGTACCTTTCATGTACCGATAATAATCAATTTTACCTTCCGTGGACTAGAAGCTGAATTTTACAATGCCTGATAACTAACATTCGCCTGGACGGTGGCACTCTTTAACCCGGATTCAAGGTAGCCCCGGTCGTCACCATTACTGCGGGACAACATACGAAGGATTCTCGTAGACATCACGCGTAACTTTCTAATATATTCGATAATGCAACGTATTTCCCTGCCCTATTGCATCGCAACCATTCTGGTGATACAGCTCCACTTGTAAAAATCCAATGAAAAGCCGGTCCTGGATCATTTTCTATACCGGCTTTTACCGGTTCCTATGTGCCTTATCTTGATACTACCGGTCGCTGCTACCCTTTGTCAGAGATATTCAGCGACATTCCGTTCAAGGTGTAAGAAGGGAAGGGTATATGGGGATTAGATAGAGTAAAAGATTGGGATCTCTCCCTAGGATTTTCTCCTAGGGAGAGCTTAGGAGAGAGCTTGGTTGCCGTAGAACTTGCCGTAGGGTAGCTAAGTCCCGAAGTAGTCTGTGATTTACTGGGAACTGTAAGAGTACTACTTATTACTAGTTTATCATCATAATAGAAAAATTAGCTTTAATCTGAGATAAAAGACATGCATGTATGTCACGATCAGCTTATTTTGTTTAAAAAATCTTTTTATTTTTCTTTTTCCTCTTTGTAAGCAATTCTGCTTCTTCATTGGTGGATTAATACCTCTGTGAAAGGTTGTCACTCCATCTTTTGGGCGGTCGTCCGATACTTCTTTTACCGATTTATTACTTATTTCTTGCTATTTTGACGACACGGGTCTTCTCCATTCTGATTATGTGGTTATTTTCTTCTTTTTTCCATTTTGTGTCCATTCATTTATACACTGTACGTTACATTTTCTTCTAAGGTCTTCACTTCTTTTTAGATCTCTCAGCGTATTTCCTGTAATTCTTCTCAGTACTCTCATCTCTACAGTTTCCAGTAGCCTCTGCGTTGTGGCTGTGAGGGGTCTTACACTTATTGGTCTTGCACTGGCTTTCTAAATTCTTGACTTCATCTTAGTGCTAATGTGTCTATTTCGCCATATAGTGTTATTAAGGCATCCTACCGACCTATTTGCTTTTTGTACCTGATCTTTCACTTCTTTGTCCAAGTCTCCATAGCCAGAAAGTGTAATTCCCAGGTATTTTATTTTCATTACTTGTGCAATATTGATGCCATTAATTTCTATTTTCTATCTGGTTGGTTCTTTGCTGACTACTATTTTTTTAGTTTTCTGAGATGAAATTGTCATATTAAACTCTTTTGCTCTTATGTTAAATCTGTGGACCAATCTTTGCAGACTATCTTTATCTTGGGCTATCAATATTGCATTGTCTGCGTAACAGAGTATTTTGATTTCTTTGTTTCCCTTTCTGTATCCTCTTCCTTTGTTAACGGTTTTGATGATTTCATCCGTGATCAAATTAAAGAGCAAGGAGCTAAATGAATTCCCTTGTCTTATTCCGCTGCCTATTTCTATAGGTTCTGTAAGTTTCTGACTTTCATTTTCTTGTTTTGGTAGATGTTTTCGATAGTTTTTATAATATTTAGGGGAACTTCTCTATTATACAGAAGATGGATTACATCTTTGAGTCTTACTCTGTCAAACGCTTTCTTTAGGTTAATCAGATACAGAAATGCCTGTCTATTATACTCTAGTGATTTCTCAGTAATTTGCTTTATAACGAATATTGCATCTGTACACGATCTTCCACTACGAAAACACTGTTGTTCATCTGCTAAACTTATTCTCTGATTTATTAGCACTTGTAAAATTTTAGGTGTAAGTTTTAGCGTAGTATTTAACAAGTTTATACCTTTGTAGTTTTCTGGCTGTTTTTTATCTTCTTTTTTGAATACTAGAATTAGTTCGCTTATTCTCCATTCTTCCGGTATTTTATACTATTATTAATTAATGTTGTTAATTGTTTTGTCATTGCTTCTCCGCAATATTTGCTCAGAAAATACTGCTAAAAAAATAAATGAACGAAATAAATTTTTGCTTCAAAAATTTATTGATGATTTTAATATTACGTGTTTTTTACGCTATGTTTGTAATGTATACACAAATTATTTGTTTTTAAAATTATTTAATTCATAGGATATACAACCTAAGATACTTAAAATTTTCTATTTTATTAAACTTAAAAATAGGGTACAATTTTTTAAATCTTTTCTATACTTTCTTAAAAAGACACACAAGTTGTAAAAGAGGAAATATCGAGAAATAGTAAGGAGTCAGATTTACTAAAAATTGATAGAATAAATAAACTATACAAAAAGAGGAAATACTACAGCACATAAATTTAACGGCAAACGATACAAACACTAAGCAAGATAATAAAGGAGGGATTAACATTCTAATTCTACTACTAAAAAGGCATAAGGGCATAATAACACAAAGAAGTTAGAGACACCATTTTTAATAACGTCGTTATTAAAGGATCAAATTCTAGAATTCACACAATTCCCCACGAAGACTTTGAGCTGAAAAATATCTCGATTAAAATTTTCCTCTATATTAAAGTTGGAACACACTCAAAGTTGCCCTTTACCTTAAAGTTTATATTATAAACACTCAAATCTTTCTTTAATTTGCGGAGTTTTTATTTTATTTACCAATTTAACTGTGACGAGTCTTAAAATTAACTTATTTGGAAGTCAGGAGTGTAGTGATAATATTCAACGCAGACGTCGGGGTGAGTCAGCCGAGATCGTCTCCTCCGATCGCTTTTAAAGCTTGCCTAAGCGTTCGTTATTTGAGGGCGCGGTTTTATTGGGAACGCGCCTGAAAAGCAGGCGAGAAACTGTTAAATACTTTAAATTTTAGGAGGAAAATGATAAACTAAGAAATAAAACAAAGGCTCAACAGGCGAGACGAAATTTTAACATTCTAACAAAAGCGATGAATATGTGGGAGCTAATAAGTCTAATAAAAATAATAGTTTTTAATTTGTAAATTTAGGGCGAAACATGGTACATGATTACTTGAGATAAATAATTTCACTTATACGTTGTTTTCGTACTACATAAGATATTTTTTGCACCATCACTAAAAAATTTTACTACATTTATATCTTTGCATTAGAAATAATATTTGTTTGGCAAGGAAAAAGTACGATCTATAACTCTTAAAATATTCAATATTTCAGAAAAATTTGAGATTTTGTAATTCATTGACAGACCTTCAAGTCAATGTACAGGACAAAAAAGAAAAGGCCCCCAGTGCCCAGCACTTCCCAGAGACTTGATCAAGGCAGCGATCAAACAACTAACGAAAGGGGGGGTGCTAAGAATCCCTGGGTAAGACCCGGCTGCCACAAGATGACAATTTGGCTATGCTCCTACAATATTCGAACACTGACGACAATAGATTCCCAGAAATAGAAAGTAAATTAAAGGATATAAAATGGGATATCCTTGGTATATGCGAGACCAGAAGAAAAAGTGATGAGTATATAATACTAAAAAATGGTACACATTTTATGCATAAAGGTGGCGAATACACGGGAGTGGGATTCTTGGTAAAACAAAGCCTCACACAGTGTATCGAAGAATTCAAGCCCATATCAGACAGAGTAGCATATCTCATCATCAGGATTAATAAAAGAACCACTCTGAAAGTGATCCAAGTGTACGCTCCGACCAAAAGCCACGACGATGAAGAAGTAGAAATATTTTATGATGAAATAAGAACAGCTATAGATACAAATAAAGCAAATTACGAAATACTATTAGGAGATTTTAATGCTAAATTGGGCAAAAAAGAGGAAGATTGCGAACATTTAATTGGTAACTATGGCTACGGAAAAAGAAACGATAGAGGAGAAATGCTTCTCAATTTCATGAATGAACATAACATGTACTCAATGAACTCCTTTTTCAATAAAAAACCAAGCAGAAAATGGACATGGATGAGCCCCGATAAAAAGACAAAGAATGAAATAGATTATATCCTAACGAAGAATAGAAACCTAGTAGAAGTATCAGTATTAAATCAGTTTGACCTAGGAAGCGATCATAGACTAATAAGAACAAAACTAATAATTAACAAAAAACCAGAAAGAAAAAGAATACATGAAAAAAGATACAAATGGACATCTGAAGAAATCAAAAATAGTGAATTTAATAAAAAGATAGCGCATGCATTAAATTAAGTTAGCATGCAGCAGATAAACTCCAATGATATTGATGATTTGAATAACCTTATTACCGAAACAGTGAATAAAAGCCTTCTGCAACTGAAAAAACCAAAAACAACATACAATGAATTAGGCAAAGAAATATTACAACAAATAAAAAGAAGGAAGATCTTAAATAAATTTAACAAAAGGGGAACCGACGAATATAGAGAACTTAATAGGCAGATTAGAAAAGGAATCAGACAACAAAAAAGGAAAGAAAACGAAAAATTAATAACAACAACTATTGAAAAAAATAAGAGTATGCCTCAGACCGACACTAGGACGACGTCAGATGATATCATTAATGGGAAAAGACGAAAATGAAATCACAACTAGAGAAAACATACTGACACGAATAGAAGAATTTTACACAGAACTTTACAGAACACATCAATAAGATGATGAGATGAGACCAGCACGGAAATTAATAAAAAATGTTGGATCAGAAATAATGCCAAAAGTAACAATTTCAGAGGTAACTACAGCATTGGAAAATATGAAGAGAAATTAAGCTGCAGGAGAAGATAATATTACCACAGATATGATATTAGAAGGAGGTAAGGAACTAATTGCAATTGTAACTAAGCTTGTGGACAGTTGTTTACATCAGGGCAAAGTCCCTAAGAGCTGGAACAACTCTAAAGTAATCTTATTACACAAGAAAGGTGATAGTCGAAAATTGGAAAACTACAGACCCATCAGCCTACTGTCACACCTGTTTAAAATACTCACCAAAGTCATAACTACTCGACTAACAAGGAAATTAGACGAATACCAACCATATGAACAGGCAGGTTTTAGAAAAGGCTATTCAACTTCCGATCACCTGTTAACCACAAAAATATTAATAGAAAAATGTAACGAATACAAGTTTCCAGTTTTCCTAGCATTTGTAGACTACGAAAAAGCTTTCGATACCATAGAACACACGGCCGTAATAAACGCAATGCAAAATTGTAGAATAGACAGCAGATATATTAACTTAATAAAAGAAACTATGAACCAAGCTACAGCTACATACTAACTAAATGAAAATGAACACACGAACCCTGTACCATTAAACAGGGGAGTCAAACAGGGAGATATTTCATCACCCAAACTGTTCACCTTAGTTTTGGAGGACGTTTTTAAAAACCTAAATTGGAAATATAAGGGAATAAACATCAATGGCGGCTACCTCAGTTATCTACGATTTGCAGATGACATAATCCTGATAGCTACTGACCTACAAGAAATGCAAATCATGCTTTTAGAACTACATACCGAATCTTCTAAAATAGGACTGAAAATGAATTTAAACAAAACAAAAGTCATGCACTCCGAAGACACCGTGACAATAATAAACGATAAAGTTATAGAAAAAGTTGAAGAATATATATACTTAGGACAAAAAATAATACTAAATAGGGAAATTCAAACTGAAGAAATAAAAAGAAGAAGAAAGTTAGCTTGGGCAGCATTCGGTAAACTGAACTATATACTCAGAAATCAACAAATTCAATTACATCTTAGATCTAAAGTTTTTGATGCATGCATTATTCCGATATTAACTTATGCGGCACAAACATGGACAATCACAAAAAAGAATATGAATAAACTTAGAGTCACTCAACACGCGATGGAAAGAGCAATGCTAGGTATATCACTTAAGGACAAGAAAACAAACACATGGATAAGACAGAAAACCAAATGTGGTGCAAAAATCATTAAAGTTGAAATGGGAATACGCTGGACATGTAGCTAGGAGCGATCTAAACAAATGGCACAGATCAATTTTAACCTGGAGACCATACCAACACAAAAGACCCAGAGGCAGACCTCCTATGAGATGAACAGATGATCTGAAAAGGACTGCCGGGAAAAATTGGCTACAAGTAGCGTACAATAAAAAACAATGGAAAGGAAGACTTGAAGAGGCTTATGTTCAGATGTTTACGTGAATGGCTAGACGAAGAAGAAGCAGAAGAAATTCATTGACATCGCCTAGACTCTATGACTCTAAAAGACAAATGAGAGAATCTAATCATTATGAAAAGGAGATCAAAATTCATAAAAGTGGCCTCTTAATATGGAGCGCATATCCGGAAATGCAAAGGCGCCAAATTTAATTTTTACGACCCTTCACAATAATCATACAGTGGTGTAGGGGTTCTAATTTATCTAATGGAATTAGTACAAAGTTTGAAAAGTTTAATATAATGATTGTTTTAATTAGGAAAATAATTCATGTTTTTTTATAAGGAAACTATAAAATATTTTTTAGAATGTGTCTTAGACAATAATTATTTTTAATTTTAGCAAAAAATGATCTTGATAAAAACACCTTAAAATCAAATGAAATTAAAAATTTTCAAACTCTGCTTCTTTGTCGTGACATATAAACCTACCCATTAGAGTGTTGAAGTCAACATCTAATAACAGATCCATAAACAATTTGGAAGTAGTGAAAAAAATTGTCAAAAACAAAGCAAGAAATATAAAAGAATGGAGAAAACTTGTACAAAGATTAGCTGGAGCATAATCAAGACAGAAGATGCACCAACCTAACCAGTTAGCCATATTACATCACTAGCGTAGAAACGCAATAACACATAATACTCTAATAGGAGAAATGTTATTAGAGAGAAAAAATAAGAGATTAACTGTGTTATAAATAAAACAAAGTTTATTGTGCAACCGATTTATTTTCGAATAGAATAGGAATATGCTTTATTGTCACTGAAAATTGTACAATTTTATAAACAAAGCTTACAATAAGTCAAAAAAAAACAATAACAATTAAAATTAACTAAAATTAAAATTACATAAATCGACAATATTACAAAATAAAAGATAATAAAATATACAATCAATTGTAAATTTAACTAAATTGCAAATTGCATAATAAAACCTTTCGAACTAGTTCATGAATATTTTTATGTGCTGCATGTGATACCAATATATATTATATAAAAATACTTTAGTTGCTTATATCTAAACCTGCTGTAATTTCTGAGTTATTCGTTAAGAAACTCTTTCACTGATATAAAATATAGGCTTTTATACGGAACTTAAAGAAATAAGTTGTAGATTTAAGTTGCAAAGGGAGATGGTTGTATAATTTTTTTGCCGAATATAATATAGATTTCTTTATTAACTCAGTAGACGGGATCGGTAAATACACATTACAGCTTGAATTTTTGATGAAGTAGTCATGATTAGGTCTTGTTTGAAAAACAGGTAGGTATTTACGAATCAAGCAAACAGTTTCTAGAATATATAAAGAGAGAAGAGTTAAAATCCCGTGATTTTTGCAGTAGCTTCTGCAATGTGTTCTTTACTGAGGCTAAAAAGATACCATGTTGCTCTTTTCTGTAATTTAAAAATAACATCAGATTGGGCAGCTTTACTAGAACCCCAAAAAGAAGGGCCATATCAAAGATGAGACTCGAACAAAGAAAAGTATGTTATTTTGGAAGATGCTAAATTGATTTCCTTTGAAACACATCTTATTACATAGCAGGCTAAGGCTAGTTTCTTACTTAACAAATCGATATAAAGGGACCATTTAAGGTTGCTGCTTATAAAAATACCAAGAAATTTTACAGAATCAACGATACCGATCTGGAATACCGGCTTATAACAAAATCACTTAACTAAAGAAAGATATTAAAATAATCACAGATGACCTAAAAATAGCAGAAGAATTTGCTAATACGTATAAAAATAGATCTAATACAAGCAATTATAATAATAATTTTATCAACTTTAAACAGAACGAAGAACGCAGTGTAATTATACCGTTTGTAGATGACACAGATGCTTTAAACACCAAATTTAATATAAATGAATACAAAGATGTATTATACTCATTTAAAGAGACTAGTGAGGGTCCAGATAACATCCCAATGGTTTTTCTTAAGCATTTACCTGAGAATGCACACAATCATCTTATTAACATATTTAATATTATTTGGACAGAACAGAAATTTCCAACAGCATGAAGAGATTCTATTATAATACCTATATTAAAACCAAAATGCCCCAAAACAGATCCTGAGTATTATAGACCCATTGCGCTAACATGTACTGCTTGCAAACTGTTAGAAAAAATGGTCAACCGTCGTCTCCTCTGGACACTTGAAGACCGAAATATTATTATTCCAGAACAAAGTGGTTTCCGACAAAATAGATCAACTCTGAACAATATTGTAGACCTAGAAAGCAGTTTACATGAAGCCTTCTCCCTTAATCAAAAATGTATTGGAATATTCTTCGACATTGAAAGAGCATTTGATACAGCTTGGCGCCACCGTGTCATCAGATTACTGTACGATTTAGAAATCAAAGGACATTGCCTTGCATTTATAAAAAACTTCTTATATAAAAGATATATGCAAGTTAGAGTAAATGATAATGGTAAAGTCCTACGCTATTTATAATTGCCATAAATGATGTTCTACGAAATTTAAAACTTCCACTTAAAGGCCGCTTATATGCTGACGATCTCGTAATATTTGGTTAAAGCAAAAACTTAAACAACCTCTCACAACTTGCACAGAGTTTCTTGTTAGATATTGACAAATTGTCAGAGGAAACTGGATTTATCTTTTCAACAACTAAAACTAAATATATAGTATTTTCTAAAAATAAAGTCAGTACACCAATCTCATTATATCTATACAACCAATCACTACAACAAAAAGATTCGCTAAAATTGCTAGGAGTTACTTTTGACAGAAAGTTGAATTGGAAAGAACATATCAATAATCTAGCATGTAAATGTTAAATTTAGCTCGATATTTGCCTTAAATTTTTCAAACTTAATTAATTAATTGTTAATTTGGTCCAAATTGTTCCATAATTGTATGGACTTGGTCTTTATTAAATTAATTTTGTTTTAATAGCTCTTTTACGATACTACCCAACTTAAAAATTCTTTTTCACTGAGCCCAAACCTTTTTTTGTAATCTCCGCACTTGTTTAGTTTTAAATATATTCTTAGCAAAAAGTATTTGTATTTACCTTCTAAATTTCTTCTTTCTTGGGGTCTCTAAAAACATAATAGATTTAGACTCTAATAATAAAACAATATATTTTTGATATTAAAAAATGTTACAAAAAAATGTGACTTTTTTATAAATAGGTAAGTCATAGGCATGAAGTAAGTCTTGGTAAGTTGGTAGGTCAGAAAATGCTTATGACCACCCTACATACTTTTAATTTTCTACATTTCTTCTCAAACTAAATATACCTTTTTATGTATGTATGTTTGAAAACGGTCTCTGTCTATAAAGATCAAAACGTCAGTGAATAAATACGCAAATAAATATATAGTACATTATTTATGTTATGCTATATCTTTAAAATACACTCATTGTGTTGCATTGACTTATTTTGTAAACACGATGCCTTTCTTTTACCAGTGGAGGTATTTTTGGAAGTGGATGGATTTTCTGTCGAACTGGGTAATATGCCCGAGTCATATTGAGTGTCATTGGAATTGTATGCTACATCAAATTCACCACTTCTAGACTATAAAATTATGAAACAGCATATAAACACCTTACCTTATATTTTGAATAAGCTTTGGACAAAATTAAAATAAACATAATGCAAATAAACTTACATTATCTTTGTCTAACAATATTTTTTCTAGAAATGGCACTAGGCTTCAACCTTGATTTTACACATAGATATAGATCAAAATCCTCCTCTGTAAAATGTTCCAAATATAAATATGAAAATTTTTTTATACCCGTCTCCGTTTTTCCAACAAAATTAACCTACATTTTCCTCTGAGTTTCGTTCTTGGAAAACCTAAAAATTAAAATGCTTTACATAGTAAGTACAAGGTATATGTTATAAATTTCAGATTTTCTACCTTCTATTTAAACACTACCAGTTACATAAATTTACATTAATTTGTTTGCCATAGTTAACTAATGAGTATTACATTAATCAAAGTTAACAAAAATTGAAATTTTCTAGTTGTTTTACTTTCACACTTAAGATACAGTTAATAACAGAAATTTTCGTTACGCCACTGGTTTGAAATGTTGTGACCTTGGTCAACAAGCAAATCATTTTTATTAATTTCTGAATTTTAATAATTAATTTCAACAAATACTTACCGATGAAAAGATGTTCTCTCTTTTCTTGTTTTGTGGGAAAGGCCACAAGCAATACAGCTTACCATGGTGATATGTTTTTTTAATATTTTTTCCGTCGACCGTCCATTTATGATTAATTTTAACACCCTCAAAATCATTTATTAATGACCCCTATTAATGAATGATTTTCTATTAATGAACGATTTTATTATAGGCAATACAACATACATTGCTTGTATAAATTAATTTAGCCACATTTAACGCTCTGTGATTGGCAGTTACCTGTGGTGTAGGCAACCAAACATACCTATTTATATTCCCACTAAAAAATTATTTAAAATGAAGTAGCCGCTGTAAGTACTGTCTGTCATTGTATGTCATTATTTATCGTTAAGTAAATAAAAATTTAAACTAAGATATTTTTATTGCTGAAAAGTACGGTCGACGGATTAAAATGGCGATTAACAATCTCGAACATTAATGCACTCGCTTCGCTCGCGCGTTAATAATATCTCAATTGTTAATCGCCCTTATTAATACACTTGTTGGTTAAATAACTATAAAGATATGACAAACACTATGTTTCAATATTATTACAAGTACTATGTTCCAAACACTTAAAATCCTTTTTACACTAGATAACAATAAAGTTTTAATTAAATAATAACGATAATAGTCTAAAATGTGCCACAATTGTTAAAAAACTTCAATATAAATAAGCTTTCATGGGACAGTTTTGGTATGTAATATGTTTGGTATGTAATCGATTTCGTTTATCATATAGCTACATTTGAAAAGTGGCTATTTTCACATTTTGGACAGTTGTGACCTCCAAACGGTTTGACTTAGAGCAAAACCGTTTACACATTCCTATTCCAACTTTTCATAAGCTATCGAAAAGTTTTCCAATGACAAAATACCTAAAAATACTCGATTTTTGTGCATCCAGCCAATTACCCAAAAAGCTCGTACTCTGATGGGATTGATAAATGTATTTCATTGGTTAAAAACTAATCGACGTTCAGTTGGCGCCACTTCCCAACTTAAGCTTGCCCCAAAACATTATTTTATCCTTCCCTTTCAAGTGTTCTTCTCGAACCTCCTATTACAATATCCCTTAAGTCGTCGTGCAAATCATCCAGATATCTGAGTTTAAGTCACTCCCTTCTTCCTGGTCTGTTTAGCATGGTTAGTTTAGCAGGATTAATTTCATCAATTCGCATAACGAGGCCCACCCAGCAATTTTAATGGTTTTCACAATATCTGCATCACAAAGGCTGTTCGTTAACTTCGATATTTATTGTCCTCAATACGTTCACTATTCTCGAATCGTCATTGCCCATGTTTTCGATCCGTTAGTGAGCACTGGGCGTATTCTTGTTTTATAAAGTTTACTCGTTGTTGTTTACTCTTTCCCGATATTTTGGTGTATATTCAATTGGTCTACACTCTACACCATCCTGCGGCTTGTCGGGTATCCACATCTCAGTTTCCGATTTTTGAACGATATGAGTAACACAACTGAGCCAACTTAGCTTTGTTACGCATACGAAACTATCGCCAATCAACTGGCGCACCTCTTCTTTTTTAAAGCAATGTTATGGGCAGCTAAATATGGCTTTCGTTGGTCCCATGCCTTTTTTATATGTTTTAATTCCTAATAATACAGGGAAAATTTCAAAACAGAAACATGTTGTGCAACATATTCAAGCTTAAACTTAACTTAATTGATTTTTAAAAGCACGCACTATTTGTAATAGCTCGGATTTCAAATTAAACTCAGTTTTATTGCAGGAATTGTTAGGGTATATTTTTTTACGGGAGTGATACAATGCACTGTGCATTACAATGATATACTCCTGTGACCAATATTTGGTAACATTGGTATTAACGTCCATTATTTTTCGTTGCCATAAAAACACGCTATGTACCAGGAAAAAACTTCCTAAAAAACCTGCATGCAATAAAACATATCGTGGACCTCGTGTGGTAGGTGCCTCTAAACCAGAAGTGAAACCTTTAAGATAAGCATGGAGACTGTTTTGTATAGTGGTATCGTACTAATCGTAATTAACAGATTGATCAACATTAAATCACAATTCGTCCAAATATATATTATATAATTACAGTCGTTTTTTGCAAACGTGGTAGAGCTCTCAAATAATTATGGTGCCAATAAGTATTCTCTCGATCTACCATGACGTTATTAGGCCATGTTTCTTATACAAATACCCGTTTTTTTAAGAAGCCTGTATAAAGAGGAAAGAGACAACGGTGGTATATTTTATTACCTTATATAAAGGTATGTATACGCTTAAAGTATGGCTGCAAATTGTGAAGAACAAATTCACAATGAAAAATTCTCCACAGACAACTTCTCACAACCTCGTCATATGTGAATATTCTAGAATTGTTTTGACTCACCCTCTTTGTACGTTTTTTTTTTGCGATTTTAACGTTCCACTTTATTCTGTTTCTCGTTTGATATTCTAAATATTTCTTTTGTTAACACCAGTCATTAATGAAGTACACCTTATAGCAGCGCATAAATTAAGTTGTTTCGTCTTTTGTAAAAAACACAAAACATTCAACACTACCAGTTTAGCGCAATCATTTAATAACTCACCAGGTGTTTATGAGACTCAATGCTTCCTGCTCAAAGTGGGACTAAATACTGAAGTGCAGTTTCGTTTGCCAAAGGCACTTTTGCCCATTCTTATCTATAATTACAAATTAAATGCTTGGCAGTTTAGGCAAAAAGGAAACGAATTAAGACATAAAAAAAAGAAATGGTTAAAAAATAAAAATAAAAGGAGCATTAATATACATATTTCTATCTTTAAAAATATTTTGCATTCAACCACTGCTTTAATTGTGGTCAAATTTTTTTGAACTGAATTTAACATCAGATTGGCTTCACAACTTAACTCAATATGATTTTCTCCAGTCTATTGTGTTTTTAATATAATCAAAATGTATCAGAGTAATAAAAATTACCAAGAGAAATGGAAATTTTACCAATATTTGCATATTTTCTTGGCATGCCATAGTGTTAGGAAGATATTACTTCTCGTATATCTTGGATTTTTCTGGCAACAAATTCAAGGTTTCATATATTTCTGCACGTCAAATTGTATAATAAATATTAAAGATATTTTACCATTTTCCATAATTTTATTTTAATACACAAACACTACTATATTCACATAACAGTTAAAAACCTAAACCGCGAAATTTTTTGCGCTTGTAAACTTTTTAATCTTGAACATTTTTATAAAAACTTTGAACTTATTTCGTTTTGGTATATCCATCTGCCTTAAAATCATAGATTTCAAAATTTTTTTAAATTTTATTACGAAGAAAAACTGTTTTGTCAGTAGTTAGCAATATAGCTAATACTATACTTTTGTCATATTTTATTTTTAAATTTTTTTTTGCTTTTAAGAGTAGGATGTCTCTAAGACAGGGCATTTAATCATGATGTCATACGCCATAGTAAAAATTTAATATTCAGTAAATATAGAAATAACGATTTTCTTCTTGTATTATATTGTGATATAAGGATACACAGAAATCTTAAAAATTCGAAACAAACGTGTGTCACATGCGTTCGATTTGAATTTAGTTCAATGCCATATGTGATATAAGTAAAATAAATCCTAGACAACAATATTGACAATATTGTTATCATAAACACAATTATTAGATATTTACTGTAACCAACCTTGCAGGTTACATTTATATTTAAATGCAAAGAAAATAAATATACACAGGTCATATTTGAATTTAAATAGGTAATTATATTGCTGCAGAATGTCATAATGTAAATCGCAACCCAACCTGGGCCAATTGTACGTGTGTTGAGTATTATAATAAAATTAAAAGTATGTATGCATGTATAGCGTCTACAGGTCTTTTAGGCCCATTGCTGGATCTTTAATTTCTATCGTTTTCTGCTCTTAGCAGCTTCCAATCTCTGATTCCCATCTCTTTGACATCTTTCATCATCACACATATCCATTTTTTTCTTGGTCTTTTTCTCTTTTTTTGACCCTTAGGTACTCTTTAACCAATATTCTTAACTTATCTATTACCTTGCCTTATTTCTAAATGTCCGAGCCATTCTAGTCTACGTTTTTCACTTTTGTAATTGTAGGGTAAGCATATAATTAGTACACTTCTACATCAGTTGATCTTCTCCATGATCCCTCTACTACTTTTTAACCAAACATTCTGCGAAATATCTTTCTTCTCTATGCTTTCAATATGTTCTGTATGGCTTTGGTCATAGTCTATGTCTGGGCAGCGTATAGCAATATGAATCTAATTAAAGTTTTATTTACTCTTATTTTTGTATTACGAGATATATATTTAGACTTAATTATTTTGTTTATGAACCCAGCTTATCTGTGGTTTTTGTCAGTATCAGGTTGATTTCAGTTTCTTCCTTACATGTCTGGTCAATAAGGATATCTAAGTAGATATGTACGGCCACCTTCTCGAATTCTACAACTGATCCATCCTCCACCTTTAACTTAAAGGATCCCCTGGTGTTTATTTCTTTTTTGCTAAAGATTTCTATGTATTTGGTTCTATTAATATTAACTTTCAGTTTTAAATCAGAGCTTCGGAATCAGTCTTTTTGCTGTACTTGCCAGTTCTTTTCATTTTCTCAAGAACCACGAGAACCATGTCATTAGCATACGCTAAGCGTTAGTGCTTTATGCAGAAAAGAGTACCAGACATATTAATTTCACTTACACTTACAATTTTTTCTAGACCTGTATTTAATAGTAAGGTGGACAACGAATCTCCTTGGCGAACACATTTTATTACTTCGAGTTCTTCTGAGACTGTACAATTGAATTTCACAGCACAAATGGTTTTTCAAATCGTCATTTATACCAATATTACTATTTTTTAGTACTAGCAATTTTTTTACAATGCGATTAATTTGTTCATGTCTATTGTATCGTAAGCGGCCTTGTTATCAATGAAGTACTTGTGCTGAAATGTATTCATAACAATTGATCGGGATTTGATTTAACATAAAAATTTAATCGGTCATTGATCTTCGCTGGCGAAATTCTCCTTTGTATTCTAGAAGACTAGATTCTTCTTCAAATATATTTCTTGTCGTTTTTTTCATAAGTACGGTGAGTCCTTTATATATTGCAATAAAGGATATTGTTCTAGAGTTTGCGCATTCAGTTCTATCTCCCTTTTGTGTATAGGCATTATAATGGTCTTGTTCCAGTCTAGGGACATTTCTTAGACGTCCCAAAATTCTACTATTAGCTAACAAAGTTAAACTTGGTTTCATAAAGCCTCTCCTTCATATGCTCTGTCACAATGACGCTCTCCCTAGGGCTTTTTTGATTTTTCATATCTTTAGTATTTCTTTAATTAACACTTTTGTGGGATATGGTATTTCTTTTACTACTGTTTAGAGTTCAGGAACATTATAATTTTCTTCAGTAGTTCTTCAATAGTAATGCTCGTCCACTATCAGGTTTCCTTACTTATCTTTTAAACTCATATTTCTTCCCTCCTACCAAGTTTTAATGTATTTTATCTCATATGCAGACACACATCAGACCATATAAAGTAAACTCCAATACAAAACCTATATAGGACAGCCGAATTTGCTAACCTCGACTGCTTTTCTTCTATAAAATGTTTTGACGATTCCTTAGAAGAACAATTTTTTGATCAAATTACTCCACCGTCTGTAAAAAATTGCAAAACTTTTGTCTATTCTTTCAATAAGCAATATCATTTTTTGTTAGAATATTTTAATACTTTAGAATTGGAATTTGCCTTAAAAAATCGAAATAGTACTAGTCCAGGGTTAGATAATATTAAATATCCAATGTTAATATATCTTCTCAAAAGTGCCAAAATTTTACTATTGGAAATATTTAATGATATAATCATGAATAATTCAGTAATAGCTCAATTTCAAGATGTAATCATTATCCCCATATTGAAACAAGGGAAAGATCCGAATTACGTTCACTCATATAGACCTATCTCACTTATGTCTTGTGTACTGAAAACCTTGGAACGGATGATTAAACATAGATTGGAATGGTGGTTAGATAAAAAGAAGTTACTTCCAGATTTGCAGTTTGGGTACAGAAAAGGCTGTGGTACCATAGAAGCACTTGCCACATTGGTAACGGACATTCAGAACTCCTTCTCAAGTAATATTTATTTACCGACAATAGTATTAGATATAAAAGGAGCATATGATAGTGTTTGTCTCGATATTTTAATGAAAAAATTAATAAAAAATTTTCATATACCACCACAATTGGTAAACACTATTCTTAACTTTTATACTTGCAGAAAAATGTACCTGAGAACAAACAATAATAAACTTATAGGTCCTCGTTATAATAAACAGGGACTACCGCAGGGATCAGTTTTAAGCCCTCTATTGTTTAATATCTATACTGCCGATTTACATAATATTTCCATTAAAAATATCAGCTTTAAAATAATACAGTATGCTGATGACTGTCTTATGTATTCTTCTACCAAAAAATACGATAACTACATTCAAACTTTAGAAAAAATATATGATAGATCCAAAAATTGGTTCTAACAAAATGGGTTTGAAATTGCATCAAGTAAATCAAGTATTAGTATTTTCACTCGACACAATATCCCAAACCTAAATCAGATAAAATTGAATGGGTATGATTTTAATTTCAGTTCTTCAGGTTAACTTGGAAACTTCACGTTGAGTTTATGTTGGATAGATGTAAGAAGGGTCTAAATTTCCTCAAATCAATTACAAAAACATGGTGGGGTGCAGATGTGGAAACTTCTTTGCTTTTCTTCCGATCTTATATTAGATCAATTATCGATTATGGATGCATATTATATGTTTCAGCAAGTAAACATATTCTGAAAACAATAGATGTGTTTCAAAACGCAGCATTGCGTATTTGGTTGGGTGCCATGAAATCGACTCCTATTATTGCTCTACATGTGGAAGCTCTAGAAAATCCTTTGAGCTATAGAAGAGAATACCTCAGTCAAAAGTTTGTTATTAATATACAAAATCGTAACACTACTCTCTACTCAAATATCAGAAAACTGAACGAAGAAGATTTAACTAATCGATATTGGAGACTTAAGAACTCACCTTCACTTTGTGAGGCTTTTAAAAGCCTGACAAATTTTGATTATGACTTTAAATCAAAGGATAATCTTAACATCGAACATTTTTATTCATGCTTGCAACTCACTACTGTGATACAACCGAATTACCATGTAAATTCTTCTGTTAGCTCGAATATTTTGAGGTCCTGTTTATCTAGTCCGTCAGACTCTTTAGTTATTTATACGGATGCCTCAAAGTCTATTGTTGGTACTGGGTGTGCTTTCTACATTCCATCAACTAATGCAGAAAAACTTCAATATTTAGTGCTGAAGCTGTAGCAATATATGAAGCATTAAGATACTTTGAAAACACTCATAATACATCTGTTACAATAGTATCTGACTCATTGTCTGTTATGTTAGCCATTGAAACTTTAATTTTCCTAGTAATAACTCAAATATATATGTCTTTCAAATTAAAAAACTTGTTTATGACATTTATAAAAACCGAAGAGTTGTTCATTTTTTGTGGGTTAAAGCACCTATAGGTCTTAAATACAACGAACATGTTGCCCTATTAGCTAAAAAGGCCATTGATATCGAAACGCAAGCTGGTCACCAAATCTGTAGACAAGACGCATTAACAATAATTAAAAATAATATCAATAGTAAATGGAAACAATCTTGGCATATATCTTGGTATATATCATATAAACAGTCTTCCTCGCAATATGCTTCTATACAGACTTTAATCTCAAGTGATTATTGGTTTAAAAATTATTCTGTTCCACGAAGGTATATAACATCCATAATAAGAATAAAATTTGGACACGTCTGCTATCCTCGTCATCTGTCCAAACTAAAAATCGTAAATTCAAATTTATGTCCAGACTGTCAAAAAGAAGGTGATCTAGATCACATTTTCTTCGAATGTAAAAAATACACAAAACAAACTGAAATTCTAATAAAAAATTTAGTCATCATCAAAATATTTCCTCCGTACAATATGTGCTATCTGCTATTTCTAAATATAAGAGTTGTAAATGAATGTTTGATGGAATTTATTTGCAAAAGTAAGCTTAATATTTAACTGTAATTAGAATCCTAACCTCTGTTTTACCATTTGTTATTACCTTTTATCCGTGACCCAATCTATTTTATCTTAAAAGCAATGTCTTGATGGGTTGTTTCATCTGGTCATGTTTTATCTCTATCCTATCCTTAATAATAATTTTAATGATTAAAATTTGTAATGCTACTTAAGTTTAAAATTTATATTGTCTTTTTATATTGTACTACACAATCTTCTTTCTGGGTAGAATATTTTCATGTTGTGAAATATGGCTGGCTGTATGGCATGCCATTTAAACAAAAAAAAAACTTCGATTGCAGAAAAGCACACGAATTCGTGAAAAAGATCAATCAGACTTTGTATTGTTCTGGAAATAAGCCTGAATATTAGTTAGAAATTAAATTTATTTGACGTTTCGACTTCAAGTTCGGAACATTTTGATAACAATTTCCGAAGTGGAAGTACAAACGTCAAATACATTTTATACCTTACTCATATTGTGGCTTATTCTCATTTAAAATAGTAAATTTACTGCAAGATCACTTTGTAACTGATATTTCCCCCTGTATAGAATTTGCTTACAACATCGTTGCATCATCACTACTGAACGTTATTCAGTACTGATGATGTTTTAACTTGCAGTTTAAATCTTGCAATATATTTCATTTCGACCGATAGTTTTGTTAAAACCAAATTTTCTCCCATGCATAATGAAAGAAATTACCGTCTTCTTTAAACAACCAATATTAACAAAAACAACAAAATAAATTAATTTTATCTTTAACCACCCAAGATATTGTGCTTTGATTTATAGTTAAGTGTATTCACTTCATCATGATAACATTTTTTTAGGTTCTCATAATTTCTGAGTCAAACAAATGGCGCAGCGGCGAGCAAACCACGTTTTCGACGTTTTGCAAATGCCCATGATTAATTACCTTTTCGTATTAACGATTGCACATAATATTTTTTCATCATTCAAATGTAATTAGCGGTCATGACAAGTTTTAAATAATCCAGTGGCGTAGTCTGAAAGTGAAAATTTTTTGATGGAATCCACCGATTTATCAATGTCAGAAGCTAGAGTAACCTACTTTCCACAAAATTTAAATACTGATATAAATACGATTATGGGTTGGAGTATATTGATCTTTTAATATTTGTGACTAATAATAATATCTGGTCTAACAACCTAGTAAAGAGTAAGCAACAAAGTAACAAAGGATAAAAAATTTAGCAAAAAGCTATTTAATTTACCTTCTCATCTAAAAGTGTTTGTAATTTGACAAAAACATTTACTTCCAAAGTTAAAACACATAAATATCAAGAAAACCACACGAAAATCTAAAAGATTTTTAGTACTAATGAAAGAAAATAAAAATAAAAACAATAAGCAACTGTTGCCACTATATAGGGAATACCACTATCATTTTCATGGTAGATAAATGCGGCAACTATATTGCACGGTTTTAAATTATAGAAGATAAGTTTTGCTTTTTTGCTAGATATATTTATACTAATGTTAAGACAGAATAAAGACATAAACAAAATATTTTGGATAATCGATATATTCATATTCAATAATGATATCGAATCATTAAGAAGTTCTAGATTGGTTCTCAAGTGTAAAAATTGTCAAGCTTATGAAAATACTCAAAAAATATTGTGCTGAAGTATCAATATGTGTAAAATTTCCGGTAAGCATTATACAACAGAGTCAAAAAGACCTCCAAAATAGAAGTCAAATTTTTTGTATGGTAGAGAAAACCACTGGAAAAGCTACGAAATCATAAAACGAAAAGAAAACGTAAACTTCCATCAAGGGATAACGGAAATAAAAGACCAAAAGACCACCAAAAATGATTTTGGAAAGACTCATAAAAGCCGAATGGAATACAAATCAAACACATAAGCAATCCACTTGGTACTTTCACATTTTAGATTTATAATACTTTTTTTAAACTAACTGTTATCAATTGGTCGTAGTGCAACCATTTCAGGATTCTAGAACTCTGTAGCTTGTACAAGTCTAGAGGATGAATACCATATATTTTTGGAGTCACTAGATAGTCGCCGAAAAAAGTCTGCAACTTAAGTTTCCATGAATCAGTCTCATTGTATTCAAGTGTCCCTTAACTCGCGCATGTTCGGTCTAGTCCAGATCCACTAAGGAAACCTGCTATGAGTCTAAGATGATTTCTACTTATTTTCCGCAAGACGTCAGCCCTATTATAATACGTTGGTCCAATATACATTTAGCCATGTGCTTAACCAGGGATATTTTGCCAGCGAGAGTTATGTTGTCTCAGATACAGGTTTTGTTAAGGTACTATAGAGGTTCTATTAAGGTTGATGTTTTCTGTCACTCCCACGGCCAGCTCTGGACCAAAGTATTTTGTAGGTAATTCTCTTCTGACTTATTAGCTCTTTAATTGTCGTGTATTTCTAGGTAACCCAAATCATATACCAGTGTGACACTGTTATGTTATGCCAGTCTGTCGAGTTACTCTCGGCATTCCAGCACTAGTCCATATTTTTGCCTATAAAAGCATTTATAGCCTTGAGCTCCAAAAATCTCTGCCTAAAATACAGTGGTATATTCTTCTAGTGAAATTAAAATGTTAGAAGTTCATTCTGCTAAAAAACCGGGATTTTACTTCTCTGTTTAAATATATTAACAAATTTAAAATCTTAAACATTTAATTTATTTCTAGTAATAATTTTTTTTACAGAAATTTATAATTAAAATTGAAAATCACATCTATAATTTTTATTTGAATATTCTTTTTTATTTTTATTACTGATCGTTTATTTTTGTAATCCTTTATTGATAAACTTTTAATTCATAGAAAAATTTTATTTTTCAATTAAAAATTATATAATTAGGTCTTATTTATAAATTTCCTATTAGATTCCAAAAGCCATATACAGGCTGAAATTTTTTCTCTGGGCAAAACGAACTATTTTTTTAAAACCGGACATGATGTTTTCCAGTTTTAATCAGGTACAGTTTGTTTGTTAAATGTTTAATCAAACGTTTGTTTAAAAAAATTTAATTTTTGCAAGAAAAGTTATTTTTTGACATTGATAGTTCACTTTGCTAAACTTAAATCGTAGTCAAATTTTATTTTTTTAATTAAAAATTAAGTCATCATGTGAGGAAAAAAGTAGATATGTCATTTTAATTTTTTATTTGTGTAATTTATAAAACTTTTATTAGAGATTTCAAGAATTGTATAAAGGTTGAGATTTTTGCTTTGAACAAACTAAACTATTTTTTTAAATCCGGACCTGATTTTTTTTAGTTTTAATAAAAATCAGTTGATTTGGTAGGAGTGGTGTAACTTTTTTTTATTAACTTAACAATGCACCTAATCCTAGGACTAACCATCATTTTCAATTTAACCTAATCTGCTACTTAACTGTCTGAGGTACTCCCAATGGTTTACCTGAAATCTAATAATTATTGGTGCACACTTTAGTGTTGTGGCAAAGTTCACTGGCCGAGTTTAAACTAAAATTTATATATTTATCAATATTACACAAGTTCGCACAAAAGGCTTGGTACGTTTAAGCCTGCCGATTAGGTCTTGGTTATCTAACAGTTCTAACACTTCCCTGTTTGTATGGTTGTGGAGTCGGTTTTCGTGACTTTTTTTTTCTTTATTTCTTCTTTAATTGTTCCTAAACGAAGTTTTCAATGAAGCTCTTTGTTGCGGATATATCACGAAGCGTTAACTATGTTTCTTAGTGTTCGGTTTTGGACACTTTGAAGGCAAGCATAGTAACTCTCACCAGTACAGCCCCAGAACCATTAACTATAGGACCACACTGGTTGAAGCATTTGTTTGTAAACTAATACTTTATTCTTGATTTGAAGTTGTGAGCTTCTATCTAATAACCAATATTATTTCTTGTTTTTCAGTTTTAGTTCTTCAGTTTTCTCTCTGATATGTTCCTGATACTTTGGTTTATTTAACTTTTTTTTGTACGGGACGATTTTATTGTTTAGTCTAACTGGGTGACCATTTATTTTTTTGTGACTGAAATCGATATGGGCCGGTTTCCCTTTATCTAGTGTAACTTCTTCTTCTTCATATACCATGTCCATTCAGAACGTTGGTTATCATCATAGCTATCTTAATTTTATTCACTGCCACCCTAAATAGCGTGCTTGTATCAACACCATACCAATCTTGCAAGTTATTTAACCATGAGGTTCTTTTTCGTGATGGACTGCGTTTGCTTGCTATTTTTCTTTGCATGATATTTTGTAGCAACCTATATTTGGGACCTCTCATTACATGTCCGAAATACTCCAGCTTTCTCTGCTTGATGATTTTTATGATCTCAGTAGTCTTGCTGAGACGTTATGGTATTATGGAGTTTCGAATCTTCTCCACTCAGAAAACTTTTAAAATTCTTCTATAGCACCACATTTCGAAAACCTCAAGGCGATTTAGATCGATTTTATTTAAAGTCCAGGACTCGACATAATAAAGTAAGATCGAGAACACGTAGCAGCGAAGTAGGCGGATCCTCAATGCTAATTTTAGGTCACTGTTACATAACACTCGTGTGGGGTATAGTCCCCCATCGGGCGCGTCCCCGGGTGGCAAATAGGGGAATGTCTCCCAGATATGGGTGGTACTGGGAAAATGAAATACCCGGCGTGGACCAAAAACTAGGAAAACAGTAGCGTCTGATCCAGAGTGGACGGCTACGAACAGCGTCTGACCCAGAGTGGGCGGCTGATACAGAACTCACCAACCCGTCTGGCAAGCGAGTTGTTTTAATGCCGAAAAAACCTCTTCAGGAAACATGTCGAATTATGAAACAAACGGAATAGGACCCCAGGTGAGTAAAGTTACTAACTCGGAATTCCACACCGGGGAACCGGTCCGCCTCAAAGATTCTGGGGGAGGCAAATATTCGATAAAAATAAATGTAGGAACATATAATCAGATCAGATCAGATCAGATCCATGAACGAAGACACTAAAATCTACAAACTAAAGAAAGAGCTGACTAAAATACAGTGGTATATTATCGGCATATCCGAAGTAAGAAGAAAAGGAACAAAAAATACAGCTAAAATCGGAAAATTTGTTATACTATAAAGGTAATGAAGAAAACACCAACAATGTAGTAGGATTTATAATAAATAAAAAAGTAGTTAAAAACATGCAATCTACCAAGGGCATATCATATAGAGTAGCATACACGACGCTTAAATTAAAAAAGAACGTCTTTAAAAATCATACAGGTGTACGCTCCAACAATTACCTACAGCGATGAAGATATTAAACATTTCTACAAAGACATAACAACAGCTATGGAAGAAAAAAAATCAAAATTAACGTTTCTAATCGAGGACTTTATTGCCAAAATAGGAGAACAACTATATAAAAAAGAAGACAGAGAGGACACCATGGATACGGTAAAAGAAACGATAGAGGACACACATTGATGAATTACTTGGAGAAGAGGCAACTATATGCATTCTTTAAGAAAAAAACCCAAAGAAAATGGACATGGATTAGTCCCAATGGTGAAACTAAAAACGAAATTGATTATATTCTTTTAACGCAAAAATCCATGGTTAAAGACGTAACAGCCCTAAATCGCTTCTCATCTGGTAGCGACCATAGACGAGTCCGAGACAAGCTGATCATTGATAGTAGATTTGAAACAAGAAAGAAAATGGAAAATAATCAGAAATTAGACATGGAAAAGCTAAAACACAAAAAACAGACGTACGAAAAGAGAATAAAGGAAATATTGCCGACCAAGGAAGATAAAGAACACAAACATATCGATCAAATAAACATGATATTTACTAAAACTCTAATAAAAGTGGGTAAAGAAATAGCACAGACAACAACAAAAAAAGAAAGTTTCATATCCCAGGAAACAAAGATTCTTATGAACACAAGAAGAACATTACTAGAATCAGGGGACAGAAATAAAATGGAAAACAAAGAAATAAACAAAACTATTAGAAAAAATATCAAAGAGTGTAAACGGAGAGTTCAGGAAGAAAAAATAGAGAAAACAAAAAAAAAATAGAAACATAAAGTGCTTAAAGCAGAATCTGGGAAGCATACAAATTAATAGCATAAAGAACAAAGAAGGTGTGGAGACCAACAATATAGAAGAAATTTTACAAATAACACACGAATATTATACAAATCTCTATAAAACAGAACAAAAACCAACCCAAGAAATCCGTAATCAATTACAACTGAAAATAAAGAACGTTAACTCTGACCTATAACCAGAAATCAGTAAAAATGAAATAAAAAAGGCACTCAAAGAAGTGAAGAATAGCAAATCTCCTGGGAAAGATGGAAAAACTGTGGAAATGCTAAAAAATAGGGGGGAAACTACAGTGGAAGTTCTTTATGTACTAATGAATAAAATATTGAACACAAAACAAATACCCACCACATGGAACAAGGCAATAACACTATTACTGTTTAAGAAAGGCGATACAAAAGATCTGAAAAACTATAGGCCCATAAAGCTACTGAATGTAATGTACAAACTGTTAACTAAACTACTAACAAACAGATTAACAACTAAGTTAAATAATTACCAGTCAAGAGAGCAAGCCGGTTTTATAAAAGGATTCAGTACAAGCGACCATCTGTTTACGATAAAAATATTAATTGAAAAGGTCAACGAATATCAAATCCCAATGTATATGGCATTTGTAGACTTTGAAAAAGCATTCGATAAGGTGGAACATTGGACAGTAAAGAAGTCTTTACAAAATGGGAGAATAGACTATAGATATACGGACTTAATTTCCAATATATATGATCAAGCAACAACATCCATCAAAATAGTTGATCAAACGGAGTCCATTAAGATACGGCGAGGAGTCAGACAGAGTGTCACTGTATCACCCAAACTATTCAATCAATTGGAAGATGTTATAAGGAAATTACAATGGGAAAAACGGGGTATTAACATAAATGGCCAATACTTGAATCACTTAAGATATGCAGGCGACATTGTATTAATAACAGGTAAAAGGGAAGAATTGCAAAATATGATGGATGAATTAAATAGCGAATCAACAAAAATAGGTCTGCAAATTAATTATAATAAAAAGAAAATTATGACCAACCAACCAGAAGAATTAATAATTACAATTGCACAAACAACTATAGAAAAAGTAAAAGAATATGTATATTTGGGACAACTAATTATTTTAAATAAAGAAAATCAGGCCGGAGAAATAAAGAGAAGGATACGGTTGGCTTGGAAAACGAAGTATCTTTCGAAAAACTTTCCTATATAAAAAAAATACCCCCAATATTTAAAAACAAGAGTCTTCAACCAATGTATACTTCCTGTTCTCACCTGCGATTCTCAAACTTGGACGTTTACAAAGCAAAACATGGAAAAAATAGCAAAGACCCAAAAAGCCATGGAAAGGTAAATGCTGAACATCAGGCTATCAGACAAGAAAAAAAATACTTGGATCCGCAACAAAACAAAAGTGACCGATGTATTAACGCAGATATCAAAATTTACGTGAAAGTTCGCTGGACATACCATAAGACAGAAAGACGACAGATGGAATAAGATGATTATAAACTGGAGACCATATGATTATAAACTGCCTACAATAGAGAGACGTAAAAGAAGGAAACGGAGGCCTATGTCCAAAATTGGACAGCAAGGGCTGTATAGATAGATGAATAGTTACATCAGTGTTACAACACCTTGGACATCCTTCTAAAAGCCGCTCTAGTCTTCTCTATCCTAGATCTAATTTTGCCGTGACTTTCTGCGTTACAATTTAATTGCTGTCCAAGGTAATCGATTATATCAACTTGCTCAAGTTTGGTATTATTTACATATATAGACGGTTTTATATGCTGTTGTTTACTTTTTACAAGTATTTTGGTTTTCCGTATGTTTAGATCCAGACCTGCCTCCCTACAACTCTTAACGATACTATCAAGTAGTGTTTGCAGATCTTCTTGACTAGAAGCTAGGAGTACTGTATCGTCCGCATATCGCAAATTATTAATAACTTCACCATCCACAAGTATTCCTTCTTGTTTTTCAGAAGTGTAACGTTTGAATAACATATGAGACACATCGAACTTCCGTTCAAAAGTTATGACGAATAGAAACTTCATTTAAAATTTACAACCCACTCTGGATATGAAAGAAATGAAACAATGAAAGAAGACACTTTTTAACATATAATAATTTGATATAAGATTTCATGCTTGATTAAATGAACATTGATAAAATAAAGGCAGATATCGAGCACAGTTTTATTAATTACATTACAATACAATTATAGATGATTACAGATTTATTTTTTTCTACAGTATTGATAGTGCCTGGTAAACCCTTTTATTTTAGTCAACCACCCACTATCTAATAGATTGTTTAGTCTATTTCTTGTATTCATACTTTACGTCCTCTTCAATTGCTCTCATACTAACACCCTAATTATTATAGACAGGTTTAAGTGTGAGATCTGGATTATGCAATCTAGTTAAAATATTCTATATTATGTCATATTTCATAAGTTGATTTCCTATAGTAGTGTCAGTTGGACCTTTGGTCAATGTTTAGTTACGTAGAATTTTAAAATGTGCAGATCACATCTACATGATTATGACTGCCCATTCAAGCTGTCATATGTCACATGTCACCTTAACATTTCCGTTAATACCGGGAGGTATTCTCTCTCCTGTTGCTGACCAGAATGTAGCTTCGACTTTTTTTAATTAATTTTAAACTGTTTGTCCTTTTTTAGTGTAGTGTAATGTTCAACTTTGTGTTTAATTTTATGTTTATGACATTCTGCGATTGTTGTATAGCCCAAAATTGACGAATTAAGTATAAAACGTTAATCACAAAAAACTTTTAACATCCATTACCTTTGAGTTTTTATCGAGGTTAATCAATTTCTTCATTAAAAAAAAAACGTTTTTTGGCTTATTTCAGATGCCCCTGAAGATGCTCTAGTGAGCGAAAGTACTTGGACAAGATTTAATTAATAAAACTGTGCTCGATATCTGCCTTAATTTTATCAAAGTTCATATAATAATTCCCCATAGGAGCCTCCATACGATGTAGGAGTATTTGCAGTTCCCCATGAGTCACTCTGTATATATACCAAATCTTCTGACTGGCTAACTATACTAAATTATAAATCCCTTCGATGCAATTAAATCCAGTGAACATACAGTTAAACTGTAATATTTATTAGTGGGAAATAACAACAGCCACAAAGCTAAATAAATTAAATCAAGCCGTCGAAAAGTTTTAATGTAGCTACAATAAATGAAAATTACCGAATTAATGACATAATAATTTTACTGGAGTGTAACAATGATGTATTTTAATACAACACGTAAATAGTTTTGCTTTCGTAATATTCCTTATTGAATTTGTAGTTTGAAGTGCTTCGTTCTTAGATATTATTATTATTATTGTTTTTTTTTCATAATGCTTATATAATTCTTTTTACTAATAAAATTATCTCACGATTAATTCACAATAAATTTTAGTTTGGCATCTGCTTTCTTTATTGACGTGGACGAAATACTTCCAGTAAAGTTTCTTGAATTATATTCGTGTTAATTAGGCATAATCTCTTTAATCTTTAGCAATTTATTATTATATTAAAGGCTTGACTATCCCACAGCCTTCCGGTCCTACCCCGATCATACATAGGGTGGATAGTTAAAAACTATTCGATCTTATATAAATTTTTTCGCTCATTTTGCATAAGATATAATAGTTTTAAATTGACAACCATTCTATGTATAAAATAAGAAACCCAGCCGCCGAACTATGTATGATCGTAATCGAATCCGAAGGCTGTACGGTTGGTATGTCTTAGCCTTAAGGTTTGTAGAGATAAGCTGGGCTGATATTTTATGTTTGGTATATCTACGATTGACCACTTCTTTGATAAAAGGAACTATCAGGTCTTGATTGATTGTTACGTTTGACAAGTACCAAGGCGCGTTTGTCCCATCAAATTAATTTGAGCATATTGTTGTAATTAATAGTTTATTTTCAAGCTTAGTTTATATTTTCTTACCAATATGAACTGAAAATTTTGTACTTTTATATCAATTTATTTATTTTTGTTGAGGATATTTAGGTATATTTTAAAATATTCTCGGGGTCTAAATGATTACCAAGGTATTTGGAGGAGCTGTTCTATGTATGTGTATGTTCTATGATACTGATGGATACTAATCTTTTATTGTAGTAAAATCAGGCAAAATATATTTTTAGAAGTATTATCATATAGATTATAGATGGACGGTCCTGCAAGTGACAACCGTAGTTTCGTTGATTTTCGCTTCGTAATAAACTTCAAATAATTGGGGAATTACAAGTTAGAAAATTCAACCGAGTTGAAAAATAAGTGTTAAAATTTAAGTGCATACAGGTAATAGTAGTTAATGAAGGAAATTCGCCATAGTTAGGCTGTGACGAGGTGCAGTGGGAAATATTTTCATTTTCATGCACGATAATGCCCCTCCAGATACCAGCAGAGTTGCCACAGACTTTCTGGAAACTGAAGATGTCACTGTTTTGAGCTGCCCTGCCTGCTCACCTGATATTAATCCCATTGAGCATGTGTGCAACTTCATTAAAAGAAGTATTAGAGCTCGAAGGGACAATCCAGGTAATGCGGATCAGCTTATTCAAGCCGCTCTAGAAGAATGGCAAACTTACCTAAAGAACAAGTTGACGATTTAACTAAAAGCATTCCCCGTCGGATTGAAGTTTGTATTAGAGCTACAGGTGGCAACACTGACTATTAAAATGAACAACAAGAATGTATCTTTCTTTAGTCAGCCATTGCAATGTTTTCATTTGTTCGTGTTTTTTTTGCGGTATTGTTAATTTCAAGCATTTGTAACATTTTTTAATTGTTTTTTTTTGGTAGTAATTAGACTGGTTAACTATAAAATGTAGTTCATTTTCAATTAAAAAAAATTTAGTAATACTTTACAAAATCGGAAATACTAGGTGATTCCATATAAGTTTGGTTGTGTGTATATTAAAATAATAAATAATAATTATTATTGTAATAAAAGAGTTTAATTAAAATAGAAAAATAAATAGAAGTGACAAAAGAACCGAAAGCAAAATGGATACAGATGAAGAAACGAAACGCAAGAGAAGAGACCAGGATGAATATTTTAGAAGTAAAATGACAAAGCGTACCCCTTCTAAAAGTGACGCGGAGAAAAAGGAAGAGAAAGTAAAATGATGCAACAACAAATGAAAAAAAATTAAGAAATTATGAATGAACTAAAGCAAATAAGAAAAGAACAAATGGAAAATAATAAACAACTACAAGAGATATAGGAGGAAAACAGAAAATTAAAAAACGACGTGTAAGAATTACAAGAAAGAATGGAACAACTGGATAAAATAAGTAAAAAAAAAAGTTTGATTATATCGGGTTTAAAAACAGATACAAGTGATAGTAAAAAACTAAAAGAAAGCATGGAAACATTCATATCACATGAATAGCAGGCGCAAATAAAACTGAGGAACGCAACAAAAACAGGAGAAACAGTATATGTCATAGAAACAAAAACTTCCAGGGATAAAATTGAGGTACTAAATAGGAAAAGTAAGTTGACGTATCATAAAGATCGCATTCTTATAAATAATGATCTGACAGCAACAGAAAAATAAATACAGAAAGAAATAGCAAAGGAAGAAAAAAGTAAAGGAAAACAGACAAAAATAGGCTATAAGAAAATGTTCGTGAGTGGGAAAAAATGAATATGGGATAAAGGAAAACAACAACTAAAGGAAAATATCAAAGAAAAATTGCCAAAAAACTAGTAGAAGAAAAACAACCGGGAAGATATGATACCAAAACGGCAAGGCAAACGAATACAACCATTGAAAACGAAAAAATAAAAACAAAAGAAAAGCAACAATCTAAGGATATAATAAAAATTGGGACTTCGAATGTTTAAGAAACTTAGACCAGATTATGGAAAAATATACAATAGATATCCTTGCCCTGCAAGAAACGAAACAACTGGGAAATAAAATAATAAAAATAGGAAAGAGCACACTGTTAAAGAGTGGAACCAAAAGATATTTCGGAGTGGTATTCATGGTGTCGGAGAAAGTAAACAAAGCAGTTCTAAATTTTCAACCAATATCAGACAGAATATGTTACTTGAGAGTAAGAGGAAAGTATAGGAAGATAAGTATTTTTAATGTACATGCACCTACTGAAGATAAAGACTTAGAAACCAAAACAGAGTTCTACGAAAAGCTAAGCACCCTAATAGGGCATATACGAAAATACGATATAAAGATAATCATTGGTGACATGAATGCGAAAGTCGAAAAATAGGAAATATGTAGAAGAATACCAGGGGGACGAAGTTTACATAAGGAATCAAATGAAAACGGGAAAAAGTTAATAGAATTTGCTAAAAAGAACAAAATGAAGATAGCTAGCACAAGGTTTGATCACAAAGACATTCGTAAGGTAACATGGACTTCTCCCGATGGAAAATTAAAAAATCAGATAGATCATGTCCTAATTGAAAGCAAACATGATAAGGCAATAATCGATTGCAGGAGTTACAGAGGGGCAGATACCAACAGTGACCATACACTAATACTAGCAAAACGAAAAGAAGAACTACCAATAATACCAAAACCTATTGAGATAGAATAAATTACCAATTAGAGCGCCTTCAAAAGAAGCAGGTGGTAAACAAAATAGAGAAAGAAATAAATAAAAAACTAGAGAATCCAGTCAAACAGGATATAGATGAAGAATGGCAGACCATACAGACAGCCATGTCGGAAGCAGTGGAAAAGTGTATATTAAAAGAGCATTTAAAAACACGGCAAGACTGGTACGATGAAGAATGTAGGAAGGTTTTGGCAAGAAGAAACAGGGCAAAACTACAAAGAGATAAAGATTATACCCAAAATGCGATCAAAAACTATCCGGCAAGAAGAAGAAAAGTGAAATGAATTTGTAGAAAAAACAAAAGAGAACAATTAGATAAGCAATTGAAAACCATAGAAAAAGCCTACATAAACAAAGAGGTAAAGAATTTTTACCACGAAGTAAGGAAATCCACAAAAACTATAAAGAATAATCCACAATATTGCAAAAACAAAGAAGGCTTACTTCCAGGTGAAACAACAGAAAAATTAAACAAATGGGCGGAATATTTCAAAGATCTATTAAATAAAGACCAACAAGAGGAACTTGAGGGAAATGAGAATTGGTAAGAAGATGAAGCAGAGACAGACCTTCGAGGACCTAACTCTGAATGAAGTCAAAGAAATAATAAGAGACCTAAAAATAACAAGAGTACAGAAGAACGTGGTATCTTAGTTGAGATTTTTAAGGAAGGTGGCGAAAGATTGAAGAAAAGGATATTTCACTTGATACTAATAATTTGGCAAAAGGAAGAAATGCCGAAACATTGAAATAATGCTCTTATTTGTCTTATCTATAAAAAAAGGAGACAAAACGGAGCGCGAAAACTATAGAGGTATAGCACTGTTAGAAGCAGTCTATAAAATACTTGCAAAAATTATTAGGAAAAGATTAATAAAATATGATAACAAAGTAATTGGAGAATACCAGGGAGGTTTTAGATCTCAGGAAGAACAACTACTGATCAAATAAGTATGTTAAAATTAATACAAAATAATAGCTACGAACAAAACTTGGGATTACATATACTATTTATCGATTTTAAACAAGCATATGACTTTTTCAATCAAACGATGCTATATCAGGCCACGAGAACATTAGAAATACCAGAAAAGCTTATAAGGCTAATGAGAATGACGTTTTCAAGACTGTTCACAGTGAATAGAGCTTTAAAACAAGGGTATCCGCTATCAACTAATTTATTTAAACTAGTATTTGAACAAATCGCCAAACAATTTGAACAAAACATTTGAAAAAAGATCAAATATAAGCACAAACAGGACTATTTTCCATAGCAGGGAACAGTGCATAGTGTACGCGGATGATGTGGAGATACTAGCAAGAACAAAAAAAATTTAGAAAAAGTTTTCCAGAAATTTGAAAAAGAAACGAAAAGGGTATAATAATAAACCAAACAAAAACGCAATATATGGAAATGAGAGGAGACATAACAAATAATAACAAATATATCAAAATGAAAATAGCAGAGATTGTATATAGCATGGAAAAAGTGTCAGAATTTGAATACTTAGGAGTAACCATAAAGAACACGGTAAAAGAAGAAATAGAGATAGACAAAAGATTAATGAAGGGAATCAGAGCAATAGGGTCAATAAACTCATTACTGAAAGCAAAAAATGTGTCAGTAACAGCTAAACTGCGAGTCTACGAGACAATAATCAGACCCACAGTAATGTATGCCAATTAAACGTGGATTATGAACTAGTAGGAAGAGAAGAAAGCAGATATCTGAGAAAGAAAGGTGCTTAGAAAACGAACGAATAAAGTAAAAAAAAGAAGGTATGAAAACCCAGCAATTACTGCAAAAATACAAGCCCAAAGAGCTAGATGGCTTGGTCACATTATACGAACGCCAGAGAATCGCAATGTTAAAACAATCCCTAAGGAGGGAGAAATTAAGAAAAAAAAAAGGACGTCCAAAGAAGAAGTGGTTGGAAGCAGATAAGCAAGAATTGTCGGAAATTAGCATGAGAAATTGGAGAGAGAAAGCAAGGAACCGAAAAAAATGGAGGGAAATAACCAAGTTTTTAGAAGCTAGGGGCCTATAGTGCTGCATATATATATATATATATATATATATATATATATATATATATATATATATATATATATATATATATATATATTGATATGATTGGTGTTTATAGAAATTAATTTATAAGTTACACATTAGATAATATTAGATATTAAATTTGGTTATTTTATTAAGTTATATACTAGAGAATTTTATAAAAATATATTTATGTGAGGGCATTTTTAAGAAATTCTTCTTCTTCAGTGCCTTATCCGGTCTGGATGTTGGCGATCATCAAGGCTATCATGGTTTTGTTGACTGCTCTGCGAAACAGCTCCGCTGAGGTCATCCCAAACCATTGTCGGAGATTTTTCAACCACGAGATACGACGGCGTCCCGGTCCTCTTCTGCCAAATACTTTACCCTGCATAACAAGTTGAAGAATTCGATATTTTTCTTCGTTCCGCATCACGTGGCCGAGGTACTCAAGCTTACGATGTGTAATTAAATTAAGCAATTTAAGAAATTAGCATATAATAATTGTAAAAAGTATTTTAGTAATTATAATGTGGTAGATATATTTAAGTGAGCCATGTGACTAGGCAACCAACTATACATGTGAGTGACAGACAGATATACATACTCTCCAAGTGACATTTTAAATAATTAGGAATATAAAGTGGGGTTATAATAATAATGTTAGTTTAAAATGTTTAATTTATATATATTTACTGATTTAAGTGTTTATTCTGATCTGAAAAGCCTAAATGTCAACAAAATTATCAATAGAAAATTAACGAATTCTCCAGAATGCAGAATTTGACCTTTGTTTACGGTCGAACATTCGAGAATAATGGTTATGTCTGTGGATCGAACATATACTGTTTCCAGAAAATTCAGACATGTGTTTAATGGAATAAATCGAACATGATTTCTTACCAGATGGTTCTGGAAGATTGAAAAGATATAAATACCCGTGATTTGGATTCAAGACGGCAGTTTTAGTAAGAAAGTCCATTCAGTTAGTCAATCAGTTATGAGTTACAGTTACTATGATGGCCAGTTTTAGTATGAAAATTAGTTAGAGGCAGTCAATCAGTTACAATTGTTCAATATAGTGAGTTAAATCAAGATTAAGAAACAGTATAAAGAAAATATTATTGAAGATTAAAAATTATGTTATGTATAAATGATGATAATGGAAGAAGTATTAATTGAATATTAAAATTAAATAATATTTTTGGTGATTGGATATTGATATATTGAAAAGAAGAATAAAAATAAATGTTGTTTGATGGTTTGCTTGGTGGTTTATAAATGCTGTGAAGAAAAATATCTTAAATTGGTGGAAGCTGATAATTGGAAAAAGTAATTTCACAAAAACAAGGATAACCGAAGCTGAGAAGAAGACATTTGAGTGGTGATTATAATCTATATAGTGGAAAACAGTTCATTTAGGTATTCAGTGACAGAAAGGTACAAAATTTTGTTAATATAATTTAGTTAGTGTCATAACAATTTCAATTTTGAAGATAGTTTGTTTAAATTTTACATTGTCTATAGAATTTAATTAGTTTCATAAGAATTTCAATTTAAAGATAGTTTATTTTAAATTTACATTGGCTAGGTTAGATATATATGTGTGTTTCATAATAGATATAATAAAGATAATTTAAAAAAGTACAAACTAATTCTTTGAGAACCGCGATAAAAACCCTATATTATTAAAAAATACTCATATATATATATATATATATATATATATATATATATATATATATATATATATATATATATATATATATATATATATATAGAAATGTTTCTTCAACGTCGATATTCCCAAAAAAAATCTTTATTTCAAAAATAAGTTACAATTTTTGAGAAATTCTACAAACTACTACATTTAATGATTTAAACTTGACTATTGAAACATAATAATTACAATAATAATAAAAATATTGATTTCTTCCTATTTATAACGTCGGATATCGGAATCTGCTGATTCTTAATAGTAAGGGAGCTTATGGCTACATTTCTCCTCCCTCCATTGGTTGGGACTTCGTCCTCGAAGTTTTGGTTACTTCGGCTATCAGCTCGTCTAGTATCTGGATCTGGGCAGGATGCAATTTTTCTCCAAATAGGATTTTGGAAATTCGTTTTCTTTTCCTAATTAGGAAGATTATTAGGAAAGCTAAAATAGTTAAAAATATTAAAACAGAAGTGGTGCTCAGTCCTATGGATAATCGGGGTAGTACTTCTATGGTATCTATTGGTTGAATTTGGCCATGTGTCTCTGGGATTGTTAATTTTTCAATTTTCATCTCATGGTTTGGTATTAATTTTATTGGAACAATTTTTGGAATGGAAATGTCTCCAGACGTCTTTTTATTAAATTGGATATCTTCAATCATTATTGGTACATCTGTCGTCAAGAGGCTGGTTGAATTAATTTCTATCTGCTGGATTCTCATTGGGTGAACTATTCCTAGCAATATGACTTTGCTGGTTTCTTGGAAAAAGTTCTCTGTGATTAATGTTTTTGTGCAATTATCTACATTGGGTATGTTACATTTGGATTGTACATAGTTGGAACAAACTATGTTATCGCCTTGTCCTATACAAGTGTTGAACCATTTATTATTTGTATAGTAGCTTGCAGGTGGCAGAATCATAACATGATCTTTGTTTGGAATGGGATAGATTTTATAGGTAGTGTAAGGAGTTTCATGGGGTATAGGGATTTTAATTATTATGAGCATTGTATTTGAAGTTACACAAACTAAAGTTTTTGTTGACTCTATAAGTTCGTAAGGGTGTTCATTACTATTGGGAATTGAATTTCTGGGATAAATTTTGAGAAGGTTCTCTTTAAGGTCTATTATTTCCTTTAAAGTGAATAATTCTATATTGGAGATATTAAGTTCAGATAAAGTAATGGTTCTAATAAGTTTCATTAGAAATTCGTTTATATTTTGGAGATTTATTATCTCATTGTGTAGAATGATATAGCTGTCAAAATCAGCTGATAATTTGTTGAGTGCAGATATGAGAATTGAATTATCAGAATTTAGTTTTTCCAAAAGTTTATCGAATCTCGTGTTAAAAGAGTTTCCATAAGATATTTGGTTATTAAATTTTTTTATGATTTCGTTTTGTTTATTTTCTAAAGAGATTATGTGTGATTTTAACAAGTCTAAGTCAGAGTCGTCTGGATTTCCAGTCACGTATTTGATGGCTGTACCTAGAAAATTAAAAAGTCCGCGTTTCTGTTTTCGCGTAATCTTGTGTAGATCGTCTTTTGTTTGTTCTTGTATGTGGGTGTATTGGGAGTACAGTAGCGAGAGAGGTGCATTTTTGAAGTGATCTTTGAAATAGCTTGTCGGACTAGCGTCAATACTGTCGGATAATTTGTCTAGTGGCATGTGAAGAAAATGTCTGTGATAGTGGGAGATTTCTCTTGATTTGCCTATCTCTTCAGCATAGTAACCATTATTCGGAATCTCCTGAATATTGAGTGGATGGACCAGGGCGAGGATTGTCCTGTGAAAAATTTGGGTCTTGAGTAGGTTTATCTACATGTTTTCGTATTCGTTTTACATATTTAAGGTGAGTGCTTGTTAAATTTTGTTTATCTGTTTTACCGATTATTTTTGTTTTGTCTTGCGTTTCTGGATGAATAGTGGAGAAAGGGGCTTGTAATTTGGACTTATGTTTTTTCTTAAAAACATATAGGGATTTTTTAAGGTCTATTTCCGGAATATCTTCGGCATTTCCGTTTTGTCTATCTAAGAGTTGTTGTCTTTTTTGTTTTTGTTTATTATATAGTTCGGCAATAAAGGGTTGGAGTTCTTCTTTATGTCTTTGATTATATGTTTCGTATATCGGAAGATCAAAGTCGAAATGTATTTCTTCTGCATAGGGTCCGTACAGAATTGAGAACGGGGAATAATCTGTGGAACTGTGGATTGATTGATTGTAAATAAGAATGGCGTGTGTTAGAATGTCATCTAACGAATCATTTGGATTTTGGGCTTGTAAGGTCCTAAGTTTTTCAATAAGAGTTGAATGAAAGCGCTCTACAGGAGAGTTTGAGGAAGAATTGTTTACTGTTGTAAAATGTATTTCGATTTTGTGGATATTTAGGAATTCTTTAATGACTGCGGAATTAAATTCGGTGCCGCTGTCGCATACAATCTTTTTTGGATAATTGTGATGCGAAAAGTAGTGTCTTAATTTATTTAGTATGGAAATGGAAGTTTTGTCGGTGAGCTTATAGCATTGACCGTATTTGGAAAAAGAATCTATTATTGTGAGATACAGGTTTTTATTGCAGTGGAATAGATCGATATGTAGTATATCAAAAGGTTTTTGACCTAACAACGGTCCTAATTTTGGGGAAGTTTATAAGGGCGTCGTTCGTATTTATTTTTTAGGCAAATTTCGCATTTATTGATAAAATTAGAAATAGTTGTCTGCATTGAGGGCCAATAAAATTTTTGTTTTAAATGTTTGTAGGTATCAATTATTCCGTTGTGATTTTCTACGTGATATTTCTTTATGCATTCTATTTGTTGGTTTTCTTCTTCTATGTCCTGAAGTAGTATATTGCAAAATATTGCTTTGACTGTGGAATTTATTTTTTCTTTAAAATAGTTACAGATAAAAGGTCTAAATTCGTGAGGGATTGTTATTGCAAATTTTTGATTTGGTCTAAGGATATTTTGGAAGGTATTTGCTATTTCTGTTTTCCAATTATTTGTCAAAGTGACAGTGTAACGGTGTTTGTTAAAAATTCTTTTGTATTTAATTTCAAAATTATTTGACTCTGGTTTAAAAATAATTTGGTTTGAGGATAAATTAATTGGTTCAGGTGAAATCTCTATTCCAGTGATAGGGTTCTTAACTGATGTATGTTGTGTGTTAGTACTGTTTTGTAAGTTGTCAAAATCGGCAAGAAATCGTCTATGTCGAAATTGTCGGGTGGTTCAGCACATTCTGAATTCGAGGGTTCAGCACATTCTGAACTCGAGCTTAGGGCATTTATTTGGACTCGGCTAAGAGCATCAGCAACTTGATTCTCTTTGCTTTTTTTATATTTAACTTCAAAATTATATTTTTCTAGTTTAAGTCTCCATCGGGCTAATCTAGAAGTGGGGTCTTTAATTTTGTAGATCCATACGAGAGGATTGTGATCTGTTTCTACAGTGAATTTTTGGTTGTATAAATACATACGGAAGTGTTTACAAGAATCTAGTATGGCTAAAAGTTCTTTTTCAATAGTGGAGTAGTTTCGTTCTGCGGAATTTAGAGTTCGAGAATAGTAGGCAATAGGGTGATTATTTTGAGATAATACTGATCCTATAGCTATATTAAAGGCGTCCGTAGTCAGTACAAAAGGCTTTTCGAAGTCTGGATATTGTAAGACTGGAGAATTAGTTAACAGTTGTTTGCATTTTGCAAAACATTCTAAATAATTTGGATTTGTGGGGTCGATAGTTGCTCCTTTTCGAGTACATCTCGAAAATGGGGACGTTATTTTTGCAAAGTTGGGTATGAATCTTCGGTAGTAACCGATTAAACCAAGAAATGATTTAATTTCTTTTACTGTTTTTGGTAGAGGATATTTTTGTATAGCTTCGATTTTTGCTGGGTTGGGTTTGATTCCTTCGGTTGTCACTACGTGACCTAAGAAAGAAACTTCTTTCGTGAGAAACTCAGATTTGTCTAACTGAATTTTTAAATTATTTTTTCTGAAAGTGTCAAAAATAGTCGCAATATGAACTTGCAAGTGTTCTTGCAGTGACTTGGAAAAAATAATGACATCGTCCATGTAGACGAAGCAAAACTTATGAATAAAGGGCCTAAGAATATTGTCCATTAACCTTTCGAATGTTGCTGGGCTATTCTTTAAACCAAAGGGCATACGTAAAAATTCAAAGTGACCATGCGGAACTGAAAAGGCTGTTTTCCGAATAGAATCCGGATGAACTTCAATCTGATGGTAACCTTGAGCTAAATCTAATGTTGTGAAATAACTGACTTTTCCTTAGTTATCCAGTATCTCATCTATCTGAGGAAGTGGGTAGCGATCACTTTCAGTATGATCATTAAGCTTCCTGTAATCAATTACTAATCTAAATTTTTTCTGACCTGAGGCATCAGCTTTTTTTGGTACTATCCAAACTGGAGCTGAGTACGGTGAAATTGACGGTCGAATTATCTTATTATCTAATAAATTATTTATTTGTATTTTTATTTCTTCCTGCATTGCTTTGGGATGCCGAAATCCCTTTACATAAACTGGATTTTCATCCTTCGTTTTAATTTCGTGTCTAACAGCTGACGTGAAAGTTAAATTTTTGTTTTCGTCGTAAAATACGTCTTTAAATTTTTTGCAAAGACTTATAATTTTATATTTTTCTTCGTTATTTAAGTGCGAAGTACGGATTTTATTTTCATTAAAATGCGTCGTTGGAATTTTTACTATATTATAATTACAAAAGTTCTCAACTTCAATTCTCTTATTAAATTTCACAGGCATAGGTAAGTCGAAAGTGTCTAGAAAGCCGTTTTTTGCAACGTGAATAGAATGGGGAATTTTGATACCTTGAAAGTGTCTTTCGCGCAATAAAACTTCGCCATTATGAACGCTTACTGGAATTTTTTGGTATAAAGTTTCAAATGGAATGCTAACGTGAGGATTCTCAAAGGTTAAAGTATGAGTTGCGTAGCTAATTGTGGCGTGGAATCTTTTCAGATCGTAAGTTCCAAGGAGGATATCAAAGTGCTGACTAAAGTCGGCGACCTTTACGTCGAATGTTTGTGGAATTCCATATTCTAGGAATAGTGGCGTCTTAATATTTAAGTCGTGCTTGGAAGTAATTTTCATTGACGTTAGCGAAAAAGGTTTTCGATAAATATGATTTTTATCAAATAGTTTGAGAGCTCGTGGATTTAAAATTGAATGGGAACCGCCTGTATCGATTAAAACGCGTAGATGTGTTTTGGGTGTAACGAAGCAGGGTAACCCAGGGGAACTTTCAATATTATGTAGGTTTATACAGGGGGTGGATGATCGTCTAACGGGATGGCTTGAAAATCCTGATGATTTTCATCATGCAAATCGGGCTCTTGTTCGGATTCGTAATTTTCGAAATCATTTTCGAAATATTGGGTATCATTTGAGTCTATGTGAAAATTGTGGCTTCTATTAGTTGTAATTGTCATGGGCTGATGGTTTCTGGTTGTGGTAGTTTGAACACCGCTCATTGGAGTAGCAAAATTTGGTTGGGGTCGAGGAGCTTTATATTTATTTAATCTTTGTTGGTTGTTTTTCGGAACATTGTTTCGTTGGAAGGATTGATTTTGTTCGTGAGAACTGAAATTTTGTCTCTGAGGAAAATTATAGTTCTGTTGTGGAGTGAAGTTAAAATTGGGCTCTGTGTTGTGAGTTGAAGGTCTCACATAATTTAAATGCGTGGGTTGGAAGTTTGAGTATGTGGGTTGAAAGTTTGTGGATCTTTGATTATTCGAAGATTGATAGGGTTTATTTTTAAGTGGGGCCTTTTTGTTTTGTTGGCTCTTAAGGAAGTTCATGTATTGTTGTTGATTTTTGTGGTTATCGTGGGCAATACACTTTTGAAGGGCTTCTTCTAGGGAATTTAATTTAAAATGCGATAAGTATTCGCAATAAGGCTCGTTGATTCCGGTACAGAAAGTTTTGAGGGCAATGTTTTTGAAGTATGGAGTTTTAAAAGTGACTGTCGCGGGATTATCGTTTAGGGTGATGTGTTGGAGTAAATCGTTCAGATTTGTAGTTATTCTCTGATGATAATTGTCGTAGGATTCACTATGTTTTTGGACGGTAGTGGATAGTTGTGTTACTAATATGTCTTCGGAACGTCTGTCTCCATATTTAGTTAATAATGCTGGACGAATTTCTGTCCAATTGGTTTTATTAGAATAGTTTAAGAAATTTCTAGGTTCTCCTTTAATTCGAGATACGATATGGGAATTTAAGATAAATTCTTGGGACGGATTTAAATCTTGGGTGCCTAAGAAAACTATTAAATTATCTACTGCTTTGATAAAGATGGAGAGGTTGTCTCCAGAAGAGAATTCGGGCAGAGTTGAGCAAAGGCTAGCAATATCGCTATTGGTCATCGGCATTTTGGAACGTAATTTAGATGCAGGCTTAGATTTAGAGGTTTGTAGATTTTTTTATTTTTAAATTTAAATTGTCGAATAGTAAACCTAAATTTTCGATACTATTTTGGGAAATATCATTCAATGTACTCATAAAATATATGCAAAAAATATAAATGCAAATATATATAAAAATTCGTTGAAGTAAAATGTTATAAATATTATAAATTCAATAAACAATAAATAATAAATTCAATGTAAATGTTTAAGAATTCAATTAAAATAATAAATGCTCATAAACAATGGTAAAGAAAGAAAAAACTTAAGCAAGGATGATCGTGTTTGATTTCCAATACATTTTTCTCTTTTACCAGGTTCTTCAGGATTTCATTAAACTAATGTAGACCAGGAAACGACTATGTTTCTGTATGAAATATCCTGTGGTTCGCAGCGCCAGAAATGTTTCTTCAACGTCGATATTCCCAAAAAAAATCTTTATTTCGAAAATAAGTTACAATTTTTGAGAAATTCTACAAACTACTACATTTAATGATTTAAACTTGACTATTGAAACATAATAATTACAATAATAATAAAAATATTGATTTCTTCCTATTTATAACGTCGGATATCGGAATCTGCTGATTCTTAATAGTAAGGGAGCTTATGGCTACATTTCTATATATATATATATATATATATATATATATATATATATATATATATATATATATATATATATATATATATATATATATATTGTTTCGATTCAGAGCAGTGGCATATGCTGCTGATGAGACCTAAAGAGGTTGAAATACGTATAAACGGCTTACCGCTGCCCTGCATCGAAATAAAAATCCAATACCGTTATTATGTTTTAAGTTGTATCAATATTTAAAGTCTTCAGAGGTTAAAGATGCATTTTTAAAAGCTTTGTAATTGTAAAAATTATTTTTAACAATTCAGGCTACAAGTACATCCGTTGAAAGGAGTTTTTCAGCAAACAAGCGGAATAAAACGTGTCAAAGAAATAACGAATTGCAAGATCGAATGTTATCACTTTCTTTAATTTTCATTGAGAAACGTTATTTAAATGGATCAATGACAAAGCCTTTTCTACGATTTTGTTATTAACATTTTTGCACTTCATTTACTTTTATTTCACAGGCTTGGACTAAGTAAACGATGCTCCAGTTGTCCAGTTCAGTCCCTAAAATGATATAAAATTCCTAAAATAAACAAAAACTTAAATTTGAGAGGTTTAGTCACGTATCGCCACTGAGCTGTAGAGAACACTGATAGTCCCCGCTCTTTCTTTAAACTAAAGAATATCTACAAGCCTAAGTTGGTGCAAAAGATATTACCACTATAATAAAACGAAACCATCTGCAGTGGGCAGGACATGTAGTCTGGGGTCCCGAATCGAACTTTCTAACGGGGCCATCGGTGGGAATGAGAAGACGGGATAGACCATAAGCTACGGTGGATAGACGAGGTAACACAGTACGCTGGAAAAATCGTTGTTTCTAACTGGAAAATCCAAGCAAGGGACAAAGCAGAATGGCACAGAAAGCTTAAAACGGTCGAGGCCTTTTAAGGGATGTAGCACCATCATATTGATAAAGATAGCTAGGAAGTTTGTTGAAGATATTAATTTTGTTATAAACTAGCTTTTTACTTAATGAAACACAATTACTTTTTATAGTCTTTGAGTAGATATGCTTAAGATATTTTTATCTTCTGGTCATCTCTAAAACTCTAATAAAAGTAGAAAAAGAACTAACTGACCCTATTGAAGCTGGCAATGGAATAAGACAGGAAGAGACCCTGAGTCCTCTACTGTTCATCCTAAGTATGGAAATAATAATTAAAAAAGTAAGAACTAAAAAAAATACCAGATGGAAGAAAACCAACTTAAAATATGTAGACGATGCAATACTACTCTTTCAAAGTAAAGATGATTTACAACGTATGCTGAACCAATTTAACCAACCATAAAATTTAACATGTTTAATTTCCCAAAAAAAAAATGCATGGTTAAAACAGTCAATTTACTAAGATGGTCAGATAAGAGAATAAATGATGGAGTTTAAATATATAGGCATCACATTAACTAGTTAGCTATTTCAAACTGAAATGGAAGATCAAGTATATAGAGGAAACAGAGCCGCAGGTTGCCTGAATGAAACAATATGAAGAAATAAAAATGTCGGGAAAGGAACGAAAAGCAGAATTTACAAAACAGTCATCAGACTAATAATGACATACGCAACAGAAACACGACCTAACACAGAGAACAAAAAAGGATATTAGAAATAGCAGAGATGAAAACACTTAAAAACTTAGAAAATTTGATGGTAAGACACTATGCGACTCAGCTAGAACATCAACCACTGTGTAAGAAATAGAACAGTGGAATGAAACGATCATATAAGCCGAATGACAACAAATGTAATAGTAAAGACCACGAAAACGAAGGAATGACAACTTACTGGAGGCACGTTGAAAAACACACAGAGTCATGTGCACATAAAATCAAGAAGAAGAAGGTTCTCTATCAGTCATAATTTTATCCTGAGTTAATTATTTATTATTATAATATTTATTTATTCAAAAATAATACAGAGAATGCTACAAAAATTTTTTGTAGCATTCTCTCTCAAAGCAACTCTGTTTTACAGAAATTTTTTCAAATAAAAGTTCTGGACAAGCAAACCTCTTAGATAGTTTGAGATCTTTGGCACTGTGTAAACAAATCTTAATTTGTGTGTCAACGCTCAAGTACAAATTGCGATTTTAAACCTTTTTTCAAATCTTTTAGAAAGCATTTAAAGTAGTTAGCTTATGCAATTTATTTAATCAATTCTTTGGTTTATTAATTGGTTTTCTTATGAAGTTTGTCATTTCTTATTAAAATTTTATACGTTCTGCTTTGCTTTTGTAATTACCGAGTTTAAGTCCAATATTTCGCAATTATCAAATAAAATATTTGATATATTGAGTATATTAGACGGGCCGGAAAATTTGTGGACAGAAATTAAAATAAGAATCTGGTGGGAAAGGCGCGGACCTATCTCTAAAAATAATATATTATGAAAAGCAAGTATTTTAAAATTTACAAAGTTTATAATAAAAAAAATGTTCTATTGTAATAACTTTTATATTTAATAATAAAAAATTGTGATAATAAACCATTTTTTTTATTATTTACATATTATATGTTAAAATATAGAAACCTGAGGAAATTTAGTTTTTTATGAGTTACTTAAATGCGTTGTACTAATAGGGTAAGTCCGGAAGAGTTGGACCACATTTCTTTGGACGCTCACTAAAATTATATTTGTCAACTTATTAACATTATTATTTAAGCATTTGGTAAAGCATTTGGTAAGTTTTATACCCTTAAGAGTTTACTTTCTAATTGAATATTATTTATAAATGCTACATTGCATTTTTTCCAAAACTTTGCATGGTCATTTCACCCTGGCGTGTCTGGGTGAGATGGACCAGTAGCTTGGGAGAGATGAACCAGGGGTAAAAAGTAGGATAAATGACTACAAACCAAGTATAAAGTAGAAAATATGTATATTTTACCTAATAACCAATGTTACAATAACCAAATAAAACAAACAAGTCTATTTTGTGTGATTGTGGTCAAGTTTTCTTGACCACAATCTTCCTATTAATGGGAAACTTCCCTTTGTGTGACATTATTTTCCTGGTACCGCAAAAGTCAGATTTTACTTCAAATCTAGAGCAGCCTTCATGAAACCACCGAGAACATTGTACACACTTCACCCAGTCTTCTTTTTTTGTAGTTTCATTGTAAGCCTCTCCACATCCCACACATTCATCTTCATCCCATTCTTCTACTAACATACCGTCATCTTAGTCTAGATCTGGAGAATCATAGCTTTCTGAAGTCTAAACTTTCAAACTGTGTCACTTTGCCAGATGATTCCTTTTTTGGCTTGAGAAACTTTTTTTTTATTCAATTTTTTTCTCAGTTGATCTTATTTCTTTTTCTTTTTTTGTTTATCTTTTATCGCTTGCTCAATTGCCTTCCTTTTTACAACAGCAATGTTCTGACTAAATTTATTACTTTTGAAACAGTCGAAAAACATCTCTTAACGGTTACTTTCTGCTTGAGAGAAGGGACGGGTGATATATGTTCTAGAAGTTTAGAAGGAGTCATTTTTGGCAGCTTAAGCCTACTAGAAGTACTTTGGATACTAGCAAGATCAAATTGAGTTCTTGGTACTACACAGGAAACAGAACAATCAACAGTGTCACCTGTTGGCACACTAGTTACAGCATTGACGTGTTGGCCGGTAAGTTCTGCATTGGAGGCAACAGGATTAACCTGGCCGGTTGGTGCAATAGCGGGAGTGTGCGCCAATACTTGGAGAATGGGCACTGCACCGGAGGAATCGGGATCTAGGTAGGCGAAGGCTGGTATCACAGACATATCTAGAGGAACTATGCCACAAGCTTGAAATTCACTCACACCTTTTTGTACATCTGTAGCTTTGGTCCATACAGAGTTATGAAGTTTTCCAAACTGCAGACGATTGATCTTTCTGGATAGATTGTTTGTAATGAAATAATTACAAGCACTATAAAAGTAGGACTTAAGTGATTTGAAAAAGAATCGGTCCAAAGGTTGTAGGCAGTGCGAAGTATGGAGTGAAATGCTCATAAAAATGATTCCTTCTTGCTCCGTGTACACTGCCCCGGACTTTCAAGTAAAGGGAAAGTGTGACCATCAAGTAAGAGCAGTACTTTACCGGCTGGTTTTCTAGGTTGGAAATGACGTTTTAACCAGTGCAGAAAAATTTCACTAGTGACATAAGCAGATTTTTGTGACTTTTTACAACTGAGCCAGGAGGCATCCCGTCCATGAACTCAACTTTTAAGTTCTTGCCCTTCATTATGCAGTATGGGGAAAGAAATGTATCTTCAGCGTTAGCTCAAACTAGAACAGAAACGGTTTCACCCTTTTCTCCTGACGTAATGTAAGTTACATTTTTGGAACCTTTAATGGCAACAACATTTCCTGGCTTGTTGTTTAGTTGAAGCCCGGTTTCGTCCATGTTAAAAATGTGCCCAGGCTTTTCAACCAAATTGTTTTCCAAAATAACACTTTTGAGTAACTTAAAGTACTTTTCCACACACTTCGTGTTCATTCCCTTAGCTCGGGATACAGATACACCTTCCGATTTTATAATAGTAAGAGTAGGATTTCTTAAAAGAAAAGAGTTTAGCCAATCGTAAGCAGCTTTTCTAGTTTCCTTGTTAAATTTGTGAGGTAGTTTAAGCTCTTTAGCAAGTTCAAACGCCATGCTTCTTACTGAATCCTTGCAAGGAGTAAACCGATGAGCTTTGTGTAGCCTACAACCTTCTGTTCATTTACTCTTCCCAAACTAAAGTAAAACCCTAAGTTGTCCTTCGTAAACTTTAGTTTTTTAATCCTTTTTTTAAGAGTGGTCTTACAAATTTGATCAGCTTTAGCAGCAGCATTGGCACCCATTTCTTTATTTTCCACCACATAAATTGCTTGTATTAATGCATCTTCTGTCCACGCCCCTCTACTGGTATCCTTTCTTACGGAGTTAGTTGGCATTTTTCTGAAATAGAAAACTTTAGATTGTTACTTTTTTAATAAAAGTAACATTTAAAAACGTTGGTACTGGTCCATATCTCCCATATTGACATACGTGGCCCATTTCTACCAAAACGTACTGGTCCATCTCTCCCAAAAGTCCGCGTGAGATGGACCACCATTCACATTTTTAACATTTAAAGATAACATTTTTAACGTACACTTGGCGGCCTTTTTAGGTAAGATTACTACCTACATGTTTATTGACATAGCTACAAGAATCTTACGTCGATATTACGTAAACTTAAACTGAAGACGAAAACTATGTTACTACGTTAAAAAACTTTTGGACTTACCAAAACAGACAATGACGTTTTCTTCGACCAATATTAACAACACCACACAACTAACAGCATCTCTTCACTGTAACTGAAACATACTCACAACAAACGATGGTAGCACTCAAGCGTCACAGTTTGGAAATATTGGACTGGTCCATCTCTTCTGGACTTACCCTATACGAGATTTTTTCTTTTTTTTAACTTATATTTAAATTTTTATTCGTTTTATACAGTAGTATGCAGGAATTAAATCTACGGGTGGGAAATTGAATCCTGTAGCAAAATTTTTATAGAATCACAAATAAAAATCATAATTCTATCAAAAATGTAGTTTAAAGTACAAATTTAGACTAAAAATATTTTGAATAATTGAAAATATTTACTGGTATGGTCGTAATTGTTGGTTATTTTCCTTCTTTAAGTTCTGAAATTCTGTGAATTTGTCTGTTGTTCTTTAAATTTCGTTTTTTTTTTCATTTTTTTGGTTGAACTTAAGTAATAAAGCTGGGTGCTAGGAGTTACAAAGATTATATTAAATATGACGTTAATCAGGTATTAGCGAAAATAATTGCCAAATAATGGGGTTATGACAAATAAAACAACATTAAAAACAGGAATCTAGATTCTAAATAATACTTAGCTTAACAAGTTAAGTGTCAAAATAAAGTATAAAAAGAAGTAGAAAATTTATCCTCACCTTGGGCGCCATAAAAGTGTAACGATACTTATCTATATGGGGAGTGAAGGATTATAAGAGAAATAGGAAATCCAGGTGCAAGCATGTTCACTAGGGTGGTGTGAAACATGAAGAATTTTTTTTTATTTTTTATTCGAAATGTAATAGGGCGAAAAAGTTACTTACTGCATAGAGGAGTACCATGTTTTTTTAATTTTTTTCTACTATTTCATCTTCAGGGTTCTACAGAGTGAAACAAAAAAAAATAATAAATTTTTTTTTCTAATGTAATAGCGCGGAAAAGTTGCTTACTGCATAGAGAAGTACCATGTTTTTTTTTATTTTTTTTCTACTATTTCTTCTTTTTTAGGGTTCTAACAGGGTGAAACAAAGAAAAATAATAAAAATTTTTTTTGTAATAGCGGGGAAGCTAAATATATTAATGACTATTAGGTTTTTTACCAACTTTTATAGTTTCAAAAAGTTACATTTAAATACAAAAGAAAATATAAATCCCTTATTTTATAAAAACTTTTAATATAGAAAATAATAAAAATCTCTTATTTTGTAAATACTTTTAATATAGAAACAAACCATTTACTAAATAAAGAGATTCTCTTTAAAAAAAAAGTTCAGCTAAATATCATACCCTAGATTATTAAATGTAAATTAAACTGCTACTTGTCTTTAAACTCCTAAAAAAATTATGCACTGTATTGCGCCTTAGTGTTAAATCGAGGTAATATGGTTCCTGAATGAATCCTTGCCCGAATAATTCCATCTCTGGAGTCATAGCCGAGGACAGAATTGGAAGCCTATGTTACCACCTTTACACATCTTTCTTCTGCTTGAGTATGACAAGGAAATGACAGAAAATTTGTTGGAAAAATTTCTTCACCATTAATACATTTTCTAATATCCTTATCGGTTGTAGCACATAAAAAGGGAGCAATTGTAATAGAGCAATTTTTCCAATCAATAAGTTCATAATATTCACCAGCATTGATATTTAAATCAGGAATTAGAAATTCTCTTACATTCGTATCCAAAGTAGGTATTTTTGTGCTGGTCTTTAACATTCTGCGTAAGGCAAGTTTTCTTATGGCAGGACGATCATCAGAAAGCATTGCTAAGAGAAGGTTCTTCGGATGATAAAAATATGAATTTCTTTTGATAACAGGATCAATGACAGCTTTTAACTCGTTGCTCAGGTAGTTGACAATTGAAATATTTCAAAGGCATATCTTGCTCTTTCACTTCACGATGGCTGCGCATAAACTTTTACCACAAATTCAGCCAAAGATCTTAAAACCAAAGACGGATTTTAACTTCCGACGTAAACACGCAATATACGATTTGCCTTTGTAACCCATGGTGCATGTGATAATTTACCCGTATTACGAGTTGCTAAATCTATCGAGCACTTTCCACTAGAAACCGAATGCCAAATTTCGTATAAGTACTTTTGATTACTGCTAAGGTCCCTTATAACTTCAGCATCTAATTGTTGTAGAGTGGTATGAATGGAAACAAAATGGACCACTGGCAAAATTTTTGCAAGACTCCAATAGTTTACCTATAGTGCCAGAGTATTCACGAGGTCCCGAAGTTTCTCCATCGAGATATTGAAAGATATGCCGGAAGGGCAATTCATTCGTGTGTAACAGACAAATTGACCACCGCAGAGAACGTTTCAGTTTTGTCTCTAAAAACCGTAAAACCCCATTCTTCCTCCCAGTGTTGACTGCTGTACCGTCGCAGCCTACGAGCCTACCACTAAAAGATTACCTGTGGCAATACCGGATTCTCCAAAAAAATTTAATATAGATGTGGCAATATGTCTTCCTGTACCTGACGTTGGAGTAATGTGATTTAGATATTTAGAACCTGGTTCTTCAAGTAACGAAATGTGTTCTTCGGTTTTTATCGTTCGATGCAGTTTATCTCCAACCTTTTCTTGGCACAAAGTTTTATCCTTTCTGCCATCGAAGTATAATTCTATCTCTGCGGTGGATGATTCGAATTCACTTTGCAGAGCAGAACGGTGTTTTTGACGTGCTCTTCGGAGCTTACTTTGGTCAATAACGGAAGAGGTGTTATTTTTCGAAATAACTCCCAGATCTTGCAGTAATGCAGATGTAAGTGCTGCTGCGAACTGGTCTGATATGCTAAATTGATTAGAAATCCGTGTTAAATTGGGAATAGATACTCTCATTTGCTGAATAGTACTGCGACGTGATATGATTGTTAAAGTTTCAGGTTTAACCTTGTATTTGTCTGAAATATTCTCAAGTTCATCCGACAACTTAGAATCAGATGATTAGGATATATTGTCTTCCTTAAAATTTGTAACATTGTCTTGTGCATTATACTGGTGATTGTGAGCTTTAAAATAAATTCTTTCATACTCCTTGGCTTACTTCTTTAAAATCAATAAAAGCAGCTTCTTTTATTTATTAAAAGTAAAAAATAAATAAAATCGATTTTTCTTGATTTTTTTCTTTTTTTGATGCGCGGTAGAGCCCTGAAGATATTTTTATTTTCCACTGAAATTTTGGGAGCAAGTATATTATAGGTAGGGTCAACTTTCCGCAGATATTACATGTCAAAAAAAATATCGATCTTTTCGCTCCACCATAATGTTCACCTTGTAAACCGGCGGTCAGGTGATCTAAAGGAAAGAACGGTGGGGTTTGGTACGTGGATCTATAGATCTAGGATGGGGTGTATTTACAAAAAAAAAAAATTGGGAATTGAAAGGTTTCATTGAAAATGACGGAATTAGGTACCTACTAGAAGAAGAGATAGGAAAAATTTAGTGCGCCACCTAGTCTTTTCTCGAGGGACGAGAAAAACTTGACACTTGACCTATGAGAAGATTGGTTTAAAAAAGATTAAAAAAATTACAGATAGGCTAAACCTCGCTAAACAACCAAAAGGCACACTGAGTCAAAAAAAGATGTGCCAACACAAGTATCTTATATTGTCGTTCTACATTCCTGTCAGATTTACCTTTTTATCAGTTACCAGAAGAAAGGAAATTTTTTAGAGAGTATTGAACATATAATTGGTACACATTAAAAATAAATTTCTTAAAAATTTAGCCAGGTAAAAGTGTTATAAAATGTTCATACATTAGTAAAGTAGACATAAATCAAACAAGGCAATCGTCAAAAAAAAAACAAAAATATACATTTAAATAAATCAGGTAATAAACAAATATTCCTAAAATTAGATGGAAAGCCTTTATAACTGGGTAAAGCTGAAAGGTAAACTTAAATAACTTACGTTACCTTATAATTATAGTTATAGCATAATTATTATGATATTTTTGGGATTATAACTTACTATTTAATAAAATAAATATCTATAAATTAGCTAAACACAAAGTATAACAATTCCTCTTGATCACTAGAGTACTGAACATACAAAGTTTTGTTAGAGCCTATACTGACCCTATAGAGAAAAACGTGGCACTACACTGTACTAAATACGTAGTACTTTGACAAGTTTTAGAATTTAATTGAAAGACTTACATGGAACTCTAAATTTTTAACTTAAAATAATCACTTTATTTCATCTTTGTTTAGCTGTTTACTATCTCTCGAAATGAGACATATTATTATGTACCTGTATATTATTTCACTTTAAGATGAATCATTTTACTTTTTACGGTCACATAGTTAACTGCGGCAAAAATAACCAACCCCCTTGTTTTAAGAGGCGCTCAAACATATTTAGATTAATAACCCTTAAACAACGTGGGGTCATTTTAGGATCCCAGGACCATATTTTTTAACCTCCAGTTGAATAATACAAATTTTTTTCCTGAAATATATAGTATAGCCAAGTTTTTAAGGTTTTTACACAACTTTTAATACCTTCCTTTTTCTAAATGCGCCTATCTTCTAGAAATGTTAGTGACCACATTGACCCATCTTATTCTAGTCACTTTCTAAGATTGGCCAGCCAGGATATACTTAACTACCAGGGCCTCTCTTTTCCTTAATCTTGCCTTGTAGAATCAACTGAAGAAGTCGGTATTTATTATTACGCATGATGTGGCAGAAGTAAGCCAATTTTCTGTTCTTTACGTTGTGTATTAATAATTTCTTTGTCTTTTCTTAGCCTCTGGAGAATAGTTATGTTGTGTAGTGTATATACGAGACCCTCAACATACGTCGGTAGCACCACATTTCAAATGCCTCTAATCGTTTTATGGCATCTTCTGTAAGGCTCCAGTTTTCTACTCCATAGAGAAGGACACTAAAGATGTAACATCTAAGAATTATTATGCGTATATTGATTCTTAAAGATAAGTCGCAGATAATCTTTCTAAGGCTATTGAAAGAGCTTCTGGCTTTTTTATTACGAGATTTTATTTTGTAGCTGTGATCCCAAGTATCCTTAATATTGTAGCCCAAATAGCATATCTGTTCCACTCTTTCTAACGGTGTATCGCCAATTGTAATTTGGGCGTTTGTGTTGGTGTTCTTAGTAATGATCATTATTTTTGTCTTCTTGCAATTTAATTTTAGGCCGTATTTGTTAATTTTAAGACGTTTGATTAATGTTTAATAGCACAAATCTGTCTGATATTTCCGTAAGTCTTATTACTGCTTTAGCCATTTAAACGAGTTTTGTTGTCTCGTCCCCAGAATTATAGATATAGTGCTCATCTTTAAGTCTTATTCCAGAATTTGGCCATCGAACTTCACTGCATCCTAAAATATCTATGTTCAGGCGAGTCATTTCTTGAATATTATTTGCCGCTTTGCCTGTTGGTACATGCTTCGGATGTTCCAAGTACCGAGCCTTTTAACTTTTGGGGCATTATTGGCTAACCGGGGGATTTCTAGCACCCTCTTTCCACAATTTTTAGCCATTGAGATGTCCTAAGTATATCCTTACGAATCTTTAACGTAATAGTCATTCCGTGGCTTTCCACATCCCAATGCCGTTGGGTAATTTAGCTCTCTTCCCGTTGGAGTCAATTTCTCATCTCCAGGGCAATGAAGTGCCCTACCACATGTCAGTTCTTCCACCCGTAGCTGTTGATCAGCAAATGGGGTATTACTTTTACCGGTAATCATTGGGTTACTTCGCAGTATCACAACCGGTTAAACCATAATTACCGCCTGTAATTATTCTGTATCAGACCGGTTAAGAGATTTTTCTCTACCTTTCTAATTCTGTAATGACCTAGCTGTTGCCCTAGGATATGCTCTCAGTTGATCCACGGGTGTTTATTTGGCAAAGCCTTATTCACACCTGTCCCATATATCTGTAGGACGTTCCCTATTAGTCATTGGGATGCGCTGTGTTGAGGTTGAGAACTACTCCCCTCCGAGTGTGTTTTCCATGAATTACTGAAGAGCCTCTACTCAATTTAGAACCCCTCCTTCTTGGAAACTACACTGGCATGGTGTACTTCCACCAAGTTTTAATAATTAACATCCATAAAACCTGCACTTTGATCAGTGATGTCCCTGGTGGACCCTACGTAGTATATTACGTAAAATATTTGGATATGTATTGTTCTTTCATTTGTAGCGCTAATAAGGGCTCTTATGTACTGGTGTAAACTTATAGAATGATCTAGTACACTATTCACTAGTCTATTAGCTGGTATTGCTGGCAGCTCTGAGCGGCACTCAGTCTAAAGTAATAACAGTTGGTCGATAGTTGATTGTTTATTTATATGTTTTTTGTTTTGTACTTGTTATTTAGAAGAATAAGTGTACTAACAGTGTTGTAAAAAAACATTATATAAGTTAACAGTACAAAAATGTCCAAATGTTACCGAAAACCCTTAACCCAAGCTGAGCTTGAGGAAATAATAAATAATTTGTGTGAATATGACAGTGATGACCAAAGCGATAAGGAACATGGACCTCATGATAACGATCGAGATTTCGATTTTATGCTTAGAGAGCAGAAGAGCTTCATAATTTAAAGACCATATTAGCGTGGGCGTTGAGAAGAACGAAGACGAGCCGGCTAAAGATAAATAGTAAATCATGAATTTATAGAAGAAACGGAAGGAGAAATTACAGAGAAAAAATTTACAAGAAGCAATAAAATATATTCTTTAAAATCTGGACATGTGTGGAGTTGTGATGCTCCTATTCCATATTGATGTTTTTCAAGAAATATTGTTACTACCAAATCAGTACTAACGGCATATACTAGCAATGACATGAAGGCAAGTATCTGTGAACATACTAGCTAAGAACTAGCATATATACCGAATTTACAGTGAAAAAAATTGCGATGCATTTAATGGAGTTTTGATTACAGCAGGAGCTCTTGTTGTCGAAAAGAGAACGTTGCGGAAATGTGGAGTACATACGGATCGATTCATCTTAACATATTCACAGCATCAATGCCTCGTGACAGATCTAGTCAGGTGAGCAATTTTATATGATTTGATGGTAAATCGCCAAGATAATAGAGGCGTAAAATAGGTATATTGACTGCATTTAGTGACATAATGGGAACTTTTTGTTACAAATTGTAAACAGACGTTTGTTAACCATAAACAACTAACTGTGAATAAACACCTGATAAATTTTAAAGGAAAGTGTTCATTCAAATAGTACATAAGCTCAGAAGACCCGCAAAGTATGGTGTTATGCACACAAGTTTTTGGGCACTAGCAGACATGGAAACAAAATACCTGTATGATTTGCAAATTTACAGAGATAAGCAACCAGAAGCGCAACCTAAGAAAACTCAAGGTTTCAGATTAGTAACAGATTTAACGTCTCCTTTATACGGCACTGGTCAAGGAGTTACTACAAGTAATCTCTTTACGTCCCTAGCGTTAGCCGAATTTTTCTGACCAAAAATGTAACCTTGCTTGAAACTGTTTGCAAAACTAGACTGACACCCCTATGGAACTAAACTTTAAGAAACCGAGCTGTTTTCTCGCCTGAATTAGGACATCTTCACATCAGGATAATTCTGTTTCTGATGAGAAAAATAGAAAACCAGAAATGGTATTATCAAAGAATCAAACCACTGGGGCAGTTGATAATGCCCATAAAATTATTCTGGAATACACGTGTGCTTCACGCACTTCTCATTGGCCTTATCATGACAGAGTATCAAAGAAGAACACTAATGCAAGACTTTATCAGGATAACACACTTATACGGAGTCCCAAAAATACGCAAAGAAAACGTACGTACTCCTTAGACCAATTTGCAGCAGTATGGATTTTCCCAAGCTCCTCCTATTATAGATACACTAGAGCGATTAAGACATAACACGATAATAGTTATAAATAATTCACAGCATTTTCTGCAAAAACCAGTAAAGTATTATTACAATTCTAACAATATGCTACTCAATTTTGATATCACCAGTCCTTTTACCAATGTAACTTTAACTTTAAAAATAATAAGAACTAAACTATAATATACTGACAACAAAAACCAAACTAAATGTATTAGGTATAATGGAGCTAGTAACACTGTGCATAGACAACACCTATTTTTATCTAGATAGTAATTATTATAAAGAAGATTTTGGATTATCTGTAAAGACCCTTGACTAATTTATATCCATTATTATTGGATATATTCATGGCGAGATTTGAGTAAAACATTGAACACAAAACCAAGGTCCAAAACCCACAATAGGCTAGAGAATATCCATTTAGAATCATGTACCAGAATAAATTTTTGATGGATATTACCAGTAAAGAAGAATCAATCAATTTCAATGGGAAAAAAGGAAACCACAACTCACTACCTTTTTTGGATATGTTAATAACAAAGTAGAATTTAGGATATGAAACTTTAGTCTACAGAAAACTAACCCACTCCAACCGATATTTAAATTGTTACTCAAATAATTATATAAATGTAAAAAGGGATGTATCAAATATCTATATAATAGAGCTCAAAACACGTGCTCCAAATAAAATGTATTTGAGAAAGAAAAAATCTGATATTATCCATTGTCACTTACAAATATGAAATTTGATAAAATTGAAGAAAGAAAAGAACATAGCTCCACAAGCAATCCAGTAATACTTGAAAGGTCGTTGAAGATGACAACAATGCCATATTATGTAAAGAACTTATAAGAAAAATTAAAAAGTACAGAAAATAAACACATCACAATAACATTAGTGTTATTATTATATTAATATATATAATATTATTGATATTATATTATATGAGTCTATAAAATTACTTGTGAATGTAACAATTTTTATGTGGGAGAAACCGAAAGGCCAGTAAGTGTCAGGATAAACAATTATGAATTATATACCAAAAACAGAGACTTCGATATATTCCAGATATGCAAACATGTCTGAGACAATGAGCATAGTGTACAATAAAAAGATGCATTAATAGTCATGAAAGCAACAAACAGCAAAAGTATGTCTATTTGGAATGATTGACATTCGAAAATGTGTATATGACAAAATACATTTGTTTATATACACTATGTATTTAAGCCCTAGTTTCTTGAGGGCCTGAAGTTGCTGTAAAAGTTTTTAAACAGCGAAACTGGTAGGACATTCTCTTTTTTTTAACTTTAATAAAATCTATTACGGATAATGAGTGGAAGACTTATATCCCCAACATTCATAAATATGTGCTTGCACCAGCAACCTTTTTATCATTTGATAAATACTTTTTTCTACACGCCATCATGCAAAGAAAAGTAAACGGAAGAAATGGCTTGGTAAGAAAGAAGAAATCTTGACTAAAAAATATTAGAAATTAAACTAACCTCAGTGTTGAATAGATATTTCACGTTGCAAAAGATACGGAAGCGTTTAAAGAAGTGATCGCCAACCTTTGTTAGAAGATAGCTCAATAAAAAGAATGAAATGAAGAAAAATGTGTCTGTATGTATGTAATTAGTTTTAAAAAACTGTCCATAAGATAGGAGTCTTATTTGTAATTCTGTATCAACTACACATTTCATTAAGATTCCTGAACTTAATGAAGTAAAATAATATTTATGTTTCGTGAAGCTTTCAAACCAAGAAAGGGCAAAAGAGCCGTGGAAAGCCAAAGAAGACGTTCCAAAATGAAAAGACGTTGTCCATTTATTATACGCAAGTAAAATACTTCTAGGAATAATCAAAACGATCAAAAATATCTTCCAAAATGCCACAATAAAAATAAAAGTAGAAGAAGAACTTTTTGACTCTATTAAAGCTGGCAATTGGATCAGACAGGGGATTCGCTGAGGCTTTATTGTTTAACCTGATCATGGATAAAATAATAAAAAAAGTAAGAACAAAAAAAGGATAGCAAATGGTACCAATTTAATATATCTGTCATATAACCGCAAATCTTCTTCTTCTTTGGGTGCCGTGTCCGTATTCAGAAGTTGGCCGTCATCATGTTTACAATTTCCTGAAACCTTTCTCTGTCGGCTGCTGCGCGAAATAATTCTTCTACTATATATATATAATACTACGGAAACACACCATTGTCTAATATTACGCAGCCATGAAAGTTTCTTTCGACCAATCCATCTCTTTCCTTCCACTTTTCCTTGTATTATAAGGCGAAGTAGATGGTATTTAGGTCCTCTAATTATATGGCCGAAGTATACTGTTTTTCTCCTCTTTATGGTGTTTATCAGCAGACGTTCTGAATTGATCATTTGAAGAACATCTTCATTGGAAGTGTGCGAAACCCACGATGTCTTTAGGATTCGTCTATAGCACCACAATTCGAATGCTTCTAACTTGTTTAGCATTGTGGTTTTTAACGTCCATGTCTCACAACCATACAATAGGATGGACCACACATAACATTTCAGGACCTTCTTACGAATATTCATCGACAGGTTTCTGTTGCACAAAACTCTTTATTGATTGCATTATCTGTTCATCAGAGTTATAATTTACATTTAACCAGCTGCCAAGGTATTTGAAATGATTTACCCTTTCGATCTCCTCTCCATTAAGAGAAATTAGACCTTGATCTATATTGATCTTTCCAACTGCCATCCACTTTGTCTTTGAAATGTTGATTTTAAGGCCTCTCCGATAACTTGCTTCACTGACTATAAATAGTAATGTTTGGAGATCTTGTAAATTTTCTGCAAGAATGGCTGTATCGTCAGCGTATCTAATATTGTTGACTACTTCTCCACCTAGTCTTACTCCCTCTTGTCTGTCATCCAAAGCCTCCCTAAAGATTTCTTTAGAATACGGATGAAAAAGAGTGGGTGACAAAACACAACCCTGCCGTACTCCACGTTTGATGGATATTTTTTCAGTCGGACTGTCTTCAATTTGGATAGAGGCTACTTGATTGTAATATAAGTATTTCAAACTACAAAACTACAAACCCCAAATCTACTAAAGTGTAAATTGGAGCTGGAAGCTCAGCTAATTCTAGGCATCACACAATATAGCTAAGACAAGCTCGAAACAAGTGGAAGATTAAGTGAATAGAGCAAATAGAACCTTAGTATGCCCGAATAAAACAATGTAGAGAAATAAAAATATCGGGAAAGAAATGAAAGGCAGAATTTCCAAAATAGTTATCAGAACAATGATGACATAGGCGGCAGAAATACGACACGACACAGACAGAACAAAGAGAATATTAGAAACAACCAAAAAATCGTTGGTAAAACACTATGAAACAGAACTAGAAGTACAGATATACGACGGAGATGCAACGTAGAAAATATCAAGAACTATAAGAAAGAGAAGAGTGAAATGAAATAATAATATAAGCCGAACGACAACAAATAAAGTAGTAAAGACAGCAAAAGGTGGTTCCCCAAATAAAACAAAAATATACGTTTTTAAGAAAATCTCCACTTTTTTTATCTTCACTAATCTTTATGAAGGTTACACTGGATTTTAAGTGTATATCAACAGTTAAAAGAAATGTTCTACATCGCCAAAGACCGGTAACTTCCAAAGAGTCCGTTAATATGAAAACAGCATAAAATAAACAATAACAATAAATGTCATACTTTATTATAAATATAAAATATTACCTGATAATAAATTATGTTTTGATCTTAAAAAATAATTTTAAAAGTTATTCACCGACGTTATCCAATAAAACTTACAGTAACTGAACTGAAGTTTACAAAAATTTAAACCGCTTCGCAAATGGTATGTACAGCAAAGTAAAAAAACTTGACAGCTTTTAGATTCGAGATCAACGATCCAGGATATAAATCCAATGCTGTCGAACTTTGAAACTTGGGAGATTACGGCACCAACAAAACTTAAACGTAAAAACCACTTTACATTTATTATAAAGTTTATCGAAACTGGTATAATAAATGACTGTGAATAATATTGGATTAGGCTAGTGTACGTAAATTAAACAAGTGGTTTGGTCATATCAGACATAACCCAATTATTAAAAAAAATGATCTATGGAAAAACCAAAGAATTCAACATTGATACTTTCTACTCCTATGTAGTTTTTAAATAAGGATATATCAGTGTGACTGTAAATTAAAGGAAGTCATGTATTAGATTCACATCCCCAACAAAATAATAAGCCAGAATGAGTACACTGGCCTGGATAATTTTTTGCAATCTTTTAAAACAAACCAATACAATACTGTCGAAGATTGTAATAGTAAAAACTGTAGAATACTAAATACAGTATTCATTTAACCGTCGACAAATAAATATCTTATCGATAGCAAATGAATTGAGCCATAATTAGGATAACGAAGGTGAATTAAAAACCCATTGTTTTGAAAATTTGAAGGATTTTACTTGCAAAATAAAATCCTATTGTGAAAAGGTATAAAAGTTTTATATTCAACGATAAATAGGTAAACTGTTATATTCTTAAATTGTCCAGGCACTCTTGGATCATAGTGTAGTGGGTCTACTAAAATATAGAAGAAGACAATACGTTTTCTCAACCGAAAACATTAAGTAAGACATTACAAGACATGTTCAACAAAATCAAATGGTCTTTACTGAGAATCAAGCAAGAAGTGAAAATAAGCAGATGTTATACAACGTCTGGTTACAGAAAATAACAAGAAAGAGAAAACTGTACACTACATACAAACAAATATATACACTATGAAAGAAAGTGGATAAAGAAAAAGAACAAGTAAAATGAACATATAGAATATCGTACTAACGACGAAGAACTATGTAAAGAAACTGAATAGATTTGAGTTAGAAACGAAAAAAAAAAAGAAAAGTAAGCGATTCCCCATCGAGTGCACATCAAGAAAAATCCATCCCTTGAGCCAGAGGCGCTCTGGCCGGATTATGTTACTCTCCGGGCGTAATAATCTTAAAAAAACCCTTGGTGCATCAATAACTAGTAAACCATTGTTTTTAATTGATATTGAAACGCGTATGGCTTGGCGGGTGCTCATTAATTTGTACAATAAGTCTTTAAAGTAGCAAACATTTGTGCTCTAGATATTTGTCATAAGCGCTTTATTACCGATTAAAAAACAAGGTTTTAGAATTAAATAGGAACAAAACACTTATCGAGAAATGATAGAACAAGGTTTTAACTTAAATTTAAGTCCTTGGTGAATTCAAAAGTAATATTAATTTTTACTTAGGTTTTTGAGCCTTTAAAATCGTAATTTTGCGTTTTCTTCAGTTTTAAATTATTTATAACTCACAAATTTACAGAAAACTACAAGGGACCTATTTTGTTCAGAATTATCCAAAACATTGAAAAAAATTGCCGGAACAAAAAAATAGGTTACTACAATCAACTTTTCGCCTGGGCGACCTCTTGAACCTTATTTTGAGGTATCTTATGAAAGTGATGAATTTACACAGAAAAGAGGATACACAAAAGAAAAAAAAACCACCTAAATACGGAACTTAAACATATAGAAAACCTTAACAGTGAAAAAGAATTCAGAGCATTTTATAAGAAAGTTAACATCAACAGAAAAGAATTCAAAACAACTACAAGACAATGCAGACGTCAGAATGGCGACCTATTAACAACAAGGAAAGATGTATTGAGTAGATGGGTGAAATACTTTAACCAGGCACTTAATATGAAGGAAGAAAAAGAAAACTTGGAAGACCAAAGAGTTGTGGTAAGGGGAGCAGACGAGAGGGAAGAGGAACACCAACGATTCTTGACATTAACGATGCAATTAAAAAACTAGCCAGAAACAAATCACCCGGAATAGATAATCTTCCAGCTAAACTACATAAAGAAGGTAGCATATTATATATATATATATATATATATATATATATATATATATATATATATATATATATATATATATATATATATAATATATATATATATATATATATATATATATATATATATATATATATATTATATATATTATATATATTATATATATTATATATATATATATATTATATATATATATTATATATAGATTTAACAAAATATAGATATTCATATATATAGATTTAACAAAACTAACTCTTAAAAAAGTTGAATGTAGAGTACGAATTCAGGGGGAACTGTTTTAAAAACTAAACTTAAAACTAAACCTTTTAAAACAAAAATATCAGCTAGAAAAGGTGATAATGGAGATCCCATTGCTAAATCTATTGGTTGTTTATATAAGCTGATATTCTGTAGTTGATATTTTTTTGGACAACTTGGAACAGAAATTTGTTAACAACAACAAAATAATTTTTTGGTCACGGTATGTTGATAATTGTATAGCTCTCATACAAGGAACCCAATATGACGCTTTCCAGATAATGGTTATGATTCAACATTATCAATAAGCTTCTAAATAGAGCTAAACTCAAAATCGCAGAAAAGCTTGCATATTCATCACAAGGTCTTCTTCAACATAGTGCTTCTAACAACATCAGATATTTCTCTTTTACTTATATTAGCAACATTTCTAGTAAAATAGCTAAACTTTTCACTTCTACAATTAAAAACATCAAAATTTCCTTTAAGTCACACAACAGTTTAGGTTCCTTTTAATCAACACCAAAGATAGGATGAACATACTTGACAAAAGTGGTATTTATAAATTAAAGTGTAAGGATTATGATGCCTCTTATGTAGGTAGAACCATTAGAAAGTTATCTACTAGAAAGAGGTAAAAGAAATAAATAAGACTTACTCACAATCAATAATCAATTTAATTTTACTACCCAAGACGACCGGTTTCGGTTTCTAAAATTTGCAAAGCATCATCAGGTCAGTGGTACAAAGTAAATTAAATGCTGAAATTTTAAAAAGCCCATATTAGGGTGCTGTCTTATAAGGATAAAATTCTTGTTCTATTCTAGTCGGTAAATTGCCCTTAGTTGGATTTTAACGTGGTTTGGTTTTAGAGTTTTCCTCTTCCGCCTATTCATCAGGTTGGGGTGTATTGTCTAATCGTTTGTATAAATCTAAAATAGAAACGAACGGGACAAGATTTCTTCTATATAGTTATTATTTTTATTATAGAATCATCTTAAATCAATATTAAAATATGAAATGATCTTCTTTTCTAGCGTTATAATCAAGCAGTATTGTCTTGTATTTGATTTTATCATCCCCTTTTAACAATAATCTGTTGTGTTTTTTAATTTCTCTAAACGTAATATTTTAATTCGAGCTCATTTTCCCATTATTGTAGTACTTTGTCAAATTATTGGTTTATAGTGAATCAGTTCTTAGTAAGATTTTTATTTCTAAAAAAGAATTCAGTACTGTATATTAATCTTTTCTCCATAAATTTTGCAATATTCTAAAATTTGGATAAATACATAAATTACAAATTAAAATTTGCTTTTTTTTATCGCAGGTTGGTTTTGTTTTCAACAATTCCACAAAATTAAATATAATTTATTATGACTGCATCTCTTTCGGCAATAGTGATTAGTCTACAGTACGCAGTAGGCGTGTACACTCTATAGTCTTTAACTAAATAAGTTATGCAGAGAACAGCTGTATGTCAACTCATAATTGTTTATTTCCATAGATTCCAATAATAGCCTAAGGCCTTTATTTTGAATGTAAAGAATTCAAAATTGGTGGAATAATCAGTAGAAACAGTAAGGTTCAAATCCATCACTTTAATCCATCTTTTAGCCATCTATTATTAGTCAATAAAACATATTTCAGAATACTATTTTTTACAGTAAATACTTATGAAATAGGTAAAAGAAATAAAATAAGACTTACCCACAATCAGTTTAATTATACCACCAACGACCGGTTTCGCATACTACAATTTGCATATTTAGGTCTAACGGTATCTGGTAAATTAAATGCTGAAATTACAAAAAACCCACATTAGGGTGTTGTGTTATAAAGAAAACAATTACAGCAATTATGCCAATATTATATGTCTGTGATTATTAATGTGAATAAAATTAATTAAAGCAGACAAAGTAAAACCAATAAAATGGTATAAGATAATCTAAGGAATTGAAATAAAATAGTAAATAACTAAAACTACTACTTACATGCCGGTACAAGAATTATTAATTAGTGATTTGTATAACAAAGTTCAAACTATACTGGATTGCTGGTGATGGGTAATCAGCGATTCTATTGTAACTGTCTGACAATTAGATGAGAAGTTCTTGAGGGTAGAAATATTAATAAGTGAAATAAGATGTAGGTATTGTGTACTTGTTTGTTAAAAAAGAAAGTGATGTTTTATATTATTTAAAGTTATTTACATTTATTCAATGGATGTATTTTTAAGAAATGTGTGTTAATTTATTAAATTGTTTATTAAAAGGATAGCTATATGACAATAAATGAAGGTGGGTGTGCAATGACTCTACATTGTAATTATCAAATTGAGATAAATTAATTTGGTCTCTGTTTTGGCAGACAATTGTAATGTCAAATATATTAAAATAAAACAAATAAAGACAATCAAAGACACTTAGGGACAAACAGAACACATTCAGAAAGACGAAACAGACATTAATTTAAAAGGGGGGCACTTAATGGTACTACATCACTTGTTAGGAGAGGAACTGACAAAAAAGTTAGTCTTCTGAAATTCTTCTTCTATTTCTTAGTATTGTAACTAAAGGTAACCAGTCTTAGGCTTTAAAATAAATAGATAACTGAAATAGTAATTAAATATTTAAATAGAAATTTGTAAGCAAATAAGAATAATATTGGCATACTTTTAACAAAGACGAAATGAGTTAAATTTAACAATTTAAATAACTGAAATAATCTTTTGTATATAAAATCTGAAACGTCAGAATTACAAAATTAAACTTATAAGTCAGTATTTGGTAATAAAATATTAATCTAAATACATATTACATATACAGAATTAAAAACCTATTGTCGACCTGAAATGTACTGTCATCTGTAATGGTATGTGTAAGAACTTTTAGAAATTTAATATATTATTGTCGGTAAAAAAGAGAAAAGTAGATAATTGTTGATAGTTAATTAATTAACAAATTCCAGAAATTGACTGAATTATTATTAAATAATGAGGTTGGTAATTCTGGTACAAGACAATTAAGTAGAGGAAACGGATTTGACTTTGAATTTTTATCTTATTTTGAGTTTGTAATGTACCATGACAAGATATAACGTCCATGCCGACAAGAACATTGGTAAGCCTGTTCAATAAATTTCTGTAACACTTTAACAATTTCAAATTTATAGTCACTTTGTATTTGATTTAAGATTAATATATATTGAGTGAACTTAACTTACTTATGAAATACAGTAAACATTTACAATAGCGACCATCCTCGGGAAATTAAAAGCTGCTCGGTAAAGAGGAGTGGTCGAAGAGAAAATATAGGAAAATTAAAACAAGTAATCTGAATTTTACTTTGTTTGTTCACATTTTAAAAAATATAATTTTAATGAATTATTAATTTTAATTTCAATTTAGTAATTTTGAATTGATTAGAAATATCAATGAACATAGTGACATATAATCAATTTAAGAAAATGTTGCATATTCTTTGGACAAACTGTATGGTTCAATTTTCTATTTTTTTTAAATAACCGCAAGTTATTGATTGCTTAGTACTTTTTATTTACATATTTTTAAAAAATTCAGATTCACATTTTATTAAAAGCTTAAAAAAATTTGTGGACATGTTATAATTATTTTCAATACTAAAAAGTTTCCTAAATTTCTGAGATTGACACAGGCTTCAGATAGGCTGGATATATTCGACACTAGGGTTCTTCCTTCTCGGATTCAGAGTTAGGGAAAGTTTTAGGTATTTCTGCTAATTTCTGCTGTTGCTTGTAGAGGTTGCTGAGCGAAGATGTAGGTGTGTTTGTCCTTACACCTTGTCCTGATGCCATTGTTTCGCGCACCAGTCATAGGTCGCTGGTTTTTTCCCTTGGGAAACAAGTTTTGTCCTTAGGGAAATAGGTTCATTTTACTTCTTTGAAGGACCACCCAGAAAACTGGGACAAATGAAAATTTCGAAAAGAACGTTTTAACAAGTCTATTTAAACAATTACAACGTATTTTGGACGCCGATAACTTGCTTACGATAGCTGATTTATGAAACTAAACTTTATGACACTATAAAACTAGACAACTTTTCGGTGATACAATATTGACACGAACTGAGTAAACCTAATAATATCCCGACTGTGTTAAACCTTCTGAAGTGCGGCTGGCGCAAGTAGAGCCTAGCGCTCTTGCGCTCGATCAAATGCTGAATTCGAACTGATGCAAACTGATTTCAATCACTCGGCTCGTAATCGTTTCTTAACATTCAGAAATCTCTCCCTGACCCCTTCGACGTATCTAAAGGATATGTTTACATTTAAAATACCTTCGACTTTCATTTTATTGTTAAAATTATCCGAGAAGGGTGACTTTCGTTAATGTTGGGAAATTTCAAATGACTCAAACCTATAATTTGCAATTACTAATCCTTTCATTGTTATGATTCTTTGACGATTTTAGAAGCTTATGTCAAAAAGTTATTTGAATGCAAGTTATCGGCGCCGTACAGATTATTAAATGGTACAAAGGAATTTTATAAATCTAAACTAATATACAGTGTGATATAATGATATGATAGAAAAATAAAATAAAAATATTAAATATTGTTGTTACGCAACAGCTGCCTATACAACTTAAAATCCTCTTAATAAAATAGCTTCTATAAATCACTTTAAAATTTCGGACAATGCCTTAGTCGAACGGTTGGCAATGTAAGGTAGTAATGGGTTAAAGAAAAATAAGTTTCTGAATAATTAACATTATTCAGAACAATCTTAAAGCGAAATGTAGCATATGCATCCAGAAACAATATTATTTTTTTATTCTGTTTTTTCATCTTCGTGTCAAATTTATGGTGCTTTCTCGTCAAAATGTCTGCTGTCATCTACGCCTTTTTGTTGGACAATCAAGAGGCAACTTATTAATGTGTGCATCCTTAAATCCTCAAGGATTTTCGCTTTTGCCTATGATAAGTGGTTTCTCCTGTTTTATCTTCCATATTTGTACAGAACAAAATTGTAATTCATTGGTTTGCAGTTCTTCTTTCAGGACACTTGTCATTTTTAAATGCAAATGTGCTTGTTTGTAACGCACTATAGTAGAGACCAGTCTCGTCTGCATTAAAAGCATCTTGTGGATTAAAATTTTTAAAACTGTAGATAGCTTTTATTTTTAAGATTTCACGTTTAGGACATTAACATCAGCGATTTCGCCATATATTGACTTGAAAGTAATATCTTGTAGACGATGAAATCTTTTTAAACAACCATATTTGATGCATCGAAGTTAGTCAGTGCTAGGCATTGCGCAACTTCGATGGTTTTCGCTTGAATTATAGGCCCAGATATTGAAAAATTTATGTTTCGAGTCTTACAGGACAAGTTAAACACAGCTTGATTCACAGCAAGTCCCTCGGTTTTAGGAAATTTTCTTTTTTGGTCAGCGTTACCACCTAACAATATGGTCACCTAAGTCTTGCCTACTTTAATTTGTTCGGCATGCTTCCTAGTACTTATGCCATTTTTTCACTTTTGTTACTTATATCAATTTTTTCTTTAATAGAGAGGCGTTTCCTTTCTCCCGCCCCACTCGTTAGTTCCAAAACAACACTGTCCACGGTAAAAAAAAACACTGTCGGCTATTATGCATCGGGCAGAAAAAATCTAGAAGCAGGCAATTAACATATCAAAGTTTAAAATTTAACTAAATGTTAAAACCAGATTTAAGTTTAAAAAAGTTTAAAAAATTTGAAAAATTAATTTTATGCCTCGGCCTACCATTAAGGAATATGTATCTTATTTATATTTCCTGAGAATTTTTTTGCTGCTTATTGAGAGTGTTATTACTAGACTTCAGCAAATATGCAAATAAAAATGTAGAAAATATGCGCATAAATATGCACGTGTTTACCCGAAAATATGCAAATATTTTACAAAATATGCATACAAATAAATAAAAAAATCGTAAAATAGTAACAATTTTATTTTAAAAAAAAAGTGTACATAACTAAATATTTCCTACTATTCATTAAGATTTACATTTATTTTAAGTAATTACATCATTTTTCAGTATGAATAAACTTATTTAGAATTATGGTAACAATAAATGACCAAGTGGTGTTCAAAATTTTCTAACAAAAACTTGTGGCTTCTGTCTGAGTACATATATTTATATATGGAAAAACTTCGTTCAACATCAACTGACGTAACGGGAGCATTTTTCAAACTAACCAAAACATTTGGTTCTAAATTAATTGTTTCCGAAATATTTCCAGCTAGAACACTGACTACTTCAGAAAGAATATGGTAACCTTTATTTTTTTCCATAGTAGCTTCAAATTCTTTTAAAATATCTTTTCCAATATTACCTCTAACGTTCCGACAACATGACGCAAATTCTTTTATTAATGCTGTACTTTCGAACAATGACAGTTTTGGTGATTCTAACTGAGTAATTGTTTTTTGAACAAAACTAAAATTTGATTTTATAAATGAAAGTTCTTGTTGAAGCAAGTTACTCTGAAAAGTTTGTTTAGAATCCAAAAGAGATTGGGAACTTTCATCTGTTAACGTATCAATAATGTTCTTTATTTTAACAAAATGATCTGCATAAAAATTAGCTGCTTCTAACCATGTTTCCCATCGCGTTGAAATAGGTTGTGGTGGAAGAGGAATGTTAGATTTAAGAAATACTTTTTTGACACTGGATATCATGGTATTTACAAGAGGAAACTTTTTTCGTATTTCCTCTGCAACTCTGTTTAATCCATGCGCTACACAAGTAACATGTATTAAATCTGGGAAAAATATTTTTAAATTTTGTCCTGCTTTCACCATATAAGGAGCAGCATCCGATAAAATAAGCAGTAATTTATTAGAAGGAATAGTTGTCGGAAGAAAAAAAGTTGCTAATGTTTCTTGTATAAAACGCGAAATTGTTAAAGCATTTGTTTTCTCAAGTTGCTGGCATGAAATAAGATGAGATTTTGGTAAGGTATCTTCTTTAAGAACACCAATCAATAAATGAGCAATATACTTTCCTGAGGAATCAGTGGTTTCGCCTACAGATATGTAAAAATAATTTTCTGCAATTTCTTCCTTAATATTAAATAACACCGACGAGTATAGCCCGTTCACATTATTTCTTCTTAGAGACCGATCACTTGGAACATTAAGTTTGCAATATTTTTTTAGAAACGAACTAAAATTTACATTTGCTAATTTTGAAAGCGGTATGTTTGCAGACTCTAATGCGCGACACAAGTCTTCATTAAAAGTTTCTTGCTCATCTAATTTTTTTGAAGTAGATTGGAAACATTTAGCCATTGAAGTTTGATGTTTTCCTCCTATTTTTCCTTTTTTTTTGCAATGTGTGAATCAGTTCTCACATGTTGGTCTATCTGAAATTTCTTCTCACATGCTATCTATAAATAAAAATAAAAACCTTTATTTTAACCCAACCTTTAAAATATAAAAATATACAAGGTGTTTTTGGTTAATCAAATAACTGGTTTGGAAAAAAAAACACTCGCTAAGTGTTTTAAATGCAGTATTAATCCACAAATTAGTTTTTGTTACTAACCATTAGTACATCATATAACTTATTTTAAAATTCAACTAAAGTTTTTTTTTCAATTACAATAAAAATAATTGTGTTTTAGAATAGCTGACTTCATAAAAAAAAGTAAAGGTGAAAATTTTTTCTAAATACACACCTTGTTCTTTTTGTTCTCACTAAAGGAAGCTATTTTTCATTTAAAAACAACCTACGAGTACTAAATTTCAAGTAAATACGTTTATTGGTTTTAAAGTTATTGTTGTTATTAACTAAAAGAATTTAATTTTTTTTAATTTTAACACCCTGTATCTCGAAAAGTAAATAAGTTTGACCCCTCATTAACTATATCGTTTTGTTCAATTTTTCGAGAAGTATCTACAGTCAAACGTTGTAAGTGTCATTTGGAAACACCCTGTATGTATGAAATATTAGATATTTAATAGAAAATATTAGATACTTACAATTTTGCCACAGACTGAACAGTAGATTTTTCCCATATCCATATACAGCTCTTTATAAGGTTTAATCCAAGTTGAAGCACTGGTTGTTTTAGGCATTTTAAAATCACAATCTTCCTTTTTGTTACGCACAACGAGTGTTTACGCTTTGAATATCAAAACAAAAATGATTTGCAAATCTGAGCATCAAATTAGAAATGTTTAGGTACCTAATTCAATAAACTGGGAGATTTTGGAAAATCCCTAAATTAGGAACAAAACTATTAGCCGTTTACCTGCTGTTAAGATACAATAAATTGTAGACAGATTTGGGGATTAGATCATAAAATACAAATGAGCGAACCCTTAGCGATTATCCAATAACTGAATGCCTCAGTGACCGAGACTTTCTAAGAATGTTGAGGGCTACTTAAATTGATCTTCTTTGAAATTGTAAATGTTTTGTACCTGTAGAGATTACGTACTTAGATCATTTCTTGATTAAAATGGCTACAAAATTTTATACAAGAATTGAAATAAATTGGTATGTTTAAAAATTTTCAAATACAGTATAAAAATCTGAACTTTTATGCACTTTATGCAAACTTTTATACAAATATGCCAAAATATGAAATATTTGCATAAAATATGCACAATATGCAAAATATGCAATATGCGTATTTGCCGAAGTCTAGTTATTACCATTGACAAATACTAGCAAATTCCAATTATGGGTGTCCGCGGTCGTTTGAGAGGATTGTCGGTCTACAGAGGAATAAAGGAAACGGGAATTGGCATTTCTAATGAGGGGGAATATTCAGAATCGGTCGGTATATACAGGTGATTTATTTATAGGTGTGGTCACTTACAGAGGGTTTACTGTCCAAAAAATCACACCAAACCTTTCAATATGTTTATCTGTGAAATTACTACGTAATTGTTACTGGCCACGGAATGTTGGTCCGCAACTTGCTGCTAAAAACAAACGAACGCACTTGTGTAGGTAATATGCTAGACTAAATATAGTCGAGTCATGGTCAAGGAATTTAGAATGCGGCTGGTGCGTTGGGTAGGGGAAATTGAAATAAATTTGAAAAACATTTCGCTACGGACTGTGAGTCCACACGTCAGTTACGGAAGGATATGTATCTTACTATATTTTAAAAATTGTACATATTTAGAAATGTGTTGAAGGGGTTTTCGTCACTTAACGAACTGTCCCTATGTTCTTTGGGATAAATATATTGATTAATTTTTTTTTCTACAAAATGTTTACAATATAATAACAAATGTAACAAATACATTATAAATAAATTAAAAATCTACAACGAACTTAACCAATTTAGATTTTATTTTTGTTTTTGGTGCTATATAAAGTTAAACGTTTACGATTTTAATTTATTTATGAAACAGATGCAGCTGCTTGAGTAGTTTTGAATTTCGACAATTATTCTTGAACTATAACTATAGTTTAAGTGTCCGGGATGATACAGACTTCACCAAATCATTAAGTTTATGACTTAAGTTAGACCGCTGTTCTGCTCACTTACCTTTTATGAAGCAAAGGATGTCCTATTGTCACAAACACCGCAGACGGTGGTCGTTATATGGCACATATTTAATTTAATATAAATGAAATTCTAGGTAATATAATAAAATCAGCTTTTCGTGTGTAACATTTAAAAATTATAACAATTTTGCTAAACCTTTTTAATTTTCGAAGGTAATTCATAAAATACTATAATAGAACATTGGGTTGATACATTTTGTATTCGATTGTCAGATCAGAGATCAGAACAAAATATATTACAATTTATAATAAAATAAATAAATAAAATAAAATAATAATACTACTTTACCGGAAGTAGTATTATTATTTTGTTTGAGGACCATTCTCAGTTCCCATAGATAACACGACTATTTATGTGAAGGTTATCTCTAGAAAAAGTATCTATAGAATTGGAAATATTATTCGAAACCAAACTGGTGAAAATTTTTTATAAAACTTTGTTATCCATGATTTGTCTGGATCAATAGATAAATTATGGAATTGTTTTCGATTTCTGCAATGGTTTAGTTTTCTTTATAGCTTTTTAATACGAGTACATTGATTGACACTTACCAAATACTCTCTTCAGTTTCCTCTTTTTTTCTTTTTTTTTTTTCGCAAATACGTCTAATATTTTATATTCGATCAGGTTATTAAATGTAGTGTTTTGCTTATATTGAATATAAGTTAGCTTTCTGTGTCGAGCTGTTTCCGGACATGTTTTACCCCACCTTACTTTTGGAATGTGGTATTTGTTAGTAGTATTCGTGTATTTTGGTATCGCTATATTTGCTCAGAAGTGAATATTTTCACTTAAAACAAATACAGGGCAAAAAAATAACCTTAAAATCTACCATCTCTTTTTTAATCAGAAGGTTGTTATTGGCAAGATATAGCCGAGAGTGTGGCATACAAAGTTTGGCAACAAATATGTACCTAACTCTATTCTCTTCTCTAATCTTCTCTCTCTTTCTCTACCCTTTTTTGATTTATCCACGATTTCATAAGATTCTAATTATTTGAACTCGATCAAATCCTATTCCGAACCAAAATCTACAGTCAAATCCTGTAAAAACACAGCTGCTGGCCCTGATGACGTTACCTACATATTCTTAAAGATACTGTCACCTGCATGTCTGTAAAATCTTCTCGAGATATATGATAAACTATGACTTTTCCGCAAATTTCCAAATGAATAGCGAACGTCAATAGTATTAACAATTTAAAAAATGAAATACCTGCCTCTGCCCCAGATTCTTTTAGGCCTCTATCTCTTACTTGCACTATGTGTAAAATAGTTAAAAAAGTTATCAATAAATATCTTATCTGGTATCTTGACAAATACAAAATTATTCCAAAGGAACAATCTGGTTTTCAACTATACATATCTACTCGCCTTCTATTGTCCTAATCCAAAGTGACATCGCCATGTCAATAAATAAAAAGTATAAAGTAACTGCTGCTGTCATTATATTGTCTATTTCATACAAAACTTTTTGTCTAAAACGACCTATACAGTTTCTGTAAACGGCGTCTTCTCTTCTGTTTATACTCAAACCGATGGTACTCATTAAGGTTCAGAATTAAATCCTACCTTGGGTAACCTCGCCATAAGTGATCTTTTTTTTTTATTTTCCTTTCCCTACCAAATATGTAGCTTATGTAAATGATTTAATATTATACTACCACGGTCGTTCAGCATCCACTATTTCTAAATTTTGGAAACGGCAATAGGTATTATAATTATCAACACGGACTCACTCTGTGGGACTTTGTACCTAACACAATCCAAAATTATTAAATTTATCAGAATGACTCCAATGCCTTTGACACTCATCTCTCTTTGAAACTGCATATTTTTCAGTTAAAAAGTTTCTACCACAAGAGTTTAAATGTTTTTAAAAAACTGTCTCATTATCACTGGGGTGCAGATAAAAAGTCGCTGCTTAACACTAGAAAGTCGGGCTTAGCATACCTACCTAGAATGCCCGAAGGGATCATTTTGGCCCCAAGTTCCTAAATCAATAAAAACCAAGTTTAGAATTAACTATTTATTTGGGAATAAACAAAAAATAAAAATAAACAGTTTTAAGAAATTATATAAACTCTTGACGATAGAATTTGATTTAATTTTTTAGTTTCATTTTAAACATTTGGAACACCATACAGTTTGCAGTTTTTGGCATTTGCCACACATTGCCTTGTTACAGCCGTGGCACTCATTGGAAGTATGATTTCCTTTACAAAACATTTTTAACTGACATTTTTTTCTTTTTTGGCTAGTAACAGTGCTGGTGGTTGGTAAATCCGGTGGTGCTGGGTATAGTACCAGATTTCGGGAGGCAAGGTATGGAGCCCGTAATTCTTCACAGCTGAAGAATAAACTTACGACGACTGATTTTACTTCCAGTAACTTCTTTATAAATAATCTATGCATTTATTGCTCCTAAAACAAGAATGTTATAAAACATGTGCATTGGCCATCGTCTTGAAGCAACTTTTGTAGTATAAAGACGCGCCATTTGGTCCACTACATCAACCCCGTATTTTGTTTTATTATAAAAACTTACTGTTTGAGGAAGTTTTCTTCCATCGACAGCAACATCCACTGATTGATGTAATGAGCTCAACAAAAGCACATTTTTGTGACTCGTTCCTTGGTATGCAGTAAGTGTTATCTTTTCGTCGCTCTGGAATATATGGGTAACATATAATTCTCCATTTTTACTCTTTACGCTTAGAGGAACTTCCTTTCTGTTGAGATTCAAAGTACCCACAAGATTTTGATTTTTATTGTTATGCCTTGGTAAATTTTAACGATGTAAAGTAGTTATCTATCGTAACATTTTTGCCCTTTCCCAGTTGATTTTCCATTAACCGCAAAACAACATGTTCACCAACACTTGTATCTTTCTTGCGTAGATGATCAGTGCCAGTATAAGGGTAACCATTTACAATATATTTTGATTCCACGCATGTCAAAAGCCAAAATTTTATGCCAAACTTATCCGGCTTATTTGATATGTACTGTGTGAACGGGCACCTGGATTTAGAAGGCAGTAGTTGTTCGTCCGTAAATAAATGGGGAACTAACCGATAGTTTCAGGGTCACAAAGGGCGTGAGACAAGGCTGCATACTAAGCCCAATTCTATTTAATATCTATGGTGAATGGATAATGCGGAAAGCTACTGAGGGCTGGAACGGTGGCATCACCATTGGCGGGAAGAAGATTTGCAACTTGAGATATGCAGATGATACTACTATCCTCGCTAGTTCTGAAGCTGAATTGATTCACCTGCTACAACGGATAGAAGACGTAAGCTTAACGATGGGTCTTAAAATAAACAGAGATAAAACGAGAATCATGATAATTGACAGAGCTAACAACAATCAAAATCATCTGGTCATGATAAACAATATCGCCGTTGTAGATAAATTTGTGTACCTGGGCTCATTAATAACCAACAAAGGAGGCTGTACTGAAGAAATAAAGCGGCGGTCAGCAATCGCAAAAAGCGCTATGGCAAAATTAACAAAAATTTGGAAAAGCCATGAAATAACTACCGATACAAAAATGAGACTAGTAAGAAGTCTAGTTTTTCCAGTTTTTACTTATGCATCGGAATGCTGGACCCTTACTGAGAAAGACAAAAAGAACATAGATGTATTTGAGATGTACTGCTGGAGACGAATGCTGAGAATACCATGGGTGGCCCGAAGAACAAATGAATCCATACTGGACCAGCTAAACATAAAGAAAAGACTAAGAACACAAATATCAGAACAAATAATAAGCTATTTTGGACATGTCCTTCGAAGAAATGGTCTTGAAAAACTTACCATCCAGGGAAAAGTAGAAGGCAAAAGAAATAGAGGTAGATCTCCCACACGATACACGGACCATATTGTTGCTACCATTGGCGCTCCATTGTCATAATGTGCTAGAATGGCAGAAGATAGAAAAACGTGGAGGAACATTGGGAAATTTAGTTAATAGCTTCATGATATCACGATACCTGCATCAGGTTAACGACTAAGAAGAAGTTGTTCGTCCACAGTAAGGTTTATTCCCAGTTTGTAACATGCACCACTATTTTGTATAAATCCATTCCAAACCACAGAGGCTAGAGCAAATTTGTCGGTTTTAGTTCCAGTTCTTCCAAAGTTATAGTCCATGTGTCATTTTTCAAACATCGATGTGCTTCTGCAATAGTGCATTCTTTTATATGACGTAACATGCTGTCGTTGATTATTAGATGCCAAGCACTTACCACACAATTGTTCCTCACGTTCTTTTTGCATACGACGTAGGACCTGATTCCTCTCGATAAATCTTGTGCTGAGCGCGGCGTCCTGTAATGAGCAAACATTCAATGAATATGAAGATACTAAAAATCATAATCTTACCAGGTACTGATCCAGAATCAATAACTTTACACGTTGTTCTGTCTTTCAATTGTTCGGTGTCTCCAATTGAAATAGTTTTTCCTTGTTGACCTCTTTTTCTCTTGCAACTTGGCTTAGATGCACTTGGATTCACGATACAATTAGCTGACTCGTGCTGTTGAGTTGTTGAAACAGTGTTTACATAAATTGGTGAGTCTTGTACAATAAAACTTTCTAACTGCTCTGAAGCATCAGAGTCACTTGAATCATTATTTTGTGGTGGTACGTATTGTTCATCATCTGACTCATTATTTTCTGAAAATTCAGATTCACCTCCCTAAAGATCTTCTTGTTTTCGTATTTCTTCAAGAAGTTCAAGCTCTGATAGTCCACGACCAGACATCTTAACAGTCGTCTTGAATTTTCACAATTGAACGAATGTTTCAATATTCTAGAAACGAGAGTCAGCAGAACCTAATAAACCGCTCAATATACAAAATACTTTCAAGGAACAAACAGTATGTAACAAAATACCTTCTAGGAATAAACGTACATAAACATAATTTTATCTATCCGACAGAAAGTTAAAAGAAATCGTAAAATTTCCGAAAAAACGATAATAATTAATACAGTGCCAGTTTGGCCCCTTCAAACTTCTATGGTAGGTTTGTTAGAAAATCCATTTAATAAATTTAGTAAACAATTTTTTTTGCGTTAAATAAGACTTTGTATCAAAATATTAAAAGTCATAAAATATGAAATTATTATTGTGTCAAATAAAAGAACTACAATAACAACAAATCGCAACAGGAGCCAAATTGGCCCCTCCGACTTTCTAGTGTTAAAGTATATATAAAGCACTTATTCGTTCTGAATTAGATTATGGCAGTATTTCTTATATGTCCGCTGCCAAATGAGATCTGGAACCCTTAAACTCCATTCATAACACAGTCCTTCGACTCTGTCTGTCTATTCGCATTTCGTTCCAGTCAATCTGAGAGTCTCTACTGTGAAGCCAATGAACCACCTATTAGATTAGACGGAGATACCTTTTCCTTTCCTATGCTAAATCTGCTTTTTCTAATCCCCTTAATCTTGTCTACCGTTGATTCACAACAACCTGTATCACACCTTTCTCAATAATAAATCCTATAGTTTCTGTATTATTTACGATAACAAACAAAATCAACTTTACACTTACAAATACCATCCCCTGTCTTCCAATTTCTACTTGAATTATGCACCCCCTTAAACCAACATATACTTAACAAAATTCAATAATTACTAAACACCTAAAGAACTCATAATAAAAGTATTTTTAAGATTATACACAATAATCACTATCATCAAATATTATACATTATTCAGTCACCTCTAGAAGCAATCTCATTTGTACTTCTATTATTTCTCTTTTGTGCAGCGTACATACTGTGAAGAATTGTACAGTATTCTACAGGCTATTAAGCATATTAACCTCCCGAACAGAAATGTTTTCATTCGTACAAACTCCCTAGCTTTCACTTTATGCATTCAGGAATTATTTACCGATCATCCCCTTGTACAAAATATCCATCATTGTTACCACCATCTTTCTACATAAAACACTAAGATTACCTTTATATGAATTCCGTCTTACATTGGTATACCTGGCAACGAACTCGCAGATCAGCATGCTAAAACTGCTTCAACAGATACCACATCAACAACTCACATAAAAATTTGCAACATTTAAAAACAGCAGCATACAAATTCATCATGAGATTATGGAAAACTCACTGAAGCTCCTTAAATACATTCTTACTGCAACGCAGCCTTCAGTGTATATTCCATTATACACTGCCTTCAAGGGACTGTCTAGACAAGACCTTACAGTAATAAGAAAAATCCTAATAGACCACACCAAACTAACACATACCTTCCTGATTACTTTAGATGTCTATCTGTCAAACATGCCAGTGCCAACTAACAGTGAAACACATTCTTACTGAATGTCATTAATACAGTGCAGTAAGACGACAGCTAAATCTCAAACCGCAGCTAAGTGACATTCTCACTAATCCCAATCAGATAGACAGAGTCTTTCAGTTTTTTTTAAAAAATATTATTGTACCATAAACTCTAAATTATTTTTATACGGCATAACTTATTATTAAATTATTATTTTTTCTGTCTTACTATATGGCTGTGAAAGTTGGATAAGGGGCTCTGAAATAGAAAAAAGAATATATGCCTTTGAGATGTATATATATAGACGAATGTTGAGAATTTCATGGGTACAAAGAGTTACTAATGTTGAGGTCTTTCGTCGCATGTGTAAACAAAAAGAATTACTAAGAATAATCAAAGAGAGGAAAATGCAATACTTGGGTCATGTGTTGAGAGGCGAAAGATACGAATTACTTCAAGTTATATTGAAAAAAAAAAAGTACAGGGCAAAAGATCAATATGAAGACGCCAGAACTCATGACTGAAAGACCTGAGGAGATGGTTCGACCGCTCATCCGCAGAAATCTTTCGCGCAGCAGTTTCCAGAACTAAAATTGCCATTTGGATCGCCAACCTTCGAAAGGAGACGGCGTCATGAGAAGAAAAAGATAAATTATTAGTGCTACTACCTCTTATAGTAATATTATTTGCAGTCGCTTCCGTGTGAGTCACCATTGTTGCCGAGAAAGTAAATGTAAATAAAAACAAATGAATTCAAATATTTCTTAAATATTAGAATGACTGTTAAACTTTGCATCGCAATATGTATGTTTGAACAACCATAAATTGTTCAACAGGACACAGTTTGTATCTAGTTTGTGTCTAACGGTATCTTTAAGAACTTTTGTGAAGACTGTTTTTAAAAGCTGAGTTGTTCTCTTTGGCCTTTGATTTATTGCTTCTCTTGTTGTTGTTATTATTCCGCTTTTCAGCATTTATGGAATGTCTGTGTGTGAATTCACACCACACAGACATTCTCATTACAACTGTCAACCAAAATGTACTGAGATATTTTAGATATATAACTAGAAGAGAAGAAGGCATGGAGTGAATGATAGTTGAGAAAACTGGTACGTGCAGTTCCGCTTAAAAATATATTATTCGTCTTCACCCACTGTTGGATGTGTATTTGGTATTCCTATTTTTTGGAAATTTCTCTAAGCGACAATATTTTGAAATTTAGTCCATTATATAGATATTTTTATATAGTATAGTGTATAATATAGTATTTATCAGTTTAGTTTAGTCACAATATTAATTTTATTTGTTTAGTGCACTTTATTAATACATTTCTCTGTGGTTTGTTTCGGATTTCGGATATAAAGTGTTCTCGTAGATTTCGTTTGGACAAAAATATTTTTAGACTTCTTCTTCTTCTTCCTATGCCGTCTCCATTAACGGAGGTTGGCGACCACATTTCTAAAAATTTCTCTGTCTTTTGCAACGTGGAATAAATCGTCTACAGTCATGTTTGTCCAGTCTCAAATATTTCGAAGCCATGATTTCCTCTTTTTACCTATTCCCTTTTTGCCATCGACTATACCCTGCATGATTACCTGCAGAAGACTATATTAAATGGTGGCTAAATTAATGACTTGGTGTGTAATATATTAGAGACTCCATTTAGGCATTGCAAAAATCAAGATAAAAGGGATGTTCTTTTACATTGTCGACCAACCAGTATTTTAAACATCTGCGTCTGATCCAGGGTGGTCGGCTGCAATCAGCATCTGACTTAGAGTGGGCGGCTGAATTGAAACTCACCAACCCCAGGCGTGGTGTTTTAATCGCCAAAAAACCCTCAATGAAATGTCGAGGTTCAGAACTAAAATACCCCAGGCAAGCAGAACTGAACAAGAAAAACTGTTTTCAAGTTATTAGGGCCATAAACTCTAAACATTTTTTTTAACGAATTTTTTATGAGATTTGGGCGCGAAGTAGGTACCAAAACTCCTTTTGGCTCCGGCAAGCTTGCCTCATCTTTACTACTTTTTTAGGCCACGAGCCGCCGCTGCTTTTTTACAGCCTTACCTAACATCTTTTTCGTTTATAAATTTTAAACTAAGGGACACAGAGGTAACCCTGTTGTATTTCTTAGTTTGCATTTATTACCACATTCTTTATATATATTTTCGTTGATTTATATAGTGTACTTTAGTCATATTTCAGAAATCACTTTGGTGTTTAGTATTGATGTTATATAATTTTCGTATATTAATGAATATCTTGTGTTTTATCTTTTTCAAAGTTTAATTCAGTTTAATTCATTATTATTATCACTGAAAAATATGCTTTCCTTTTTTCAAAACGACTTTTGAAACCAAATTGTGTTTTTCCTGTTTGCTCACCCCGTATTCTTCATTCTGTAAAGTTCTATTTTCACTAAGCACAGAACAACCATACTTAATATATGTCAAATTAAAATTTTTTGTAGTTTTTGGTACATCTTTATTAACTGCTCTTTGTATATTGAATTAAAAACTTTCAAAACGATTAATCTCGAATACACACTCCAGTAAATTATATTTAAATTAATTTGGTAACTTTGAAATCTTTGTTTATCTATTATGAAGCTATTTTTGGATCCGTTTTAAATAAGTACCTTACTTAGCAAAGCCTCACTAGTAAAAACCCTAATTTATTACTTTACTTCCAATACAGATTCATCTGAAAAAATTTAAACAAAAAAGCAATATGAGCAAAGCAATAAACTTCACTTAGCAAGGGCTCACTCGTAAAAATCGTAATTTAATATTTTTCGTCCAAAACAGATTCAACTGAAAAAGTTTAAATAAAAAAAGCAATATGAATAAAACAATATACTTGATACCACTATTTGTCCATTGAACAAAAAGGTCGTGATTGACAACGTTATTGTCTCCGCGAGAATCCTTTGAAAAACCTAAGGTCATAAAATTGCTATACGACATAGGCGTGTCGTAAATTTCCCACAAATGCGTTCCTCAAAGGACCTGATATTACATTGTGATTTAGTTTAGTACCAATGTAATACTTTTTTCGGGAAAAATAACCATCCCAAGAAAGACATCGTAAAACAAAAAGATCCGGTGTTGTTGAAATTCTACGCTGCTCCCTTGAATTCCTAACAATACAAGATTCTGAATAGAAAGTGATTAAATGTGTATTTTTTACGACTGGTCAATTTTGCCAATAATGGAAAAAGGTTTTATACAATGTCACTCATTTTAATTTTAAATCAGAAGATTTTATTGTGATTGCTTGGGAGTTTATTGTTTCTGGCGTTTGATTTATATTCTTTTTTAAGAAAATTTAAAATATATATATATATATATATATATATATATATATATATATATATATATATATATATATATATATATATATATTGTGACGATTGGGGTTTATAGAAAATAATTTATAAGTTATATACTACATAATATTAGATATAAAAAAGTATTTGGTTATTTTAAGAAGTTAAATACTAGAGAATTTAATAAAAATATATTTATGTGAGGGTATTTTTAAGAAATTATCATATAATAATTGTAAAAAGTTGTATTTTAGTAATTATAATGTGTAAATATATGTAAGTGAGCCATGTGACTAGGCAACCAACTATACATACTCCAAGTGTCATATTAAGAATTTTTACGAATATAAAGTGGGGTTATAATAATATATTGTTTGAATTGTGTATTTTATTAAATTAGAGTGTTAGTTACTAATTTGAATGTTTATTCTGATCTGAAAAGCCTAAATGTCAACAAAATTATCAATGGAACATTAACGAATTCTCCAGAGTGCAGAGTGTGACCATTGTTTACGGTCGAACATTCTGGAATAATGATTATGTCGGTGGATGGAACAGATATTTTTTCGAGAACATCTATATAGAAGTAATGGAACAAATTGGAACATGGTTTCTTACCAGATGGTTCTGGAATATCCAAAAAGATATAAATACCCGTGATTTGGATTCAAGAGGGGAGTTTTTAGTCAGAAGTCAGGCCAGTTTATTATGAAAGTTAGTTAGTGAAGTAAATTGTTCAGAATTTTCAAGAAGTCAGTCAGAAAAGTTTAGTAAGAAATATGAAAGTTAGTTGGAGTCAGTGAATCAGTTACAAATAGAAAATTGTTTAATATAGTGAGTTAAATGAAGATTAAAAATTATGCATATATTTAATGCACATTTATAATTATACACAAATAATTATTGAAGATTATAAAAGTATATTAGAAGAATATTGGATGGACATTGGAAGGAATTAAAATTATATTATGATTGGAGATTAGTATAAATCAACTTATAATAATTGGATATTGGTATATTGAAAAGAAGAATAAATATAAATGGTGTTTGCTGGTGGTGTATAATGCTGGTGAAGAAAAATATATCTCAAATTGGTAGAAGCTGATAATTGGAAAAAGAAATTTCACAAAAACAAGGATAACCGAAGTACGAAGACATCCAGTGGTGATTAGAATCTATATAGTGGAAAACAGTTCATTTAGGCATTCAGTGAAAGAAAGGTACAAAATTTTGTTAATATAATTTAGTTAATGTCATAACAATTTCAATTTTGAAGATAGTTTGTTTAAATTTTACATTGTCTATAGAATTTAATTAGTTTTATAAGAGTATCAATTTAAAGATAGTTTATTTTAAATTTACATTGGTTAGGTTAGATATATATGTGTGTTACATAATAGTTATAATAAAGATAATTTAAAAAAGTACTTACAAACTAATTCTTTGAGAACCGCGATAAAAACCCTATATTATTAAAAATACTCATTGCTCATCATTCAAACAAAAAAACACATCATAATAATTTGGCACCCAACGCGGTGGCTCTCTATTTAAAAGAATTAGTTTGGGAAGATAAGTGCTCTCATATAATTAAATTAATTATCAGTAGAAAGAAAAAGTATAGATTTTAATTTTAATTATATTTGAACAAGTAAAGTCTCAAAATGTCTCAAGGAAAGAAAGGTACAAGAAGCAAAAAGAATGAAGAAGATGTGGAAGTAGAAACACAACCTATACAAGAGGAGAGTTTAGTTCAAGTTCCACAAGATACTGCAGAAATGAATCCAGAAAGAGAGGAAAATGTCAATATGGCAGCTTTGATGTCATTAATGATGCAGATGAACAAGACAATAGAAGAGAATTCAAAAGAAGTCAAAGAAGACATGAAAAAAATGGAACAGAAAATGGAAGAGAATACGAAGAAAATGGAAGAGAATACGAAAAAAATGGAAGAGAACACGAAAAAAATGGAAGAGAATTATAGAAAATTAGAAAAGAAAATAGAAGATAATAATAATAAAATTATAAAGCAAATAGAAAAACAAATGGATAAAAAACTTGAAGCTGCAGAGAAAAAAGTAGCAAATGAAATAAAAATTATACGGAATGACTACAAGAAAAGGATAGAAAATGAGAGGACAGAAGTAAAGAGGATTATTCAAGATAATAAGATAGATATAGAACAGAAAATAGAGTTACAGAAATGTAACTTAGAAGTAAAAATTAACGAAGACAGGAGAAACACAGAAGAAAAATTAGACGATATACAACAAAATATCCAAATAAATAGTAATCAAATAAGAAATGTGGAACAGAGAATAGATGATATTTCACAAATGAGAGACATAGGGAGACCTTACTTAAATTTAACAAATGAGACTGGGATTAAATTCTCTGGTAATATAAAAAATTTGCATCCTAGAGTATACATAAATAGTTTAAAACATAAATTAAGATTGGTGAATAATATTAATGATATTAAAGATTATATTAGAATGACATTAAATGACAATGCAGCAACTTGGTTTGCTAGTATTGAGAATGATTTAGATAATTTTCAAACATTTGAAAATAAATTTTTAAATTATTATTGGGGTGAATTAGGGCAAGCCAAGTTTAGAGAAATTCTATATTTTGGAAAGTATAATCAAAATTTAAAATCAAATACGGTAGATTATGCATTGAAATTGATAACAGTTGCAAAATATTTAGAACCACCACTTAGAGAGGAAGAAACAGTCTTAAATGTATCTAGACATTTTGATGCTGATATTGTCCAAACAGTAACTGTACAAAATATTCAAACAATAAATAGCTTTATTAATTTTATTCAAAGAATACAAAGAGGCAATATGACAAGTAATAATAACAACAGAAAAAACAACAATAACTTTCAATATAATAAAAATGATAATCAACAATATAGACAATCATATAACAATAATACTAGGTATGGTGATAGTTTACAAAATTTTAATAATAATAACAGTAATCCAAATAGACAGAACTTTAATAATAATACTAGTTATAATAGACAAAATTTTAATAATAATACTAATTATAATAGACAACATTTTAATAACAGTACTAATAATAATAGACAAGATTTTAACAATAGAAAAAATACAGAGCGACCTAACTATAACAGACAGGTAAATTGTGTTCGAAGGAATAGAAGCTGCGAAGACAGGGAACGAAGTAGTACAAGGCAGGAAAATGTGAGTAGAAGTCATAGTAGGGAAAGACATAGGACATCAGATCCAAGTGGTCAGATACAATCTGACAATTCTAATAATCAAAATTTTGTGCAGTAAACTTTCTGAATTACAAGTTAGGCCATTGCTATTATGAAAAACCTTCTGAATTTATTTCTTTAGATGAAGAGAAAATTATTGAATCTATTAATTTAATTTATATAAATGCTTTGGCCAAAAATAAAATGATTAAAATTATGATAGATGCTGGTTCAGAAAGTACTTTAGTCTCGGAGAATTTTATTTTTAATACATTAACACTATCAGATATAATAAAGATTCCAAAAATTAAAATTGTTGGTGCAAATAATAAGAAGTTGGGTGAAATTGATAAACTAGCCAATTTTAAAATTAATATTCTTAATAAAGAAATTAATATGCAAGGATTTATTGTCAAGGATTTATGTGTTGATATATTAATGGGAAATGATGAATTGGAAAAGAAGAAAGTAAAGATAGATTTTGAAGAGAAAATGGTAACTTTGGAAGGGCAAATAATTAAATTTATGCAGAAAGATGAGGTGGAAGAAGGAATAAGAGTTGATAGGATATTATTAAAAGAAAATAATGATGTTTATGAAGAAGAAATGTATTTTGATGATAGGGAAATGTCCCAAAAGAATGTAAAGAATAATTATTGTAGTGAATATTTAAGGAATGGAAATTTTAAGCAGATGGATGCCTACGAGGTGGAGTGCGTAAAATTGGAAGCAAGGAATAATGAGTACATAATGAAGAATAATTTTATTTGTAAAGAAGAAGATATAATGAAAGTTTTAAATTGCCCTGAAGAATATAAATCAATAGTCCTTTCCATATTGCAGCAACACAAGGGACTTGTCAATAAAGAAAATAGAATTGCACAAAATTATATCCATAGTATAAAAGTTAAAGAAGAAAAAGATTTTAAAACAAAATCATACCCAATACCATATAAATACAGAGAAGAAGTAAACAAAACAATTAATAATATGTTAGAAGATGGAATCATTGAGAAAGCAGACACACGTTTTATTAACCCCATAGTAGTAGTACGAAAAAGATCAGGTGAAATCAGGTTATGTTTGGATGCAAGGAATATTAACAAGATTACTGAAAAGCAATTTGAAGCACCAATGAGTATAGATGGAATATTAGGAAGAATTACAGGAATGTCATTTTTCACTAAAATCGATTTACAGCATAGTTTCTGGTTAATACCTCTAGAAAGAAAAAGTAGACAGTATACAGGATTTCAGATAGATGGAGTAGTATATCAATTCAAAGTAGTACCATTTGGACTTCAATCATCTTGCAGTGCTCTATGTAGATGTCTTCATGATATTCTGGATCAATATGAACATTTTGTAATTCACTACATTGATGATATATTAATTTTTTCTAAAACGGCTGAAGATCATGAGAAACACCTAAAAATTATAATAAATAGATTAGACAAAGTTGGACTAAAAATAAATCAAGAAAAATGTACATTTTTTCAAAAAGTAGTGATATATCTAGGTTATAAACTTAATACTAACAGCTTACTGATAGATCCATTTCATAGATAGATGGTAGATTTCATTATTTTGAATCAATTTGACATCATACTTGTTGAATTTTGTATATATGGAAATTAATTTGTACCCTAAAAATCATAATTTGGGGTTAGACACAAAATTGATACTATAATTGCTATAAAAATGTCTTTCTAATATAATAAAGTGGAAAAACTTACCAATTTATATTGATGAAAGTTATTTTGAATGGAAATAATTCCTAGATTTTGTCTATAAATAAACAGAACACAATATCCATTATATTTTTAATTAAGGTTATATTTATTCTCTCCATTTGACATGACAGTTTGACCATAGAATAGCCGAACTGTGCTCCGTTGTTCTCTGCTTTGACATAGACAGCGAACAGGGATGTATTTAACACATTTTAAATAAAAAAAAAAAATTGAATTATTAATTTATTAAATTTAATAAGGTATGAGAAAATTAATATTTAAAAAAATAATAAGTAAATTATTTATTTTAAATATTATTTTGGGGTATTGTGACGATTGGGGTTTATAGAAAATAATTTATAAGTTATATACTACATAATATTAGATATAAAAAAGTATTTGGTTATTTTAAGAAGTTAAATACTAGAGAATTTAATAAAAATATATTTATGTGAGGGTATTTTTAAGAAATTATCATATAATAATTGTAAAAAGTTGTATTTTAGTAATTATAATGTGTAAATATATGTAAGTGAGCCATGTGACTAGGCAACCAACTATACATACTCCAAGTGTCATATTAAGAATTTTTACGAATATAAAGTGGGGTTATAATAATATATTGTTTGAATTGTGTATTTTATTAAATTAGAGTGTTAGTTACTAATTTGAATGTTTATTCTGATCTGAAAAGCCTAAATGTCAACAAAATTATCAATGGAACATTAACGAATTCTCCAGAGTGCAGAGTGTGACCATTGTTTACGGTCGAACATTCTGGAATAATGATTATGTCGGTGGATGGAACAGATATTTTTTCGAGAACATCTATATAGAAGTAATGGAACAAATTGGAACATGGTTTCTTACCAGATGGTTCTGGAATATCCAAAAAGATATAAATACCCGTGATTTGGATTCAAGAGGGGAGTTTTTAGTCAGAAGTCAGGCCAGTTTATTATGAAAGTTAGTTAGTGAAGTAAATTGTTCAGAATTTTCAAGAAGTCAGTCAGAAAAGTTTAGTAAGAAATATGAAAGTTAGTTGGAGTCAGTGAATCAGTTACAAATAGAAAATTGTTTAATATAGTGAGTTAAATGAAGATTAAAAATTATGCATATATTTAATGCACATTTATAATTATACACAAATAATTATTGAAGATTATAAAAGTATATTAGAAGAATATTGGATGGACTTTGGAAGGAATTAAAATTATATTATGATTGGAGATTAGTATAAATCAACTTATAATAATTGGATATTGGTATATTGAAAAGAAGAATAAATATAAATGGTGTTTGCTGGTGGTGTATAATGCTGGTGAAGAAAAATATATCTCAAATTGGTAGAAGCTGATAATTGGAAAAAGAAATTTCACAAAAACAAGGATAACCGAAGTACGAAGACATTCAGTGGTGATTAGAATCTATATAGTGGAAAACAGTTCATTTAGGCATTCAGTGAAAGAAAGGTATAAAATTTTGTTAATATAATTTAGTTAATGTCATAACAATTTCAATTTTGAAGATAGTTTGTTTAAATTTTACATTGTCTATAGAATTTAATTAGTTTTATAAGAGTATCAATTTAAAGATAGTTTATTTTAAATTTACATTGGTTAGGTTAGATATATATGTGTGTTACATAATAGTTATAATAAAGATAATTTAAAAAAGTACTTACAAATTAATTCTTTGAGAACCGCGATAAAAACCCTATATTATTAAAAATACTCATTGCTCATCATTCAAACAAAAAAACACATCATAACAATATATATATATATATATATATATATATATATATATATATATATATATATATATATATATATATATATATATATATATATATATATATATAAACGACCTTTTTCCGTTTCAAACAAAATTATCAAAAAACCTTTGTTTAGAATTAGAAGACATTTTACCTGTGAGTTAATCTTTTCATTGTTTGTATAGTCGAGTATTAAATGACCATATTCTAATCTTTTGAAATATGTATAAATGATGTATTGAAAAAACCAATTTTAAAGTAAGCTATTTAGTTTTTCTCTGAAAACGAAATTAGGCTTTTCCAAAATCATGGTAAACACAATTTGAGCTTTTGATTGGACGGTCTTTTTTAAATGGGAATTTGTGAGTCGATCATGAGAGAGGAGAAGTTAGTCATATTTTGGTCATCGAAAGAAAAAACAGTCGTTTGTCTCAAGATAGGGTGTGGTTCGTGAGTTTGGATACCGGCGTAACGAAAAGAAGTGAATAGTTTGAAGAAGGAGATAACAAGTAGATTAAAGGAGGTCCTTGTATCTACCGTGGGCATTTTATAAAGTATATGTGAAAGTATTCTTACGGCATCAAGTTACGGCACAAAAGGAGGTCCTGGTGTCATAAATAAATAGCTGAGTTTGGAGAAGTGAATCAGGTGTTTTTTGTGTAGTCTGCAGGAGGTTTGCAGAGACGTTAGAAAGAGCCGAGGTGCCAAAGAGGAGAGATCACATCGTTGAGGAGACTGGACTTTTCTGGGTATTTTCCAACATACAATTCAAGAAGAAAATAAGCTGTAAGTGTTTGTACAACTGAATTTTATATCTGTGAAGGATCGTTTCGACATCATGGTCATTAGCATTCAAATTTAAGAACTGACGTTTTGTTAGGCTAATCAAAAGTTTAAAGTTTTGTGGTTTCTTTTTTCAAGTAAAGAAAATTTTAAGTAAAATTGGTTTTTCACGTAATATAAATGTATGTAGCTTTATAATCTTATTATCATAATAATTTGATTTATTTTCTTGTATGCTGATTGATAAGATAACGACAGAATTTAATAATTGTTTTATTCGTTCATATAAAATAAAGAAATGTAAATCTTTGTAATATAATATATTTGTATTCTTATCCTTTCTTCTCTAACCCGATAAAAGACAACTAGAAAATCTTTTGAATCCATCGAACACAGGTAATATAAGGATTATTTTACTTTTGATAACAAATAAGTTATAATTCTTTTTTATTGGCTCAATAAACTAAGTTTGAACTCAAAATAAACAATTATAACAATATATATAAATATATATATATATACATATATATATATATATATATATATATATATATATATATATATATATATATATATATATATATATAAATATATATATATATATATATATATATATATATATATATATATATATATATATATATATATATATATATATATATTAATGTGATATTAAAAGTCAGAGGTGCGCCAAGCAATTAATTAGCTAATTAATTAATTAATTAATTAAACTTATTTAAATGATGCAATTATGATTTTATCACACTATTTAATTCTCTTATCTTAGGGTTATATTCGTGCTTTAATATCTATGCTTTACATATAATAGGCAAGGTCTAAAGAATACCGGAATAATAAAACATATATGATACAAAATTATATATTGAAATAAAATTCACACTCAAATATCTTCAACAAAAAAATATCTCATATAATGATTATCAAAATTTTGTTCTACGTAAGTGAACCTTTAAAATTAATGTTATATACAATATAAATTAAAAATTTCAAATCAAAATTGTTGTTCTAAATCTCCTGATCAAAATATTTCTATCTTTTCTGAAGCAATTAAAAAAAAAACTTTGTTAATGAAGAAAAACTGACGAATGGTAAAATCTAGCTAAACTCTCATCCCTACATACCTATCCCACTTTTTTCAATCTCCTCCAATCAGAGTTCGTCACACTTATCCCCATCTACCATTTAGATAACAAACAACAATTTTACCTGCAATTATAAATTTTCTAAAAACTATTAACAAGCTAATCGGTTTCTACAAATTCTTAAGAACTAACGGAGGAATATAATTTCTAAATATTCTATTCTATTGTCTTATTCACTGTACAAGTCCATTTGGAAAACCCGCTCGCATTGTTCATGACTTAAGCTCACTCACGTCACTCGAATATATTTTACAAAGAAAATAATTTATGCATATCTTAAATTTTGTTTACTACAGGTCATACAGAATAATGGATTTTCATTTCTTCAAAATATCTTTTATAGTTTATTAGTTGAATTACTTGAATTATTAATACCTTATTTATAAGTAGAGCTCGGATTGATAGGCAACAAAAATTGAAGAAAAATACGCCTATACAGGCAAACTAAAGTGGTGTTAAAAAGTCCTGCATCATCTTACCAAATACATGAAAATAGAAGTTTAAGGCATTTACCTTAAATATTTTTTAACCATTTACTATCTACATCAAACAAGCACTCAAACACAATATTATAAAATGGAAACACAGCAAAAATTTTGAATAATAAAAAAAAATGTAGTTCGGAAAATTTTTTATTCAATATTACAAAAATTAGGCTATTTACATCAAGACGATATTGTACATCACATTAAAGTTATTTAAACTAATTTTAATATTTAATTGGCTAGCACTTATTTTTAATAACTAGTTCACATCTTTTGGGCATGGAATTTATTAATTTTTGCAGTTCCTCCATGGAAATACAGTGATGCCAAGCGTGGATTAGATATTCGATTAATTTCGTTTTATTTGAGGGTTTGCTTTTGAAAATGATCCTTGATATCCTTTGCCACATATTCTCGATGGGATTGATGTCCGAGGATTGCGCTGGCCAGTCCATCCTATCAATTTCATTACTCTTCATCCAAGCTTTAACTAATTTTGCTCAATGGCAAGGAGCATTATCATCCTGAAAAATAAATTTTTCTTGGCCAAACAGGTCTTGTCTACTACGCAGCATATTATTCTGTAGTACCTCAATGTATTTGGTAGCATTCATCATCATAGAGACAACGTGTAGGCGACCAACTCCTCGAGCGGACAAGCAACCCCTTATTATAACGGAGGTTGGATGTTTAATTGTGGGAAAAACATCTTTTGGAGAAAATTCTTCACCAGGAAATCTTCTGACATAGTCATTTCCAGCATGATTATTAATATTGAAAGTGGATTCATCACTAAACAGTACACTCTGCCACTGCTCTGCTGTCCAGATTCGATGTTCGTTGGCCCATTTCAAATGGTGCAATCTTTGCTTTTCTGAAAGCAGTGGTTTCTTCCGTGCCTTATATCCTCTAAGTCCAAAACTAAGCAGTCTTTTTCTCACAGTGGAAGTCCACATGCTTACACCTGTAGATTCAGACCACAGCTTTGTCAATTGGGTGGAATTAAGGCTTGTGTCTGCCAGACTTGTACTTCTTAACGTAGCGTCATCTCGAACCGAAGTTTTTTTTGGTCGGCCACTACGCGGTCTATCGTCGATTTTTCCTTATTCAGCATACTTCTTAATGACTCTAATTATTGTAGATTGATTACAATTTACTGCGGATGCTATTTCGCGACTAGATTTGTCGTTTTTATGGTGAAAAATATTTTCTAAACCTTTTCGTCCGATAATTTAGTTTGTTTGGTCTGGGATGACATTTTAACCTTTTTATTAAAAATCAAAGAGAAAGTAAATGTCTTAGGGTAACTACAGTGTTTGTATAGTCAAACTATGTGGCAAATTTGTCATTAAGATTCAATTTAATAGTACTTTAACGAATTAATATTCACCTCATAATTTTCTGCGATTATGGGAAATGCCTTCAATTAGATTATTTTAATCTTTTCTGTAGAATTTTGAGCTAGTAATTAAAAAAACATTAGTAAGTATACCGATAATGCTAATTACAAGCACAAACTTAAAATGAATTAGCGAAAATATACAAAAAACTTGTGTTAAACCTCAAAAACTATAAGGCGCTTAGGTGATGCCTTTTCAGACTTTTCAACACCACTGTATGTCTTCGATCACTTAAAATTAATTTGTACATTACATAACGTTCTACATCGACATGCAATTATAGCATATTTTAGGAAGGATAATAAATCTAACGTAATTTGTAATTCCTCGGAAAATCTTTATTAAGCAACATAAGATAAAAACAAAAAAATTAAATTTTTTTCAGCAACACGTCAACATTTTGTTCTTTTTTTTTAATTGGGCATTACTTTTAGGTCCCGATTTAATTGTTGCCTTTAAATTATCTACTAATTTAACTGACTTATATAAATGTACCTCTTGTCTTTCTAGTCTCGTAATTGAAGTAACTATTAATTTATTAAATTGTTATTGATATATGTGAGTTACTGCTACATTCATATTCGAATTTGTTAATATTTTTCTTCTCAAATATCTTCGGAAACTTCATTAACAAATTCTGACATTACTAGTTCTATTTGATTACAGGATTCAAAGTAAAAAAACTGCCTAGAGCCATGTTCCTCGTTTTGTAATAATTAATGGTTTAGATAGTAAAGGGCAAGTTTGGCAAGTTTTTTTTATATCTGCACCTCAACACAGCCTTTGCGAAATATTTTTTAATAAAATCATTTACCAATACTACACTACACTATTTACCACCAATACCAAATCATACCAAGTCATTTACCACCGGAAATAGATTTCCTATTTCTGCATTTATATTTACCCGATAAACTAAATAGTTGCAATGAATTAAGTTAATTAAGTTAGGATAAATTTTTTTAATCAAACAGCTTTAACATGTATGGGCAGCATCTGAAACCAATAAAAGTGAGTATTTTGTGTAAATCTACTTATAGTTAAATTTATTGTTTTTCCAATTCAGCAACTCAACAAGGTTTTCTCGCAAAGCTTTAGTTCAAAAATGAATGAACAAATTAGCTATACTTATAACTGCCACGTACATCTTTCATTTCTTCTACGGTAATAAACAAGAAATTGCCCTCTAAATTCCGCTTAATTGTTTAAATACATTCTGCATAGAATTTTTCCATAGTTGTTTTTTCAGTGTAGTCTCCTCCGATAAGAATTTATTTTTCATAAAACAACTTAAAACAAGAGTGTCTAACCTTAGACAGAGGAATATTGGATACAATCATCATCTCATATAAATCAAATTTAAATGTATCATCTTCCTTTTTTAAGTACACAAACAATCCCGCAACAATATTTGGACTAACTTAAAGAAATTAAATTTTTTCCAAATTACGTTTATGACATGGGGTTTCACGTACTAGTCCATAAAGTACCTTCTACTGCTTGAAGTTTGAGTTTAAAAAAATAAGAATAATTAGAATTTTAACACCATTATGGAATTTAGTTATGGAACGAGAAAGAAAGAGAAAAATACAACTTACCGATTTGCCGCACGGTTTAAAAACACTGACAGATATGCTTTCTCCTCTGAAGTGAGGCTTAGAAATTTATACGTTCTATGTCTGTGACATAGATCAGACCATAAATAAATAATATAGTATATACAGGTAGATAGGCAACTCAATGTATTGTAGCGTGCAAATCCGCTACTTTTTAGAATCAATTTTCAAATACCCACATTGCATTAGAGGTCCTCTCATTTAGCCGTGTTTATTTTCATTTTAGAAAATATTTGTTAGTTGGTCCATCTACATTTTGTGTCCGCCCGGTATAATACATTTTCAATTTTATAATGCACATAGTGAGACCCGATTCGGATTTCAAAAGGTATTTCCATTATCCCGAATAGTATTTATTGAGAAAATACTATTGCCATTTTCATTTTGAATCCCTACATTATTTCCCGTAAAATAGTCATTCTTATACGATATTTTATTCCGAAGCAAAATTATTTATCAAGTCGTTAATTTTTTGTAATTTTAAAACATTCAAAGTTTGGCAGTCTTAATAGAAATTTCTGCTTCCTTATCGGCTAATACTGGCCTTCAGGTAATTTCTTTTGCTGTTATAAATACCACGCTGGTCCCATTGAGTGTCATTTTCTATCGATTCCAGTCGCCAAGTAGGTGTAACGAAAATGCGTTCCTAGTTGGTAAGTTTTTTTATTTAATTGCTTAGTTTTCTGTTCACATTTTTATTAACTGGCTAACTCGAATTTGCAGACCTATATTTGTACTTATTTGTATTGTAAATTTTATGCATCAATAAGGTAATGAAAATGTTTTTGGGGTATTTATTTTCCGTGAATGCTATTTAATTCATATATCAGCAGTTATGTTAAATAATAATTATTTTCAAGTTTCATGTTTTAATTTAAAATTTGTTAATTTATAAATATTTGGGATTAAATTAATTTATTTTTATTTATTTATTAAATTGTAGTTTCTAATAGTTATTATGGGGAGTTTTAAAATAAAACATTTGGGTTCTAACTTTTAGTTCAGAAGTCACATGTAGGATTTTTTGTACTGCTGACAGGGGGTACTAGAATTTTATTGGCTTGGGTGGTGGGAGCCCTTCATAAATTTATGCTGCGGGTTATCTACACCTCAATTTCTCTTTTAGGCACCCAGGAGAAGGGCGTGGCCCTGATATTACGATGTTTCGTTCCCAGAAATAATACATAGTAGCGGTTGCCCAAAAATAAAGGAAATATGTAATAGGTACCAGTTCCCAGAAATAAAGGAAATATAATATAATATGTAATAGCAGTTCTCCAGATGGATCCATCCTTTTAAAACCCAGCAGTTTCACAAACAACAGTTCCAGAGACAACAAATGAAAACTACCAACTGAAGCCTCACGAAGAAGATCTTGGGCTGGAAATAACCCAGGACAGCACCGGAAGAAGCCCGCAGACCACAAGCTAAGTTTTTTTTTAATAGAATTTTGTACTTGCCTGTCAACAAGGACAGATTATTTTGTATACAGTAACTTCAATGAATACTAAAATGTAGATCCTTATTGTTACTAATAAAATGAGAGAATAAAGCATTTATACCGAAGTTCATTTCTTTTACTGATAGTGTACCGTATGCATAGGGAATGCAGAGGAGTGGAATAAAAGGACCCACAAAAGTCTCATGCTCACCGCGTTGATGTTGGCGATGTTATCTTGAATTTGTTTCTTGGTCAGTGTTGGCATTATGAAATAAGTTCAATATTTCATTATCAACATGAACACGACAAAATTAGAATCTATGGTGATTGTGGAAAATGTGTTGAAGAAAAACAATCAATCAGCAAAAGAAAATCCCACCTTAGCGGCAAAAAAAACAACGACTAATTTAACCCTAATAATACATACACGTATGTTTATGATCAAGATATTAAAGTAAATGAATTACTGAGTTAATATCAATTATTAAAAATTAAAATTCTTTAAATTTATGCAATCTAGTTATATCAGCGAGAGACAAATTACTGACTATGAATTAATACGTTATCAAACAAAATAAAATGAGAGGTTATAAAACAGATATACCAAAATTCACCCAATACTAACAGTGCACCATATACCAAAGAAAACAGAGAGTAGAACCTAAGTTGGGGCGCCAATTTTTTCGTGTTCATGTTGATGATGAAATATTGAACTTATTTCATAATGCCAACACTGACCAAGAAACAAATTCAAGATAACATCGCCAACATCAACGCGGTGAGCATGAGACTTTTGTGGGTCCTTTTATTCCACTCCTCTGCATTCCCTATGCATACGGTACACTATCCGTAAAAGAAATGAACTTCGGTATAAATGCTTTATTCTCTCATTTTATTAGTAACAATAAGGATCTACATTTTAGTATTCATTGAAGTTACTGTATACAAAATAATCTGTCCTTGTTGACAGGCAAGTACAAAATTCTATTAAAAAAAAAACTTAGCTTGTGGTCTGCGGGCTTCTTCCGGTGCTGTCCTGGGTTATTTCCAGCACAAGATCTTCTTCGTGAGGCTTCAGTTGGTAGTTTTCATTTGTTGTCTCTGGAACTGCTGTTTGTGAAACTGCTGGGTTTTAAAAGGATGGATCCATCTGGAGAACTGCTATTACATATTATATTATATTTCCTTTATTTCTGGGAACTGGTACCTATTACATATTTCCTTTATTTTTGGGCAACCGCTACTATGTATTATTTCTGGGAACGAAACATCGTAATATCAGGGCCACGCCCTTCTCCTGGGTGCCTAAAAGAGAAATTGAGGTGTAGATAACCCGCAGCATAAATTTATGAAGGGCCCCCACCACCCAAGCCAATAAAATTCTAGTACCCCCTGTCAGCAGTACAAAAAATCCTACATGTGACTTCTGAACTAAAAGTTAGAACCCAAATGTTTTATTTTAAAACTCCCCATAATAACTATTAGAAACTACAATTTAATAAATAAATAAAAATAAATTAATTTAATCCCAAATATTTATAAATTAACAAATTTTAAATTAAAACATGAAACTTGAAAATAATTATTATTTAACATAACTGCTGATATATGAATTAAATAGCATTCACGGAAAATAAATACCCCAAAAACATTTTTATTACCTTATTGATGCATAAAATTTACAATACAAATAAGTACAAATATAGGTCTGCAAATTCGAGTTAGCCAGTTAATAAAAATGTGAACAGAAAACTAAGCAATTAAATAAAAAAACTTACCAACTAGGAACGCATTTTCGTTACACCTACTTGGCGACTGGAATCGATAGAAAATGACACTCAATGGGACCAGCGTGGTATTTACCAGCGTTATAACAGCAAAAGAAATTACCTGAAGGCCAGTATTAGCTGATAAGGAAGCAGAAATTTCTATTGAGACTGCCAAACTTTGAATGTTTTAAAATTACAAAAAATTAACGACTTGATAAATAATTTTGCTTCTGAATAAAATATCGTATAAGAATGACTATTTTACGGGAAATAATGTAGGGATTCAAAATGAAAATGGCAATAGTATTTTCTCAATAAATACTATTCGGGATAATGGAAATACCTTTTGAAATCCGAATCGGGTCTCACTATGTGCATTATAAAATTGAAAATGTATTATACCGGGCGGACACAAAATGTAGATGGACCAACTAACAAATATTTTCTAAAATGAAAATAAACACGGCTAAATGAGAGGACCTCTAATGCAATGTGGGTATTTGAAAATTGATTCTAAAAAGTAGCGGATTTGCACGCTACAGTATAAATTTAGTTTATAAGCACCACATGCGACTGGGGTCATTACTATTCATCCTTTAGTGGGAAATTCATCAAATGGGCAAGTATTAATTTCATCCCTTTAGCGCCTCTTGCAGACCATTTCGTTACTAATTAAAATTTACTGGGAAATTGAAAATATGTTATTATTTTCCGATGAAATAATCTCACATTTATTATTAAAATAAAATACCATAACTTACTAAGCTTGTTAAGGTATTTTATTTAAATAGTAATAGTAATAAGTAATACCCATAAATTATATGCAATAATACAAACTGGAAATGTGGGTACAATAATCATATTCTCAAGTTACAGAATAAATGTGATTATTATTTCTTCTGATTATTTAGTTATGAGAAAAAGGATATTATAAAAGAGCACAATTTTTTCTAGATATAGGTACGTGTATTTATTGTTGTTTCAGAGAAATCAGTTATAAACTAATTAAGTATTAATTTATTACATTGATATTTATAGAAACAATATTGTTAAATACGATTATTGTTTGTTTCCTGAAAATTTTTAAAATTTAAGCTTGTACAGGGAGTTATTCAAAGAATCTTTTAAAAATAATTCACACCATTTGTTACTGGAAATAAGATTTCTAATTTCTGATTATTAATTTGAGCAATCCCAACTTGACATAACTGCAGTGTATAAAACAATATTAATAAAATATTATTGTTCATTAATTTAGAACAAGAAAAAAGTTAAAGTTTCAGAGACAACTTACGTCTTCATCCATGGAATCCTATGCATTTTTGTAATTTTTCCATGATTTGTACACAACGGTAGAAAAAATAATTTACCATGTTCAGTTTTTTTACACAACACAAACACAAAAATATTTTTTTTACAATGGGTAACTAAAACTAAACTTTAGAAACTAAGTACATAATCAATTAAATAAAAATTACTATAAATAAATATAAACGAAAGTTAAAGACAATAAAATAAAATTTAAAGCTGTAAACCAACGGAAGATCTTGTATTCCTTTTGACAGAATTGACACTGCGGAATTAAGCTTCGTTTGATTATTTTATTTGTGACACCCCGAGATGGTGTTAAAATAAATGATTGGATAAGTCTTCGTGAGCGAGATAGGCTGTCATTTCTCTTTATTAACTGACTGTTGTCAAAGTGATGTGAGAAATTTCCAAGGTTATTCATATTATATATATCCAAGTTTCTAGGGTATGGAACAGACTGGAGTCAAATACAGGAAATAAAGCTAACAAATAAAGATTAAACAGGATATTTAGTTGAAATCTATCTATTCAACTAGAAAACAATGAAAGGTCGTTAGGGGTTTTTTTGACCAATTAATTTGATGGTTTTATTTAGTAAAAAAAATCGCAGTAAGATATGTTTGTTTTTTGTGATTTGATTGGTTCGAGAGAGAGATTTTTGGTAGGAAGAGGAAAGAGAGGTTAGTTTGGTTTTTTCGGAAAAGAAAAAAAGAAGGAGAAAAGAAGATTGAACTAGAAGAGAAAAAGTTGTTCCTATGATAAGAAAAAAGGTGTTTTTACGTTGAGAGATAAAATAGTGAATCGTGAAGAAAAGTTTGTGAATTTGTTTGTGGCAGATTAAAAGCTGGGTGTAAGCAGATATCTTTAAATCCACAATTTGTAAGTTTTTTTTTTTAATTTAAGAATGTTTGGTATCGAGAGTAAACAAGATAAGGAGGGCTGGAAAAGCAGCAAGGAGAAACAACTTAAAGTTTAGTTTTGTTTTATAGAAAACTAAAAATATGCCTAGATATTCGAAGTGAATTTTTGTTTTGGATATTTGATTGAATACAGACAGTTTTTTTATAAATTTATAGGACCAGAGAGAACATGAGGATCATAATATGATCTATTTTATTTAGATTGATAACTATATGGTATAATCTTGTTTTTTATGTAAATCTATTTTTATACAGCTAATATATTTGGTTTTCTATGGTATAATGTATTGATAAAAGTTACATATGGTATTGTTTTGTGTATTTTTAAATCTGTTTTGTCCTTATACTTGCAAATACTGCATAATTGATACTGAGCCACGGAATAACTTCTGAGATAAACAAAGTTATGGGTAAGTTCATCAATTTAAAAATTGTATTTAAAAATTAATTTCTCTGCCGCATCGCGCATTTCGATCTGCACCGTTGTCGGTCGGTTCCTTCCTCCCCATTTATGGCTACATCTCTCATTATTTCTCTGAACTCTTTTCTCCATCCTAATGAAGGTATTTCTTCTATTTTTTCATCATAATTTAAAAATACAACTCAAACAAAATTTTATTTTTCTATTATGCAATAATTCTTAAGATGATATTTATGTCAGGTATATTTAGCGTTGCAATTTTCACGAATCATTACCTCTCTTATATAAAAAAAATTACTTGTGTCATTTTTGCGTTGAAGTTTTAATGATCTACTTCCTATTTTTTATTGCTTTTTTCCTTAGTAAATACATAATATATAAAGTCAACAAGTTATATATCTAATTCTTACTGATACTGTCCAGCATCTTCAATGAGCCCAGTAGCATAAATAAATTACTCAAACTTTTCGTACCGATTTGAAAATTTGTGTAAAATACAGATTTTATCTGAAAATTATTTTTTGTCTGAAATCCCGTTTTTTCTGGTGGGATTTTTTCTCCGGTTCTTTCAGGGGTTTAGGTCGGAACGTCGTGTCGCCCAATAACAAATTAAGGTCGTTGTTCGGCTGTTCTCAGCGCTCCATGCGAATTCAGATATTTTCTATTTCCGATGCATTGAGTTAGCTTCTAAAATTCACCAGGATTGTATTGAAACATCCAAACGGAGATTAATTTTTTGATCATTTATGTATTACTTTTATTACAAATATTATAGTTTAAATGTATTTGTTCGACCATACGCAGATTTTTTGCACTGATCAGAATATTGATTTGTATTGTTTTAACAATGTTTTTCTAAGTACTGTTTTGTTATTATTGTTCTTATTTTGGCAGTATCAGATGTAGTTGGTTCATCTTGTGTTTAAAGGGTTGTTTGCTTTGTAGCTCTAAAGCCTTCCCAGAACTGCTTTGAAAAACATCAGTGCCTTATTTCAATAATATCTAAAATATTATACAATACCTAAATGTGCTATCTCGAGTACGAGTGATAACGGTATATTTTTGGCAAAGTTATTATTATCGACAAAGTCATTAAGCTCCCAGATTTTAAAATAATTTAAACATCTAAATTTCGTCGTGCGTATAGATATTTATGGTACTAAAATGGTGACGTTTTGGACGCTTTATGGTAAAGCGTCTATACAGAGAATATGTAAAATGGGGGTTACAAATCAGCATGAAAAAACAGAATATTTAGTTATCAATTCAGATTGAGGTTTGAAGTGTTGATAGACAAGGACGTGGAAATCAAACAAGTAAAAAAATTTAAATATTTAGGTGCACTCATTGTTAAGAACGGCTTAAAAGAAACCGAAATTAAACACCGAATTAATCAGGGACGTAAAATTGTAGTATGTCTGAAGTCCTTATGGTGGAATCGCAACATTTCCAAAAGAAACAAAAAAAAAGAATGGGGCAAACCATGGTTGAATCAGTTCTTTGTTTTTTAAATTGTTGGCAGTTAAAACGGATTATTTGAGAAGAAGTTCAATCCATTTTCCCATTTCAGTCCTGTTATTGTAATCATTTGTTAAGCCAAGTTCTTGAATTTTACGCCACCAATCCTGCGAAAGATGGAATCTACATCCGATTATTTTAGATTGACTCCAAACTAATTTAATAGACTTATAAATTGATTTTTCAAAATAAATGACAATATCTTTTGGAAGAAAATTTAAAGTTAGCTCTGAACATTTGGTCCTTATCAAATTGAAACATGTTTCATATGTAGATGATAATTTATCTGGCAATAAACAAAATACTAGTGGAATGTAGTGGCCATTGGAGTATTCATGAATTGTAAACATTTAATAATAGAATTTTGGGCAATATTTAAATGTACCATCCATATATATTCTAGAACACTTACATAAATATCTGAGATTTATCTCACAAGATATAAGAGTCAATTTTGCACTCTTATCATTTACCAATTAAAAATTTTTATTTTTAGACGTGATGATAGGATTCTCTAATTTTTCCAATGATCCCAGTACTTTTTCTAACGTTTTTGGTAAAACTGGGAGTAATTTTCTTCTTACATTATAAATACTTCGTTTCACTGATTTCAAATTCATAATAGTTAAATTGGTATTTTCTTCTTCACTTAAAACGCAATGTAAAATTCTCCTAGGTTGAGTACTTATATCTTCTGCAGCTTTACGCTTAAATTGGCAAAATTGAATTTAAAGTTATTCACGAATAAAAGAGGGGCACCTCTTTTCGTTGCACTTTTTTTCACCACCATACGTTTGTCGAAATTCTCCATAACGTTTCAAGAATTAATGATTTTCATAACACGATTCAAGACTATAGCAATATAAATACTTTAAGAATATTTTCACAAATGAATAAACTCAAAGATTCGTACATATTTATATTATTTAATATTAACTGCTTCTTAGAAAAGTATTACGCAAATATACCTGACCCTTTGGACGAACTTGTATTGTATACCTCAACTTTAGGGGCTTGGACGAAAATGTATACGTTCTTTAATGACACTCATTATTTTTAATGAAAGAGTAATCGCCGTAAATTCCATGTAGTACAAAATGCGTAAGCCAAAAAAAAATTGTAAGACAATGGATTTTGTCTGTTTTGCTTACAAAAGTTGGATTTTTGCATTTTGCATATCAGTTTATGGATTTTATTCATTTTACTTTAATTTGACAGTAAAAACAAATAGTTAAGAAATTAGTAAAAAAATATATTGTCTGGTGATTTTATTATATTCCAAATGATAATAATTATTAAAAACATTATAGGCACACAATTCCGGCCTTTCTTCAGTTATGCCACATAAATCTTCTTCCACTTCTGCACCAATTTCACTACGTCATTCACGAGAAGCAAAAATATTTACGTAAAACTTTAGGCAAAGATTAGATTGCCAATCAGACGCAAAATGTATTTCAAGAAGCCTTTTGACGTAGGACAACTTTTTTTTGTTTACTAAGGTATGGTCCTTGGCCACTTTTTAAGGAATAATATTTAAAATATTTTCTTTCCCTTTTATAATGGATTTAAAATTACCAATTAAGTGGTCATAAAACTGTTCTGTTTAGACGAGAACATTGAGCTAAGATTTTACTGCTCGCTTGAATTGGAACTGTTTTGAAGGCTGAAATTAAAAATGAAATATAAAAATGAAAATAAAGTGCCAATAAGAAATGTGTTTAAAATGATCGACTGTCTCTTGTTTGTAGTCAAAAATATCTACGTGAATGCCAAGTCGTCTTATTGTCGTCTACTTTTTAACTGTTTTAATATGGCCATCTGGAGTCTCCATAATTTCTTTTTTGCAAAGACCGAATTAACGGTCTGGTGTTATAAAAGAAAGGTCTCGCACAGGAAATAAAAATTATATCTTTTCAACATTCTTAGCAGCTAATAGAAGCTATCTGTGTAGCATAGCAATCATAGTTTTATTTTTATTTTGGCCGACGCAGCCATCTGCAAAAGTTTAACCTTCTTAACTTGCGATGATTCTAAATTTTGCAGACAATGAAATACACATGACGCTACCTTACTTGAATCTTTTGGGTACCTTTAGTCCATACACAGATAAAGCAGATATTTAGAGATATTTTGCACTGACAACTACCAACAACAATAGAAAAATTAAAGAGGTAAATCTGGCGTCGATAGTAAATATCCTGATCTGGAAATGGGACTGTACAAATTTTCCTGACAATCGAGTGATACCGTAAAAGTTTCCTTTTTTTCTACTTTTAGTTATGCAAAAAAAATCAATTCAGTTCTCATCGGCTTAAGCGTTATACATATTTGCTAACTTTTCTATGTTCAAATCAGACGAAAGGTAACTTCGACAAGTATTGCTACGATAACAATGCAGTTCTGAACACTTTAGAGAGCTAATGTATTTTATAACACCTTGTTGTCTCTCATTAAAGTTGTTAGAAATGCGGCCACCACCTTTTTCTCCTGAGTAATATTATCATAGATTGCATACTTGTAGAGGATATTCTATATTCTACAGTAACCAATTCCTTGAATTAGTCAAAAAACCCGTGCACATACTTAACCTTCCAGCAGTCGCGCGTATGTGGTAGATACACGGGTAATAGATTTAGTGTAATATCTATTACCTACGCTGCGCTGCGATCGGTGCTTTCAGCTATTCCCATGGTACAATGAATACATGTGTATTCATTGTACCATGGCTATTCCTACTCGATTACTAAAGCAACCTTCCAGTGCACAAATAACCTTTCAAAGGATAGTACGTTGCTGAGAATTTTGCATTTGTATTTCAGATATACGCGCGACTTTTTAGATAAGTTTTTATAACATCTGTTTGTTTTTGTTATAGTTACATTATTCTTATTGTAATATTGATAACATAATACTATTTCATGAATTTTTTGTGTTGAAAACTTTTTACGTTGATATAAGAGGTCTGTATCTCTCATATACACGCGACTATTTGTGGCAATTAGTTCCATTTTGTTTATTTTATTTTACAAATGGCGGATAAGAATATTTTCAATCTCAATGATCCCACTGATATAGAAGCTGTTACAAATTTGATGTTTGCCGAGTCGGATGACGATATACGTATGGATGATAGCGATACAGATGAAGAGGAACATGTTTCGGAACGTGATGACGATTCTGAGTCCGAATTGGGTGATGAAAGTAATGCCGAAGATGAAGCTGATAGTTCCAACGAGGCTTATACAGCTCATCTAAACAAAAATGGAAAAGTTTTTGACTCATGGATTAGGCAAAAAAAACCAAACAAAAAAAGTAAGCGACCACCTCGCAATATATTACTCCGTCTCCCTGGAGTCATTGGGCCAGCTAAGAATCTCACAGACATCGTTGATATTTGGAATCCTATGATTAAGAGTATCGTTAACTTCACAAATAAGTACATAAGTTTTGTAAGATCTAACTATTGTCGTCCAAGAGATGCCAGGGATGTAGACAAACTAGAAATAACAGCCCTTTTGGGCTTGGTTTATTTGGCGGGCATTTACCATTGTAATCGAGTTAACCTTGAAGAACTATGGAGAATATATGATTTCAAAACAGTGATGAGTTGAAGATAATTTTTATTTTTAATGAGAGCATTACGTTGTGATGACATAGCTACGAGAGTAGAACGTAAAATAATGAATCGATTGGCCCCAATAAGGAATATTTTCGAGGAGTTTGTATCTAATTGCCAAAAATGCTACTCGCTTGGGAAAAATGTTACAATTGATGAGAAACTAGAGGCATTTCGTGAAAGATGCTCCTTTATTCAATACATCCACAAAAAAAATCAATATATGTGATCAAAATTTATGCAATATAACATGGAAATTTATGCAGGGACTTAACCAGATGGCCCATTTTCCATAACTAACAAACCATGAGACGTGGTAAAAAGGTTGGCAACACTTATATTTAAAACGGGGAGAACACTGACCACTGACAACTGGTTTTCTGATTTTGATTTGATAAAAGATTTTGATGAGAAAAAAATTGCCTTTGTAGGAACGATGAAAAAAAATAAGGCCCATATTCCCAATGAATTTAAAGTTACAAAAAAGCGTGAGCCAAATAACAGTATTTTTGAGTTTCGGAAGGACATGACTCTTGTTTCCTACTTGCCTAAGTGCTATAAAAACGTAATATTAGTTTCAAGCCTACATGATGACGAAGCAATCAAAGCAGAAACAGGTGACCAAAAGAAACACGAAATTATAACATTTTATAACAAGGCAAAGGGAGGTGTAGATGCAGTAGACAAACTTTGTGCTTCTTACAATGTTGCCGAGAATACCAGAAGATGGCCAACGATAGTATTTTTTCCATGGTAAATGTAGCCGCGATCAATAGTTTTAAGTTTTATAATCTATTCCACCAATAATAATGAAAAAATACTAAGAATAAAATACCTTCGACTACTTTCAAATGCTCTTGTAAAAGGTAAAAATACTCCCTTCAAAATGAGATCAAAGAAAAAATTTCAAAAAGAAAAGTAGACTTAGGTATCGAGACAGTAGAGAAGACCACAGCAAGTAAAAGAAGATATAAGCCTTGTCAAAAAGATAAACGTTCAAGGATCACGCGCTTTAGCTGTAAAATTTGACAGAAATTCATCTGTATGGAACATTCAAAGCATATTTGTCAAGACTGCAAAACTGCGATACAATAATATGTGTAATGTGCAACATCAGGAGACATCTGCGATTTATGACACCGCTGTTGTTTTTAATGAAATTCAATAAAAAAATTTAAGAAATACAGTGTATCAGACTTCCACCAAATATATTTTGTATTATTATTACACTATTTCATTACCTACATCTTAAAATAACTAATTAACATTTAGCGTATCTAGGAAATACGCTACGCGCGACCATTCTTGTTGGTACAAAGGCCGCGACCACTGGAAGGTTAAACATCTTTACCGTCGTCACCCAATTTCCTTTCGAAAAATCTTCCTGTGAAATTTTTTTCTTTTCTGTTTTCAGCTGATCTGTTTTGGCGACTACTACGTGGAATCGCTACTGTGTGTTTCATAATGAAGCTATCTTATTTACTTTTCTTTTTAGTTGTAAAAAAAGTATCTCGAAATGCGGTGACATTCTAATAGGTTAATTCAATACATTTGTATATCTTTTTCTTAACGAGTGTATTTTACACTCAATCGTGTGTATAAGTTTCTACATTATTTTATCGAAATAAATGGTAGACTGTCAGTAATAAATACCGTGATTGTAGATTTTATTTTGTACCAAAACTTAAAATTAAAGAGATTAAAGAAAAAAGAAGTATTAGTTATAACGTACAAAATTGTTGTTTTTTGTGTAAAATAAACGAATTATGAAGTCAGGTTTTTTAATTTCACTTTAAGTAAGTAAGTCATATTACGTAGAGCAAAAATGTACAAAAGAAATAAAAATTACCTATCTTACTTTTTTTGCTACTGCTCTCTAAGTAGAAGTGGGATTACAGTTCTTTTTTCTTGCTTTATATGGAGACACAACTGAAGGGAATTGTTTCATTTCTATGGAAAAATATCAATAAAATTATTAATGTTAACCGCAAAATACCTCTCAGCACGTGGCCAAATAAGATTTAAAAAGAAATCGACTGTATTTCCTATATTAAAATAGAATACTGACTGTTGACTGATATCTACCTCTAAATGTACCGCCACCTCACGTGGGTCTAAAGCATGCTAGTGATTCGTAGGAATCGTGGCAGCGGACTTAACCTGTTTTGGTCTTTAAGAGGGCGGAATTTTTTCTGTTTTGCTTCCAAGGTAACTTTTACTTGATTAGAATGTATTGCAAATAATTTGTTTTGAAGGTAAATAAAGTTTTGTACCTATGTAATGAACACTAAGGAAGTAGTTGCTCAATATCTCATTTTCGACAAAAAGTTGATTTAAAGCGTTTTTATTTTAAACAGGTTATTTACTTGACTTTTTTATTTATTTAAAAAGAGAGAATGTGTTCCATTATAATTAGTAACATTTTAATAATACATTTTGATCCAAAAACTGAACCAAATCTTAACCCAGATATTACTACCGTCCTTTTAAAAGGCAGTGTAAATTATGCGTAATTTAGGTTAGTACAGCTACCAACTGATAGATGGCTCTAGATGGAGTGTTTTCAAGAGCCAGCATTCGACAAGTTTTAACGATTTTAGTGCGCGCACATGCTGTAATTGTGAGGTTATCTGTGTAAATTGCCAGGTTTTGGACTACAAAATGGATGCTTATAATTGGAGGTAAGTCTAGAATTAAAAAACTGTTATTTCACGGCATTGGCATGTGGATTATTGTATAATAGGGACTTATGTACGTATATTCTTGGCTCGAATAGTTGTCACGTTGTTTCAAAGGCTCGCCGCTTGGGATTTCATTTTGTTCTTTTAAAAAGACGGTAGTAATTAGTACTACCAACGTGAGTATTGTTTCAGGAGGCCTCTCAAATTGCATGAGCTATTAGAAGAGCTTGATTCTGATGAAATCCCAGTCCCTCCAGATGGTTTGGTCATATTTCCCCCCAGAAAATGCCAATGATGATGTCACCGATTGCGACTCTGGCGATGAAGAACTAACTACAATAAATAATTAACCGGGTAGTCAGTTGAGAAACGATGTAGAACTTGTTTTTGACAACGCGACTGAATTACCACAAGATTCTGTGAATTCCAGCCTACCAGAAGAAGATTCGGATGATGACAATATACCATTGGCTTTGTTTCTTTCCAAGGAAAAGCTGCCCCATCAATTAGAGAAGAGAATATCTGCACACTGGATTCAAAGAGACTTGTATCAACACCCTGATTGTACTTACTGGAAAACTCAATTTGGACCGAAAATGACTCAGTCGCCGATGGAAATTTTCAATTTGTTTTTTGATGATAAAGTCATCAATTTGGTTACCGAATACACTAACATCTACGCAGGACAAAGAAATCTTTTGAACGACATTACTCAAAATGAGATTCGATGTTTTATAGGCGTTCTTGTATTGAGTGGTTATGTGGTTGTGCCGAAAAGGTACATGTACTGGGAAAATCGTGACGATTCGCACAACGCACTGGTGGTAGCTGCTATATCTAGGGATAGATTTTCCCACATAATGAAAGTTTTGCATGTTTGCAATAACTTGTCATTAGATAAATTTGATAGATTTGCCAAGATGCGACCCCTGTTCGACGTAATAAACAAAAAATTTATACAATTTTCCCCTTTAGAACAACATCACAGCATAGATGAGGCAATGGTTCCGTATTTTGGTCGCCATCCCACAAAACAATTCATCAGGGGAAAACCAATCCGTTGGGGCTACAAAATGTGGGTAGGAGCCCTTCGTCTGAGATACATAGTTTGGTTTTCTCCTTACCAAGGTAATTCCACTACAATACCTGAACAATATAAAGTCCTTGAATTGGGTGCATCAGTAGTTCTATCCTATGCAGACAGATTGAATGAAGTATGGCCTCAAAGGCGATTCCATCTTATTTTTGATAATTATTTTACTTCTATTCATTTACTGCATGAGCTAAAACAAAGAGGCATATTTGGTACAGGCACTGTAAGGGAAAATCGCACCATGAAATGCCCTTTACCCTGTTCATCTATTATGAAAAAAACTGAACGTGGTAAATACGAGTATCGTCTTGATAAAAATACAGGAATAGTGGTTTGCCGCTGGCATGATAATAATATCGTTTCTATTGCTTTCAATTTTGTACCAGTAATGCCCTGCTTCTCTGTAAAGAGATTTTCACAAGCAGAGAAAAAACATATTCAAGTTCCTCAACCAAATATTGTTAGAATATACAATAACTTTATGGGTGGCGTTGATCGCAGTGACCAGAACATCAGTTTATATCGAGTGTCCATAAGAGGAAAGAAATGGTATTTTCCCCTTTTTGCTCATTGCGTTGATATGGCTATTCAAAATGCGTGGCAGATTCACAAAACTCAAGACGGTAAACTGGATCAACTTGAATTTAGAAGATCTATTGCAACTAATATTTTGGAAACTTTTAAAAAAGAAACAAAACGCGGACCTTCTAAGCGGAATTCGAATTCGGTAGACAATTCAAGATATGACGGTATTAACCACTTGGTTCTTTATCAAGAAAAGCAATCGCGATGTGGATATTGTCACAAAAAAGTCCAGTTTTTATGTGAAAAGTGCAAAATATCTTTACATCCAAAATTTTGTTTTAAATCATTTCATTTTTTGTAAATTGATATTAATAAAATATATATGATATCTGGTACCATACATTACCACCGTCCTTTTAAAAGAACATGTCAAAACTTGAAGTGGTTTATTTAAAAAGAACTAATTGACAAAATTAAGTTTCTATCAATAAATTTATATTTCACTTTTTGTAACTATTTACTAATGAATAATATCAAAAAAACATAATTTCGTATAACATTTTCCAATTCTTTATAAAAAATATTTTCTCATTACTTATGAACTGTATTTTTATTTTCAAACTGCTTATATTTATAGTAACATTTCCCACCCTAAAAATAAACTCTAATCTCTACGAAATTTTGCGTTGAAGGTAATATTTTAAATTCCAATTACTTAAAGCAAGGAACGAGTTAAGCTTAATCAATAGGCAGATGCTCCTCATCGATATTGCTTGCTAATAATTACTTGTATCAACGACGTGACAGGTTGCAGGCAGCGTGGAGAGGAGGCCGCTCCCTTTTGCTCCCAAAGTTCGTTCAGTTCATGAAGGTCTGAGGACAAAGAAAAAGGGTATGGGAAACGGAAAACAGTTGATAGTAAAAAATGGTATCAGTTGGTTCGATGCAGTATTTTATGCTGAATAGGCAAAACAAGGGATTATATATATATATATATATATATATATATATATATATATATATATATATATATATATATATATATAAGTGGTCTCTAATACAAATCTCTCTTTTTTCCCAATATATACTCAATATTTCGCTATTTATTTGATAGCTTCCTCAAGAGTAAACTGAAACAATTTGAACATTACAAAATAACCCACTTCTTATATTCAAAATAGCCAACATTCACCTTAATAACAACTAACCTTAATGATTCATCAAAGAAATATTATTCTTCTAACGTTTCGTTTATTGTTATTTTTATTTTTACTTTTGAAGTAATTTTAATTTCTTATCGTATTGCTGTAACGAACGTGCCTAAGGCAATTTAATCTTGACATTCAATATTTCAAATACTTCAATGTCAGTTTTTATTCGCGAAATCTTTTAATTTCTGTGAGTATTTTTAAATGTATTTGTACGCCATTTTTTGTAATGTTCAAATTGTTTCAGTTTACTCCTAAGGAAGCTATCAAATAAATAGCGAAATATTGAGTATCTTAGAAAAAAGAAAGATGTTCATTAGAGACCACTTTACCCGATAATTCCAACGTATTTATATATATATATATATATATATATATATATATATATATATATATATATATATATATATATATAATTAATAGACATACTAACTCAATATAAAGCACACATTACTGCTGTGCAAGAAGTAAGATGGACTGGCCAAGGAATTATCCAAAAGAGACAATGCGATATATATTACAGCTGTCACAAGAATAATCACGAATTCGGGACCGCATTCATTGTTAACAAAAAAGTAAAACATCTTATTATGGACTTCAAACCAATAAGTCCAAGAATATGTTACCTAAGAGTAAGAGGTAAGTTTTTTCAGTCAAGAGGTAATCAGTCTCATAAATGTACATGCCCCAACCGAAGACAAAGAAGAGGATGTCAAAGATCAATTCTATGAGAAAGTAGAGACCATCTACGATAGATGTCCCAGAAACGACATCAAGATCATAATTGGAGATCTTAATGCAAAAATAGGGAAAGAAAATATATATAGTCCATACATCGGAAAATGCAGTGCTCATGACGTCACCAACGACAATGGAAATAGAATAGTAGGATTTGCAGCATCCAAGGGCATGGTCGTTGGAAGTACTACTTCCCCCATAAGAATATCCATAAAGTAACATGGACGTCGCCTGACGGTACAACCAAAAATCAAATAGATCACATCCTAATAGAAACCAGGCACTTCTCTAATCTAATGGATGTACGTACTTATCGTGGAGCTAATATAGATTCAGACCACTTCTTAGTAGGCGCAAAAATAAGAGCAAGAATCTCAAATGCAAAAAAAGAAAAGGGCAAGAAAAGTACTCGCTATAATTTAAAACTCTTGAAAGAGCCCCGTGCACTAGAAAGGTATCAAAATTACCTTGAACATGAAAGCACAACAGATGAGAATTTAACAGCTAGCGAGCAATGGGATATATGTAGAAGAACAATTAAGGAAGCGGCAAACAACGTCCTAGGACCAGAAGAATCCACTCCACGCAACAGTTGGTTCGACGATGAATGTGAAGATATCACTAAAAGAAAAAATTATGCATATAAACTTATGCAACAAAGAAGAATACGGGATAAGGAGCAAATGTACAAAGATCTTAGGAAGGAGGAAAAACGCATACATCGAAGGAAAAAGCGGACCTTCGAAAACCAGATTATGCAAGAGCTTCAATCATTAAAGGGGCAAAATGAAACTAGAAAGTTCTATAATATCCTAAATAAGACAAGAAAAGAATTTAAACCACGGCTGACGATGTGTAGAGACAAAAATGGACATATAGTCAGTACCGCTGACGCAGTACAAAGCAGATGGGTTGAGCACTTCAAAGAACTACTTGGTACCGAAGTGGAAAATGATGCGTCACCCCAAAAACCAAGAAATAACACTCACGTAGAACCTCCTTCAATATTTGAAGTGAAAGACGCAATCACACGACTCAAAAATAGCAAGTCCCCAGGAGTGGATTGTATCCCCGCAGAGCTCATCAAACATGGAGGTAACAGCATTATGCACCAAATTCACAACATAATAGTCAAAGTCTGGGAAGAAGAACAAATGCCAGAGGAATGGTGCACTGGAATCATATGTCCACTGCACAAAAAGGGAGATTTGTTGGAATGTAAAAATTATAGGGGTATAACTCTTCTGAATACAATGTACAAAATATTCTCCAACACCCTGTACAGCCGTTTAAGTACGTACGTGGAAGAAATCCTTGGTGAGTATCAAAGCGGTTTTAGGCCAGGTAGGTCAACAATTGGCCAGATTTTTGTGCTACGTCAAATCTTAGAAAAAACCAATGAATTTAATATTGACACGTTCCATCTCTTTGTGGACTTTAAGTCAGCGTATGATAGCGTCCTAAGAGGAAAATTATACGAAGCCATGAATGAACTTAACATCCCCCATAAATTAATAAGGCTCGTAAAAACAACTATGAGTAAAGTGATCTGCAGAGTGCAAATACAAGGCGATATGTCACAAGCGTTTGAAACATATGTAGGGTTACGGCAGGGAGACGCGCTGGCGTGCCTTCTCTTTAATATAGCGTTAGAAAAGACTATAAGAGATGCCAAGTTACACAATAGGGGAACAATCTTTAATAATTTAACGCAAATTATGGCTTATGCTGACGATCTGGATTTGATCGCACGTACTACACGAGGACTTAAAGAGATGACTTCCACCTTCTTGACAGCCGCACAAAATATGGGCCTTAAAATAAACGAGGAAAAAACCAAAATGTTAGCATCTATTCCAAATAACAGAGATAGAGCTAGAAACGCCGAAGAAAACTTCAGTATAGACCAATATAATTTTGAGGTAGTAAATAAGTTTACATATTTGGGTTCTCTCATAACAAACGATAATGACACATCTGAAGAAGTAAAACGGAGGGTACTGCTAGCAAACAAATGTTATTTTGGACTAAGCAAGCAGCTAAAAAACAGAAATTCAAGCCAGAAAACCAAACTAATAATATATAGAACACTCATCCTACCAGTGCTGACATATGGGTCAGAAACATGGACCATCTCCAAAACAGACGCAAATCTTCTGCTCGTCTTCGAAAGGAAGATACTAAGAAGAATAATGGGCGCATTCTGTGAGAATGGTATTTGGAGAAAGCGATATAATTTCGAATTGTACGAGAAGTATAAAAAAATAGTAAATGGTAGAGATGTAATATACTTCATAAAAATAGGTAGGCTTAGATGGGCTGGACATGTGTCAAGAGCAAATGAAAATTACCCACCCAGACGAACTCTATTATCGGTCCCAGTGGGAAATAGGAGTAGAGGCAGACCACGACTGAGATGGAGGGATGGTGTGGACGAGGACGCAAGGAAAATCGGCGCGGCAAATTGGCAACGGTTGGCGATGAACAGAAACGACTGGCGAAATAGACTGGGGAAGGTCAAGGCTCAACTAGAGCTGTAGCACCACTGATGATGATGATATATATATATATATATATATATATATATATATATATATATATATACATCGTTAACAAAAGTCTTAAAATCGATATATTATTGTGTAGTGAATAAAAATCTCTATAACTTATTTTAAAGTACATTAATGTTATCTTAATTGATAATAATATGCTGAATATGGTATTTTGTGAACGATTATTGAAGTGGAGATCAAAACGTCAACATAAACGTATTTGCAACTTAAATTATGCTTAATTTCCATTATAAATACAAGTTGGTTATAACAAGTATTTTACCAATTTAATCAAAAGCCAATATTTCTCGTATTTTTAAGAATATTTGATGCCATTACTTTAAAACATGACCTTTATATTTACTGACAAACATTTTAGCGTATTCTACTTGAAATATAATCCAGTATAATATTATCGAAAATTTCTGAACATATAAATCCAATATGACATTTTAGAGGTAGCGTAATACAAAATTGTTTGCTCTGGTACCTAAAATTGAGAGACGAACATGTTTTATTTTTTTATGCTTGATACGAAAAGTTTGTAACAAGTGGAGTTTTTAATAATTTCGATTCATTTGTATGTTGACAATTTTTAGTTTTTTGATAACAAAATAACAGCAATATTATCTTTTATTACAAAAGTTTATAAATCGACGTAAATAGCTCACCTAACAGTTCAGTACATTAAATATTGCATTTATATTTGTGTAAACCACAACTGTTTGTTATGAAAATTACATTTTACATTTCGATACCCTTTTGCCATAACATCGTAAGTGACAAAATTAGGGAAAACAGTTTTATTGAAGAATCGTATCTATCAAGCCGCCAGGCACCTTCCAGAAAAATTATCGTAAGGTATAATAGCATAGTCTTGGAGAAAAACCGAAGTTGCTGTAACGTAAGTCACATAAAAATGTGAACAAATCTATTTTGTAGTTGTGAAAACATCGCATGGTCACCAAAACATCGTAAGGTGCAAGACACGTGGTACAATAATTGCTACTTACGATGCAGCGAAGTGCGTTACGATCTATTAGTGCACTGTCTATAGCCGCAGAGTCAGAACGTAAGTACCACAAAATAATTTTTTCGGTAATTACTTATGGTTTTTTACTTTTGTTTTAGGCATAAAAGATGTTTTATTTTAACGTCGAAAACAAGAGGCTGGAAGAAGCAGAAGACAATGGTGGTACAAGTGTATCATTAGGTGAAATGATGTGGAATACGAGGTGTGCCAAAAATTTTTATTGAAAACCTCGGATATTTCACAAATGACTTTGAGATATAAGAAAAAAAACTCTACGTCAGCCTCATTTTCCAAAATAGATCCGAGAGGTAAGCAAGTTCCACATAACAAGATTGGGAAAGAGCAGAAGAAGAATGTTTTAGATTTTATCACATTGCTACCCGCTGTTCCACCTCATTATTGCAGAAATAAAACATCGAGAAGACACTTACCCACTCAATTTCGTAACGTATTATTCTTATACGAACTTTTTAAGAAGAAACAGAAAATGGCATAACTAAGAACGATATCGTTTCCCTGCAAGTGTTCCGAAAGATTTTTAAGGCAGAATTTAATATCGGATTTCACTTGCCAAACAAAGATAAGTGCAAAGTCTGTGAAGTGAGAAAAGACAAATATTTTGAGGAAACAGAAGAAACAAAGCAATTGTATGAAAAACATTTGGAAAACAAAGAAAAATGCAAAGATTCATTTCTAGCTGATCAAAAGAAAACTATCTAAAATTCAAAATTTTTATGTGCTAGTTTCGACCTACAGAAGGTGTTAAACACACCACATGGAGACAATTTGCTCTTGTTCTACACCAGAAAGTATGCTTATTACAATCTTATGGTTTACAAAAGTGGAACCCAAAATGGGTTCTATTATTTGTGGGAAGAATGTGACGGAGGACGTGGCAGTAACAAAATATCTACCATAATCTACAAATATTTGCAAGAAGTTGACAAAAGACAAACCGTAAAAGATATATCACTAAATTGTGATAGTTGTTATGGACAGAACAAAAACAAGGCAATGTTTGTAATGATCTCGACTTTTCCTAAGGATTCTGTTAATATAACATCAATCAGTGTGCGATACTTACTACCATTCCATACTTATATGCCTGTCGACTCAGTTCACGCAACAATTGAGCGGTTTATCAAAAAACGCGTAGTGTGGGCTCCATCAGAATGGCGTACATTGATATCCAACTCTCGTACCAAACCTAAACCATTTGAAACAATAAAAATTGATTTCAGCGACTTCTTAAAATAGAAAAAAATATCTGATGATGTACTAAAACTGAGTAAATTCAAATGTAAGAACGAAAAACCTATAAAAATCAGTGAAATTAAAAATGTAAAATTTGAGAAAGGTAACCAAGATATTATTATAGAGGTTGACTATTTAAATATTGGCCAGAACTGCATCAATTTCACGATGAAATTAAAAGAAAAAAAAACCAAAACGGCTTTATTCTCAAAAATTGTCTATTTCCGTTGCAAAAAAAAGACTTAATTAATCTCTGATAAGCCATCTTTATTAGCAATTGATCTATAATACGCCAGATAAGCTAGCAGAATCCGATGAGGAAGACGAAAGCGATGAAGGACCCCAAGATTAGATTTTTGCTGACTAGCTATGATTCACATTTATTATACCACATGCAATAACATTAGATATTATGACTATTTGTAAGTTTATGACTAAAGCGATTTGTTGTTCAGTTAAATGCCTATTGTAATTTTTACTTTTCACAAATAAATTACCTTAAATAAAGGATTTTTGGTATTTTTTATATATATTTATGTTAATTTAAGGGGCTGTGTCTAAACATACTTTTTATCGTAAGTGCTGAGCTTACGATAACAATCATAATGTGAAATTATTTCTGAATTGTTGGACTTGTATAAAACTACAGTAGCAAAATTATTTTTGATGCTTCCAAAGTAACGTAAGTCCAACTACAAAAAAACTGAAACTTATTTAAAGAAAAATCATTACGTTACTTCAAACACTCATCATTAGACTTCGGCAAATATGCAAATAAAAATGTAAAAAATATGCGCATAAATATGCACTTGTTTACCCGAAAATATGCAAATATTTTACAAAATATGCATACAAATAAATAAAAAAAATCGTAAAATAGTAACAATTTTATTTAAAAAAAAAAGTGTACATAACTAAATATTTCCTACTATTCATTAAGATTTACATTTATTTTAAGTAACTACATCATTTTTAAGTATGAATAAACTTATTTAGAATTATGGTAATAAATGACCAAGTGGTGTTCAAAATTTTCTAACAAAAACTTGTGGCTTCTGTCTGAGTACATATATTTATATATGGAAAAACTTCGTTCAACATCAACTGATGTAACAGGAGCATTTTTCAAACTAACCAAAACATTTGGTTCTAAATTAATTGTTTCCGAAATATTTCCAGCTAGAACACTGACTACTTCAGAAAGAATATGGTAACCTTTATTTTTTTCCATAGTAGCTTCAAATTTTTTTAAAATATCTTTTCCAATATTACCTCTAACGTTCCGACAACATGACGCAAATTCTTTTATTAATGCTGTACTTTCGAACAATGACAGTTTTGGTGATTCTAACTGAGTAATTGTTTTTTGAACAAAACTAAAATTTGATTTTATAAATGAAAGTTCTTGTTGAAGCAAGTTACTTTAAAAAGTTTATTTAAAATCCAAAAGAGATTGGGAACTTTCATCTGTTAACGTATCAATTATGTTCTTTATTTTAACAAAATGATCTGCATAAAAATTACCTGCTTCTAACCATGTTCCCCATCGAGTTAAAATAGGTTGTGGTGGAAGAGGAATGTTAGGTAGCATTTCTTTATAAAGTTGAATTCTTATAGGAGATTTAAGAAATACTTTTTTGACACTGGATATCATGGTATTTACAAGAGGAAACTTTTTTCGTATTTCCTCTGCAACTCTGTTTAATCCATGCGCTACACAAGTAACATGTATTAAATCTAGGAAAAATATTTTTAAATTTTGTCCTGCTTTCACCATATAAGGAGCAGCATCCGATAAAATAAGCAGTAATTTATTAGAAGGAATAGTTGTCGGAAGAAAAAAAGTTGCTAATGTTACTTGTATAAAACGCGAAATTGTTAAAGCATTTGTTTTCTCAAGTTGCTGGCATGAAATAAGATGAGATTTGGGTAAGGTATCTTCTTTAAGAACACCAATCAATAAATGAGCAATATACTCCCCTGAGGAATCAGTGGTTTCGTCTACAGATATGTAAAAATAATTATCTGCAATTTCTTCCTTAATATTAATTAACACCGACGAGTATAGCCCGTTCACATTATTTCTTCTTAGAGACCGATCACTTGGAACATTAAGTTTGCAATATTTTTTTAGAAACGAACTAAAATTTACATTTGCTAATTTTGAAAGCGGTATGTTTACAGACACTAGTGCGCGACACAAGTCTTCATTAAAAGATTCTTGCTCATCCAATTTTTTTGAAGTAGATTGGAAACATTTAGCCATTGAAGTTTGATGTTTTCCTCCTATTTTTCCTTTTTTTGCAATGTGTGAAGCAGTTCTCACATGTTGGTCTATCTGAAATTTCTTCTCACATGCTATCTATAAATAAAAATAAAAACCTTTATTTTAACCCAACCTTTAAAATATAAAAATATACAAGGTGTTTTTGGTTAATCAAATAACTGGTTTGGAAAAAAAACACTCGCTAAGTGTTTTAAATGCAGTATTAATCCACAAATTAGTTATTGTTACTAACCATTAGTACATCATATAACTTATTTTAAAATTCAACAAAAGTTTTTTTTTGTTAATTCAATTACAATAAAAATAATTGTGTTTTAGAATAGCTGACTTCATAAAAAAAAGTAAAGGTGAAAATTTTTTCTAAATACACACCATTGTATTGTACCATGGACAATTTTTTCTCACTAAAGGAAGCTATTTTTCATTTAAAAACAACCTATGGGTACTAAATTTCAAGTAAATACGTTTATTGGTTTTAAAGTTATTGTTGTTATTAACTAAAAGAATTTAATTTTTTTTAATTTTAACACCCTGTATCTCGAAAAGTAAATAAGTTTGACCCCTCATTAACTATATCGTTTTGTTCAATTTTTCGAGAAGTATCTACAGTCAAACGTTGTAAGTGTCATTTGGAAACACCCTGTATGTATGAAATATTAGATATTTAATAGAAAATATTAGATACTTACAATTTTGCCACAGACTGAACAGTAGATTTTTCCCATATCTATAGACAGCTCTTTATAAGGTTTAATCCAAGTTGAAGCACTGGTTGTTTTAGGCATTATAAAATCACAATCTTCCTTTTTGTTACGCATAACGAGTGTTTACGCTTTGAATATCAAAACAAAAATGATTTACAAATTTGAGCATCAAATTAGAAATGTTTAGGTACGTAATTCAATAAACTGGGAGATTTTGGAAAATCCCTAAATTAGGAACAAAACTATTAGCCGTTTACCTGCTGTTAAGATACAATAAATTGTAGATAGATTTGGGGATTAGATCATAAAATGCAAATGAGCGAACCCTTAGCGATTATCCAATAACTGAATGCCTCAGTGACCGAGACTTTCTTAGAATGTTGAGGGCTACTTAAATTGATCTTCTTTGAAATTGTAAATGTTTTGTACCTGTAGAGATTACGTACTTAAATCATTTCTTGATTAAAATGACTACAAAATTTTATACAAGAATTGAAATAAATTGGTATGTTTAAAAATTTTCAAATACAGTATAAAAATCTGAACTTTTATGCACTTTATGCAAACTTTTATACAAATATGCCAAAATATGAAATATTTGCATAAAATATGCACAATATGCAAAATATGCAATATGCATATTTGCCGAAGTCTACTCATCATAATACGTCCGGATGCCAATTTTCACTTCAATTCAATTTCTAAACACGTTTATTGAAAAAACTGCCGTACTGTAAAATTTACTAAACGAGACTTAAGATGTTATGACAACAAGGTATCGATTTGTTTTTGAGGTTTCGATTTCCAATCCGGAAATCGCTTTCAAAAAAACTATAAATTAAAAAATTATGTTGACCTGTAAAATTTACAAATTAAAACCATTTAATGTTGTAACAGCCAATTTGATACTTGACTTACACGGCTATCATCTTGTAGGTAAATAGCCATGTTTTTGGGTCAAAATGAGAGTCATGTTATCTCCCAGATCGATATCAATTTTAACGTTTGTATACTTGTGCAATGTATTGTAGATAATATTTTCCTTACGTTCTATTCTCTGGCGAGCGTGAATAACCAGTTATGTCACGATAAGTAAATTTTTCAGGTTTTCGGACTTCTAGTAAATCCGGTGATAAATATATTCTTTTTTTATTTTCTGCTAGATAACAATAATTATTATACTGAGGTTTATTAGACATAATTTTGTTAAAATTTACAGCTGGATGATTTTGAGTGACTTAGCACACTTTCGGTTTACGTGTTTAAACATAATTTCAGTTATCTGGTTGAGGTCTTGGGATAAAAGATATTTTGTTACCAAAAACAATGTGCAAATTTATTAAAAGAAATGAATTACAAAGAATCTATTTGTATTAATCCGGCTTATTTGGATCTACTTCCAGGAGGTCCGGATCAGTATCTGGAACATCGGATACTTTTAGGTTTTGGTAAAATGGATGAAATTGAATATTTTGAATTGAATATTTTGGTAACCATTTAATATTTTTCCACAAAAACCGTTCTCCGCTTTCAGAAACTATTTTTGTACTAGAGGACCTTTGAGGAGGGCGGCAAAATCAAAAAAATTATCGGTCTTCATAATGTAGACAGTAAATGGATTTGTTTTCCTACAACTTCTTATAAGCTGCACCCAATCATAAGGATGGTTAATTTTCATAGTTGTTTGCTTCTTTTCTTTCTCGATAGTGGCATGATCCACATCGCACTCCATTTGCATATGTCCACTCACCAAGAACTTGTGGTCTATTGATCCGATGGTCGTTTTTTCTTTCAACACTTTTATAAACATTGCAGCAACATAACTATTTTTGTTTTGGCCCCCACAAGTTTTTGAATAGAAGCAAACTTTCTTGGTTTCCGACGGAAGACTTAATATGTTTGTATAAACATGATGCGTTTTGGTTACCACCAATTCCAGAAACAGATTCGTCCCAGACGTAGCACGTGGACTCGTTGGTCGCTGAGTTATGGACAGTCAAATTAAAGGTCCACAACTGTCGCTTATAAAATGCAATTGACGCTTTTAAATATAGGGTTGGTAAGCACTGCTGCAAATCATATGCAAACAGAGCTGTATCAGGGAACTCTTTAGCAATTTGTTTGTCTCTTGCTTTAGCGCCGTAAGCTTCTTTTGCTGCCGTATGATGATTGGTTTGCTCCAACAGTAGGGTCTCTTTTTCTTCTTCGGGTGCATACGCAAATTTTATTTTTAGGAGGTCGCAATTATAACACGTATCTTTTTGGGGTTTCTTAAAGGCCAAGTTAAGTTTGTGAAACTGTTGGGAATAAATTGGTTTGGATATGCATTTATCTCTGTCCTCTTTATACAGTTCAAACATTTTTGTTGGGGACAAATCTGACTGTAAATATTTCTTCGATAATTTTTCCTGCAGTAATGGCTTTCGCATGCCGGGAAGCTGTTAATGTGTCGTAGAACATCGTTAAACACTTCTTGAGACCATTTATTTTTGGATTCGTATCGTTCTCGTTAATCGTCCTTGAGTATTCCAGAGACTACTTTTTGTCTATTTACTATTATTTGGTTGATGAAGGCGTTTTTTTCCCAAAAAGTACTAACAAAACATTTTTTGCATATTGCTTCTTTTTTTCCACTACTGCTCAACTCATATCGGCAAGTATACTGCCTATACTTTTCTAATGTACGTTTTTTTGTTGTGGATTTCGTTTTCAAAATACTTATTAAGGACGACAAGTAATTGGATCTTTTATCTCGTTTCCCTTGTTTCCAATATTCTTCGAAAACCGTTTGTCGTACATTTGTTGGGAACCTTTATTCACATTTCATGCAGCAATTAGTAAGTGGATTTTGCATTCTTGATTTGACAGTTTTACCCTTCTCTGTAACATATTCTTGCCCAGTATTTCTTTGCTTCTTTGGTAAAGCTCCCTCCCTTTTAGTTCGACCAGTTTTTTTCGTCTCTATACTATTTTTCTTAGTTCTCCCTTGTTCATTTTTTTTCTTGATTTAGACCGGTCAAGTCTTTTTTAATTTTCTTAATAACAGACTCTGTGATTTCTTGTGTCATCGTCAGAAAAATCCATGTCACGTTCGGTGTTATCATTACTAACATCTGAGAGGAAAGCATTTTCTGCCACGTTTACCAATAATTGTTGATAGCTCTTTATTTCCGTATCTTCTGGCAATGAACTAGAACTCCTTGGACTGGATAAATCTGCGTTACTTGTAAATTCCAAGGCTTGTGGATTCACATCAAAGTTGTTGGCCAAATTGGGCAACTCTTAATAAACTGAGTCCTGTCTAGTTGTAGATTGGTCTACGTTATTCATAAACAACATTTCACTGGAATTATCCTGGCCATCTGCTATTTTAGGATTTCCAGTATCTGTAAAAGAAGAGTTGCTTGTAAACAGCAACCACCAATCTCGTATAAAAAAATATAAATATAAAATCCGTATTTACAGCGACGCGCGATTCTGTAAACAGTATTGTTAACAATTTACTGAAAAAACCAAAGAAATCTACCAACTTTCATAAGTTATAAAATTGTACATTTAAAGTTATATAGATTTATAAAGACACTTTGTGACGCAAATTATTTTTACACATCCAATAAACACAAGTGTTGATAAATAAGGAGTAAAAATTACAAAAGTTAAGATAGAAAAATATAGATTAGAAATTAGAATATTTTCAGACATTTACTATTTTTTATTGAGTTCGAAAATTTATTAAAAAAATTTTATTTGTATGGAAATATTACAAACATGTAAGTACATGAGATTTGAATTTTCCTGCAATTTGAATTATTAAGTACTCATATTTTCATAAAATTCATAATTTTTTATAACTCGTTTTTTATAACTCGTTTTAAAACTCGTATCTCGAAATATAACAATCGACGGTTAGAGAGGTTATAAGAAGTTGTTATAACTATAATTAAAATATTAGGTACTTACTCGTCAGTGACTCTCTTGATGACACAAATTTAATATACCTACGTAATGTACGGCTACCCATTATTAGAACTCAAGTATTATCTACTATTACTGGTAATAATAAAAAGGCTTTTACATACACATGAACTCTAACCGCAAAATCTTACGTCTGAATCCTTAAACAAAAAAAATGTAAACTAACACTTTCTGCTATAACAATAATTCTCTAGTGTTGGGGAAAAAAGGCGTAAGTCAAATTTTTACTAAATTGACTTAAGTACACTGGCGACATGATATTTAATCAATTTAGTTGTGATCCAAAGGACATAATTCTATTGTATTTCTAACAGCTTTAATATCTATTGATCTAATAGACGCAAGTCATGTAAGACCGGTTCTGTTTGGACAAACGGAGTTATGTTGACTAAAGTCTTTTTTACCGCGGCAACCTTACAACCGTATATTTACAGTTGCCAAGGATAGGCTGACTTAATTCCTTATGATTCGATACAATAACAAACACGCCTTTCTTTTCAGTGATAAAAATTTGTATTTACTTGTGTTTTTGCGAACGTAGAAATGTCAGAAAGCAGAAAGATGTAAAAGAACTATGAAGAATTATCCACATCATTGGGCGACATTAATACGATGCCCAAATAAAAATAAACCTTTCCAAGTGCTTGAAATGTCACAAGATGATTTTTATGACTTTTCAGCCTTGTTGAAAAGTGTCTTTGTGAAAAGAAAACAAATTTTCTACACGACTACAAATGGCTGAGATACACAAAGGCACAGGGACTGATTTATTGTAAAAAATCACTTCAATAAAAAAAAGAGTTATACAATATACAGAACCACTTGCAATCTGCAAGGCCAAGAAAGATGATCTCTTGAAATTACTACTCCTTATTCCAGATGTGTACAAAAGCTTTTATGAGCAACTTGTAAATTCAAATGCAACAGCTGGCGTTGACCCAGATTTAGAAGACCTAAATCCAGATGCTAAAAATCCAGAAGAGGTACATACGTTTTTTCAGCAAATAAAACGTCATCCATTATTTTACGTTTCTGTACTTACCTGTGTTTCTAGATGTTATTCGAATATTATTATCTTTTTCTTCTAACATGCCATACACCAAAGTGCGTAGGCGACTATCTCATTACTAGAATTCTGTTCTTGGCGGCGTGACACAGCTCGCCTGTATTGTGTATTCCTGTCCATTCTTTCATATTCCTTAACCAGGATAATTGTTTGCGGCCGGCTCCTCTCCTACCTTCGATATTCCCTTGTAGGATTAACTGTGGTATTTCATATTTTGCTTCTCTCAATATGTGCCCAAGGTAACCAATCTTCCGTTTTTTAATTAATTCAAAGAGTTCTCTTTCCACGCCGGCTCTCTTAAGGACATCATCGTTTCGAACTCTATCCACCCAAGGTATGCGCATCATTCTTCTCAATGACCACATTTTAAATGCTTCAAGTTTGTTGATAGATGTTTTTTTCAAAGTCCACGTTTCCATGCCATGAAGCAAGATGGACCATATGTAGCACTTGACCATTCTGTAGCGTATTTCGAAATTTTGGTTTTGATTACATAGGAGCGGTCTGAATTTCACAAAAGCTTGTCTTGCCATTTGTATTCGGGTTTTTATTTCTTGTTGTGGATCCGATTGGTCATTGATTGTGATGCCAAGGTATTTAAAAGTTTTCACGCGTTTTATGCGATCGTCACCTAAGCATATTATTATGTTTTCTGGAGGGTTTATGCTAATGACCATATATTTCGTTTTCAAAATGTTGATTTTGAGGCCATATTTTTTACCTATGCTATTCACCCTATCAAGTAATAACTGCTGATTTTCCAAATTATCAGTTATAATCACTGTGTCGTCCGCATAGCGTAGGTTGCTAATTGGTATGCCGTTCACCTTAATGCCTAATTCCGTGTCTTCTAACGCTTCCGCAAATATATTTTCAACATATATTAAAAAGCATCGGAGAGAGTATGCAGCCTTGGCGGACACCTTTCCGGATTTCAAATTCATCCGTATATTGGTCTTGATCAATCCTCACCTTTGCCATTTGGTTCCAGTATAGATTCTGAATAATGCTGATCTCCTTCTGGCCAATGTTGGCCCTATGTAGTAGTTCCATCATGATATCATGTTTAACATTGTCAAATGCCTTCTCGTAGTCGATGAAGGTGAGGCAGACATCTTTTCGTTGATCTAAACAGTTTTGTATTAAGGTGTTCAAACATAAAATTGCCTCTCTTGTTCCTAGTCCTCCCTTAAAACCGAATTGTGTTGACCCGCTAAGTTCTTCTAGTATCTTGTACATTCTTGAGTGTAATATCCTAAGGAAGAGTTTCAGCAAGTGACTCATTAAACTGATTAAGCGGTGTTTATTGCATTTTGTGGCATTAGCTGTTTTTGGGATCATCACAAAGGATGACTGCAGCCATTCTCGCGAAATGTAACCAGTATCATAAATTCTATTGAACAGCTTTACCGAGATTTCGATATTCTCCTCGTCGTATTAGTTTTATTGCTTCTATATTAATTTCATCTGGACCTGTTGCTTTATGCATCTTTGTGGTTCTAACTGCATATTCTATTTCACTTCGCATTATTGATGGCCCTGATAAGTTTTCGGAAGGAAGTTTGCGCGTTGGTTGTGTTGGTCTTTCGTCATTAAAAAGTCTTTCTGCGTATTCTTTCCACGCCATTGCTATCTTCTCTTTTGACTCTATGTATTCGTTTTTGTCGTTGCGTATTCTTGTTCTGTGGTGGCTTTTGTGTATATTCGATATTTCTTTGATCTTCTTATGTAGTCCAAAACTATCTCCTTTTTCCTGCAATTGTTCTATTTCGTTGCATCTTTCCACCATCCAACGTTCTTTTGCTTTCTTAAACTTCTGGCGAATTTCTTTGTGTCTCTGTTTGTATTTGTCTTGATTACGTTGTTGTTTATGTTGTCTTCGCTTTTCCATTAGATCCATAATTTCGTCCGTCATCCATTCGTTATGCTTTCTCTTTCTGATCTGTGTGTTAACTTCCCCGTTTACTGCCAAAATCGTTCCTTTAATATCATTGACCATCTCTTCGATATCATCATTTTGTTCTATTATTCGCATTCTTTAATTAATTTGATTTGCATAACTCTTCTTAAGATTTTCGTCTCTCATCAGTTCTCTTGTATTTATAGGCGTGCTGGTGTTTGTATTTGTTCTCTTAATTTTTGCTAGTTTTAACCTCACATCTGCTATTAGGGGATTATGATCGGATGCAATATCAGCACCTGGATATGCTGCGATTCTTTTGATAGCGTTACGAAATCTTCTGTTGATTAAAACGTAGTCAATTTGGTTTCTAATTATTCGATTTGGACGGTCTCCTGGTGATTTCCAAGTATATAACTCACGAGGCGGGAGCTGAAACCATGTGTTCATGACGACAAAACCGTTCTCCTGGCAGAATTCACACAACAGGTCGCTTCTTTCATTTCTAACTCCAAGGCCGTACTCTCCAATTATGTCTTCATATCTTCCTTTACCCACCTTGGCGTTAAAGTCACCCATTATTATGTTTATGTCCTCTTTCTTTGTTAGTCTTATTGCTTTTTCCAGATCTTTATAGAAACTAGTTATTTCTTCTGACTTATCTGCTGTTGGTGCATATGCTTGTGTCACATTTATGTTTACTGGTTTGCCTGTCATTTTGATCAACATGACTCGTTCGGAAATTGAAACAAAATATTATTATACTTATCATTATTTAACCATAATAAGATCCAGAAGACTTAAGTCAATCAAAAATCATCAATTTGAAAATATATAATCTACTTTATTATTGTCTATAGGTATGGTTAATATATCGTATTATAATATTAGTATAAATGTTAGTTTAATTTAAAAATGGATTTATATGACAATAATGAAACCTTTAATAAATCCTCCTGAAAAACAACAGATTTCGACTTATGCCCTTTTTCCCCAACACTAGAGAATTGCCAGGTGGACAGTAGGATATGTTGACATATTATTTGGCACGATTTGAAATAAAATCTCTGAATAACCAGATAAGTAAAGTTATCCGCTTATTCCCGAAGTCGTTCAAGAGACATTAGAAAAATAACTAGACTTATTTCAGAACGCTGCTAAAAATGTGACTTATTTGCTTATTAACGCCTAGAAGAAATCAAATAGAAATATTAAATCGACTTATCTCATTTTCATAAAATTAGAGACTTATCTGCTTATTCACGCTCGCCAGAGTATTAACCTATTTTTGTCAGTATATTATTTTTTCCTTTTGTTAATTAGTTTACTACACATTTGTTTTTAATAAGTACGATGAAGGTTTATATGAACTAGCTGTATATTATAATATCGTATTGCCTCCATAATAATGTGTAAATGGATTGGCGATATTTCTTACTCAACTACATCTTGACTTGGAAGAGGATTGGTAAATATATTAGATTCTCTCTTATTGACAACGGGATAACTTCTCGACATTACTTATCGGACGATGTATTAATTACGTGTGCTTTCATCTTGAACACAAGTACCAACTTGCTAAACTGAACTACTGTTATTATTGACCTCTATTCCACATCTATCCACTAGTTTATATAATATCGGTCGGTGACAAATCGACCCGGTTACTATGCCAGATAAGCTTGATATCAAAACGTTGGCCTGTAAGGTTAAGCTAACCCATCTTTTACCAAGGGCTCGAGAAACGAATATAATTTCACAAAATTAGTTTTATTCGTTAAAGTAAAGCGTAATTAAAAAAAATATAATAAAACATTTTAATGTTCGATACTTAAAAAAACAGTGGTGAGTATATGCACTTGGCTCTTTTGGAAAGTATAAATTGTATGATTTTGATATACTCTGCAACGTCAACGCTTTTTTTTTGCTTAAAAATAACATAACGATGGCTTAATCTGCAAAAAAGCCAACTCCATTTAGGCAAATTTTTCAGTATGAACATAAAACCATTCAGTTCATGAATAATTATACTTACGGTTAATTACTAAATCTTAATTCTTTCTTTTAATGCTTAGTGTTAATAATAATTAATCAAAAATAACTTTGTTTGACCTAAAAATTTTTTTTGCGCCATAAAAGGAGTTAGCTTTTGTACATATTCAGTAAGAAATAGAAAACAGGAGTTAGCCTGTTTTTTTAACATAGTTTAAAACAAATTAATATAAAGAACTAAAATTCAAAAGTATCAATAAAAAATAAAATATTACAATGTAAAAAACTTTAAAGATTGTTTAAAAAAATGTTTATTTATGAGGTAGATTATTGTAGTAGGAATGATAATCAGTTGGGATGGAGGTTTTTAGATCTCGAAGATCCTGGAACTTTCTGATGGTTAATGGCAATCTATCAGAATGAAAGTTCGGCAGTTGAGCAAACTCCTTTGGATTAGTCATTTTTTCACGCCGTTGGGGAAGTAACTTCCATTCTTCTTCAAAATTTATAAAAAACTTTATAAAATACGTATATTTCAGGGCTCTGATTTCATTAACCTTAAAAAGGAAAATTAAAAATGTTTACTACCTTAGCTGTCAAAGGTGAAGAAACAAATTTATCTCGAGATTCCCCTCCATTTTTCCAGGTCGAATGGATTTAAGAAATTTGACATCATTAAACGACTTAAAGAATGAATGTGCTAAATATTCAACTTAGTATGGTTTTGGATTTTTGCGAGCAATTCAGCAAATACCAATGTATTCAGCAGGTACATTAATATTTTTATTTCGAAGGTTTTTTTTTTTCGATGGAAGCATGCATAGAATCTACCTCCATCTGTGTGTGACCTACTTCAAGGTACTTCTGTTTATAAACGATATTTCTTGTCATCGCCACATTTATCAAAGCATTTGATGCCGTAACGTTTCGATTTTAAGCTGCGCATTCGTTGCTGTAAATCACTACTTTTTTGTCTGTGGTGTCCAAGATTTGTGGTAGAACTTTATCTATAAGAAAATATGAAATACAGTTCTTTCAAATTACTTGTGATTTGCTGAACGACAGGCTGAATGTGGAAGAACATTATGTAGTGAAGTCGAAATCAGGCAAGACATGATCCTTCACGAATAAATGATGGTGGATGGTGTAATATCAATTAATAGACGAGCCTTCAAAAAAGATTTTAAAGCAGCATATGATAGCGTTTAGATAGATATCTTTCTGAAGAAAGATAAAGCAACACATCGGAATTCCCCTCAAACTGATAAGAATGGCCAGGCCATAAAGGAATATAAAACTAAGAAAGTATGAAATGACAGAAGCAAATTCTTCAGCGGAAACTCCACCTTCTGTCTCATTCCATAAAAAGCAGTGTGCTTACTTAGTTTTTAAATGCAGTGCACAAAAATTATGCACATTAAGTTTAGATTTGTAATACAGTGATGATACATTATATTTTAGTTCTGTAGCAGAGCCTGAATATCAACTGCAAATAAGTAACCTTCTCAGTTTTTATGCTATTCTTTTTCAGCACGAGCCTGCTCTTTTCTTGTTGTGTGTTTCTTGTAAGTATTCATCTTTAGATACAAAACCCAATTTATATGACATGCATTTTTCGGAGGCATCTTTTTAAGGATGAAATAATGATATGTTTTCCGTCTCTAAAGTATTATTAAATTTTGCCACCAATACAGGTAGTTCGTTGTTTTAGAACACCAGTCCGAAACATAATAATCATAAAGTGACTGTTTTGATAACAACCGTATGGGCACGATTCTGTCGTACCGGACGGGTGATACTTTGGAAAAATAGCATCAAAATTACCACTCCGGACGCTCTATGTTTCGATATTGTCTTGAAAAAGACATGATCAATTTGTTTTATAACTGTTAAGGTTAAATAAAACTCAGGTTTGTAGGTAGAAAAGACTCAGCCACAGAGTCTAAAAGAAAACAAGCAGAGCCCCTAGAGCGAAGTGCTCTAGGAGAGTCCGTAAAGGACCGACTTCGACTGCCTTGAGATCCGAATAATCCCATATTTAGAGACATTTTAATATTTATATGAGATTTTCGGACCTCTTGGCCAATAGAAAATTGAATAAAATGTAAGAAGGCGGGCGATGCGCATCAGGGTGCGTATTAGTTTGCTACTAAAAGCACCAGGATGACATCCCCCCCGCTTTAGGACTCTGAGGCTGGGAAAAGGTAATTTTTATTAAAAGGTTGAAAAACACACAAATACAAATAAAAATGCACAAGAAAATATGTGAAAATAGACGTACTTACAGTTTTAAAAGATATAAAATTGAAAATTGTCCTTATTGATCGCAACACTGCACAAAAACACTACACAGGAGGAGGTCGGTGGTGGTGACAGCATCTCCATCCTAGGCAGGTTCCATCCTCCTTCGATGCACCAGGCTCCCTCGGCGGGTTCGTCCTCTTCTCAGCTCTCCGGTTCCTTTCTGCTTATCCACGGTGTTTCGTAGGCAAGTTTGCCCGAGGCCTCCGTGGTGACGCGGACCACATACTGGTAGGGCAGGCAGTGACTGTAGCTACTCCGGGACTTCCATAGCTTCCAGGACTTCAGGCTTTGAAGAAAACTGGCTCGCTTCAGGCGTCTGGTACACAGAAGGCGTCAGGTCTGTGTCTAGGACCTGGATATCGGCATGCTAGTTTGATATGCTAACATCCGATGCTCCTCCCCGCTGTTTTCTTGAATCCAGCACACGGTGGATTCATTTGTGTGCCTTCTGTGCAGGCGGGTCGTAGGTCCGGATTTTAATCCGTGTGTTGGGCGCCATGTCGTACCGGACGGGTGATACTTTGGAAAAATAGCATCAAAATTACCACTCCGGACGCTCTATGTTTCGATATTGTCTTGAAAAAGACATGATCAATTTGTTTTATAACTGTTAAGGTTAAATAAAACTCAGGTTTGTAGGTAGAAAAGACTCAGCCACAGAGTCTAAAAGAAAACAAGCAGAGCCCCTAGAGCGAAGTGCTCTAGGAGAGTCCGTAAAGAACCGACTTCGACTGCCTTGAGATCCGAATAATCCCATATTTAAAGACATTTTAATATTTATATGAGATTTTCGGACCTCTTGGCCAATAGAAAATTGAATAAAATGTAAGAAGGCGGGCGATGCGCATCAGGGTGCGTATTAGTTTGCTACTAAAAGCACCAGGATGACAATTCCACGTTTAAACTATTCGTACTTTATAACGGTTGGCGCAACACGGAGTTGACGCTTTTACTGTAGTGGGGGTCTTATGCATGGAGGTAGCTTGTTCTTGGGCAGGCTATTTGAAAGATTTACGATAAAAATTAGTAGTTAGCGGTTTGTGAACTGATATATAGCTGGGTAAAGAAAGCAATACACAAATAAAACGATATTACAAAAAAAGTGGAGTTAGCTTGTTTGCAGATTAAGCCATCGATAATCCAGATGATCCGTGCTAAATTCATTTAGTACATTCACTAGAGCCACTAAGATTCTCTTTTATTTTTGAATTTTAAAAGTTACAGAGCTAGTTTAAATCCAAATTCAATTTGCGACATTTGATCATCATTTTTGCTATATTAGATATATTTTCCATAAATTGAAAATCATATTATCCAAAACATTTTTAAATAGGGCCACCACAATTTCTTATTCTCTTTGTACTTGCTAATGATTCAATATGATAATATGTGCTAATCAAAGTAACTATTTGACTAACTCAGAGATTTAACTCCTAAAAATTATACCATTAACCTGAATTTTGCCAAGAATAATAATTTTGAGACCCCAAAATGATGCAAAGGTGTATTACTTTCACTTTTACTCTCAGGCTTTCTCCTAAATCCCCTCGTAGGTGGGTAAAAACGTCAAAAAATCAAGAATATGTACTCCGTAGAAAAATATGTTTCAAATAAAAAATTTTGCTGATATAATTTTAAACAGAAATATTTATTAGTACTTTTTGTGTGTAATAAACCGTTCTCAGTTTTAATTGGTATTAACTTTGATCAGAGTATCCTATTGACAAAAATAAAAATGCGTTTTTTTATTAAAGGGAAGGAGTGCAGTTTTCGTTTACAATTTTTGTATTTTGCCGCAAATCAAGTAAGTTCATATCAATCTATTCAATAAATTAACCTTACTTGATTTTAACCATTTTTTATGATTCTCGTAGGATTAATAAAATTTATCAATTTGATTAAACGGTCCTAGTGATACTTCCATTGTTAGAGACCAATCTTTAAAACCTAAGGTCCGCTTGCCATTATGCTAATTTCAGTACTGATTTCAGTACTAAAAATATTAGTTTGTTGCTCGAGTCGATTTAGTATGAAAAATGTATGTTTGTATTTGCAACTATCTTAATTTTAATTAGCCTGTAGGCATCCGCTCTACCAATTTTGTATTGATTTCTGTATTGAAAAATCATTAAATATGTTAAATAAACAATTATTAGTAAAAGAGAAGAACCTTTGGCATATAAAAACTTTTTAAGAGTGAATAATGATGTGTTTAAAAAATTGTTAGAACTAGTTGAGAATAAGATAAAAAACAGGATAGGCAATTTAGATAAAGTATTTCAGCAAGATGCAGGTTTGTATACATATTGTATTTAGATAGATATATAATTTGATGCCTTGTTTTTTGTTTAGGTTGAAAACTACATTAAGATTTTTGGCAAAAGAGCTGCCGTGAGGAGATTTAACTTCAACATAAATTTTCAGCACAAAAAGAAGACGAAGGAAGAAACCTAGAAGCTTCTACAAACTTTGATCAAAATAAACTAATTCGAAAAGGTACGGTAAGCATGTTTCATGTTAATTTGCAGTTTATTTCAAATAAAGTCGATATTATCAATGCTTTTCTTGCGGATCAAAAATTATATGACGTCATATGTTTTTCGTAGCAATGGCAAAGTAAAGAAAATTTAAAATTAATTAATATATCCGGCTTTTCATTAGCTAATTTCTTTTGTAGGGTAAAAAAGAAACAAGGCGGAGTTGCAATTTATGTAAAAGAAAATCTTATGTATTCTTCTCTTAATCTAAATGAATATAATCTAGAGCAAAGTTCTGGGTTTTGTGCAATTTATGTACCTTCAATAAAAACCAATATTTCAACTGTATACAGATCGGGTAAGAATAACTTTGACTTATTTTTGGTGAATTTTGAAAATGTCATAACATCCTTGCTTAGTAAAGCAGACAAACTAATCATACTTGGAGATGTTAATATAAATTTTAAAATTGAATCTGCCCCTCTTTTTGATATTCAAAATCTATTAACATATTTTGGTCTAAAAATAACTATAAACGATTATACTAGAATCACATCCCAGTCCAGTAGTTGCATCGACAACATTATGACAAATTTTTCTGAAAATATCTACAGGCTGGGCGTATTTGAACCTTGTTTTTCTGACCATCGAGCTCAATTTTAATTTATTGACTCTGAGCCTAAAGATGTTGACACTAATCAAACATTTCAACGGTTTATTACTTCGTCTGGTTTACAGAAGCTTAAACGTGCGCTAGCTAGTACAATCATGGACTTTTTCTACGATATTAATAATGATCCTGATTTTTTAACAGTCTTTCTTACAGAAACTTGACAATTTAATATTACAGCATTTTCCACTAAAAAAAAGTACGACAAATGGCTGAAAAAACACCTGCGCAATGGTTTAATAATAAATTAATGTCTTACAGATCTTATATTTCTCTTATTTTACACATTGCAGATGCCACTAAGGATCCCGATTTGTTCAAAGTATATAAAGAACAAAAAGTTGAATATAATCGGCAATTTGAAATTGCCAAAAAGGCAGCTTACTGTAATTTTATTAATAATTTCAATAATAAACCTAGAGACTGCTGAAAAATAGTAAATTTCGAAAGAAACCACACAAGATCCAGTTCGGTACAACCTGATCTACCTCCAGACGAAATGAATCAATTTTTTACTACAATTGCAGAGAATATAATTACATCTCTTCCCACTATTAACGTCGATGTCCTCGACAATTATAGAAATTATCCATCTCCGAGCAAATCGTGTTTTTTTTTCGTCCCGTTCTGGAAGAAGAGGTCTCTCAAATAATCAAGTCTTTTAATAATTCTAATTGTAGGGACGTTCACAAAATTAATAGCAAAATTTTAAAAGAAACTTACCAAATAGTTTTAACACCTTTCACTCATCTTATTAATTTAATTCTCTTAACTTTAGTATTTCCACAAGTACTAAAATACTCAAAAGTACTACCAATCTATAAAAAAAGGTGATTCCTCAAAAACTGACAATTACAGACCCATAAGCATTGTTTCTACTTTTGGGAAAGTGATTGAAAAGGTTATCAAACAACAATTTTATTCCTATTTTAAGTCAAATAATTACTTTAGCAACTCACAATATGGATTTAGAAGTGCTCGTTCTACTACGAACGCGGTATTTAATGTTGTGAGCGAGGTAACTGACGGGCTAGAACGCGGCAATCGCATAGCAATTTCTCTTTGCGACTTGTCAAAGGCTTTTGATTGCGTTTCACACGACATTTTGCTCTTAAAATTAAATTACTATGGAATCAGATGTATCTCTCTTAAGCTTATAACCTTTTATCTATGTAGCAGACACCAGGTGGTACGGTCTAAAGGTCATCTCTCCGATTTTCTATCCGTAAAACATGGAGTCCCACAAGATTCGGTCTTAGGACCTCTTTTGTTTATTATTTATGTCAACAATCTGCATAAATTCATACCTTCGTACAAAACCATACAATTTGCAGATGATACGACATACGTTATATCAGGAAAAAATAATGATGATTTAAAAATGTCTCATGAGGAAGTTACTACTGGATCTAGTTCATGGTTTACTGCAAAACTGCTCTGATAAAACGCAAATGCAAAATTTGGTTATATCTGCAAGTAATTTACACAATGATCTAGTTAACAAAGAGTCTGTTAAACTATTGAGAATAACCATAGATAATCGATTAAAAATGACACATTTTTCTTTTTTTCACTCTCACCTAAACTATGGTGTAATTATGTGGGGCAATTCAACAAATGCAATTCAAATTTTTAGAATGCAAAAGAAAGCTATCAGAATTTTAGAAGGAGTTAGTTATCTAGACTAGAACACTGCCGACCTTTCTTTATCAAATTCAAAATTATGCCGCTACCTACTCTGTTCATATTTCTAACTGAAATTCACAGAAAATGTGCCCATTTAATAAAGCAGTCTGATGTCCATGTTCACAATACGCGAAACTGTCACTACTTACTAACAAATCGCTGTAGATAAAGTCTCTTAGAAAAAATAGTCTTAATTATAACTATTACAATATTTTGCCAAAACGTATAAAACAGCTAAGCTGTAATAGTTTCGATAAAGTTATACAAAAATATCTTCTAAAACATTGTTTTTAGAGCTCAGAAGAATATATGACTCATTGCAGAACATCCACTGAACTGCTTACCGTAACTTTGCCATGAATGTTTTTTCTGTTTAATATGTATTCTTGTTTGTATATATTTAAGTTACGTTTTATATTCCTTTTTTAATACTATGTATGTCTTTTTTGACTTGCTACAAACAATATTTGTATCTGGTATGTAGTTAAATAAATTACTCTATACTCTATGAAAAACCAAAGTCGGGTATTTTTGAAAAAGTACTAGCGTAATTAAAAAAGAGCAGTTTTAAACGTTTTAGAGTGTTTGTAATGTGAAACTTTAAACTAAGCGTTTTTTAAACTATATATCAAATGCCTCACATTTGTTGCAAAAACTGAAAACTAAAATATTATGCTATAGGTTTTGAAGATTACGCTCTACTAATGCCTAATTATGTCATGAGAATCATAAGAAATGCAAAAATCGTGCCACGTTTATTTCTTTAACACCTTTATAAAAACTGAGCTTATTTGCGGCAAAATACAAAAACTGCATATAAAAGATGCACTACCTTTAAAATGCATCTTAACTAGTGTTGATGAAACATTTTTATTAAAAGATTTTTATTAAACATTAATTTTGCGTGCGCAACTGACAATAAAATCGCCTACCGCTTCAAGCGTTGTTTCTGAGAGAATGGTTCATTCGGAACAAAAGTGTTACATCACATTTTTGTTCAAAATTATCTCAGCTACATTTTTTATTTAAAATATTTTTTTCTACGGCGTACAGATTCTTGGTAAATCGATTTTGCTCTATTGTTCTATTTGCTCTTATAGTGCCTGTTAAGAAAAATTCCTTTTTTTTGTGTTCGAAAGTAACCATAAGATAAGAAGAAACTGTCGAAAAATATGTTATGATTGTTGTTATTTTTTATGTGATAATTAGAGCTTGGGAAATATGCAAATTGCATATTAAGTGCATATTTGCATATTTTGTATAAATTGTATATAGGTGCATTCGCATTTATTAAAAGTTCATATTTTCACGTATACCACAATATAGACAAATATCTGAGAAAGCAAGTAATACAATTTAGCGACGTTGGTAAAAATATCTTTTGGAAATACCCCATATTGGTATGAGCATAATATGAAAATATGAATGGAAAACAAAACCACCTTCACCTACAAGGCACAGAGCTCATAATATAGTAAATTGTCGTGAAGGTTTTCAAAATAATAGGTGAGTATACATTTTGAAAATAAACAAACGTTTTAAAAAATTCGCAATTTGATTTAGCATGGCTCTTACTTCAATAAAAAAAGCATTTCAATGCTATATTATGGCGCGTTTTCACGGGTCGATCTGGATTGAACGATTTAGGTCGATTATAAAATCGAAAGCAAATTGAATATGTAAACCTTAAATTGACTTGGCCGTTCGGCGGAGTGAGTCGATTCGACGGAAGTAGAAAGACTGTCTACTTTTGACGGGCGATTGCCGCCGAATCGATGTCGAACGACTGGAATCGAATGTGTAAACACCTGGTCGAACGGAAACACAACGTACCGAAAGCCGAGTAGAGTACTTCAATCGTGTATAAAGTTGTTGTTTTTAGTAAGAAAAGCTGTAATTTTCGGAAAAAAATGACTCAAAAATGATCAGATGCAGACATGGCAAGATTTTTGGATGCTTATCAAAAGTATAATGTATTATGGAATCCACAAACCGAGCTTTATCGCAATCTACAAGCGAGGCGAGAGGCATTGCAAGCAATTCTACAACATATGAATAAACTCAATATGTCTGAAAATGACTTGAAAAATAAAATAAAATATATTAGAACAACATACAATCGTGAATTGAGCAAAGTATTGAAATCACTAAAGAGTGGCTGTGGACCTGATGACTTATATGTACCGGTTCTAATTTGGCTTTTTATTTTTATAAACATTCATTTTGTTGTACTAGTCCTTAATAAATCATTTACACACAGCTGTCTCCAGTGGCTAGAAATCGACGAACTATTTGCAATTTCAGCCCTGCTGGTAATGCTTCACGCATATTTGTATCGTTTTTTGACTTGTCTCAGCAGTTTTTTTCTAAAAGTTCTCTAAAATGAGCACTATCCATTCTTAAATGATTTCTATAAGCCTCTGGATCTTCCACAACCATTTCTTGGAGCAGGATTTGTGATGCACCATGTGTATTTCGTCTCACAATCCACGGTCGGGTCCACCACGTTCGTTTTTTTTTTCTTTTTGTTTGATTTAGCGATTTCTTCCCAAATTGCACAACAAATAATTGCACACCTACATTAATCATTTCACGTGACGCCATTTTGTACCACGATTAATTTAACATTCGTCGCCTGTCGTGTAAACCTTTTTGCTTTCCACACAGATCAAATTATGCTCGAACGATCCAAATCGTTCAACCTAGATCGACCCGTGAAAACGCGCCTTTAAGGCGCGTATTGCAAATAGTTCGTCGATTTCTAGCCACTGGAGACAGTTGTGTGTAAATGATTTATTAAGGACTAGTACAACAAAATGAATGTTTATAAAAATAAAAAGCCAAATTAGAACCGGTACATATAAGTCATCAGGTCCACAGCGACTCTTTAGTGATTTCAATACTTTGCTCAATTCACGATTGTATGTTGTTCTAATATATTTTATTTTATTTTTCAAGTCATTTTCAGACATATTGAGTTTATTCATATGTTGTAGAATTGCTTGCAATGCCTCTCGCCTCGCTTGTAGATTGCGATAAAGCTCGGTTTGTGGATTCCATAATACATTATAGTTTTGATAATCATTCAAAAATCATGCCATGTCTGCATCTGATCATTTTTCAGTCATTTTTTCCGAAAATTACATCTTTTCGTACTAAAACCAAGAACTTTATATACGCTAGAAGTACTCTACTCGGCTTTGGGTACGTTGTGTTTCCGTTCGACCAGGTGTTTACACATTCGATTCCAGTCGTTCGACATCGATTCGGCGGCAATCGCCCGTCAAAAGTAGACAGTCTTTCTACTTCCGTCGAATCGACTCACTCCGCCGAACGGCCAAGTCGATTTAAGGTTTACATATTCAATTTGCTTTCGATTTTATAATCGACCGAAATCGTTCAATCCAGATCGACCCGTGAAAACGCGCCTTTAATGACAAAATGCTGGACAATATGCACGCACACAAATCAACACGGAGAAGTATATACTGAAAAATTTAATGAAAATCATCCTGCTGATCAAATGGTTTGGAAAAACGTTACAATTACTGAATTAAACGCTTCCATTGCAGTACCTAGAGCCAGTGGCAGGAATCACGGAAGAAAACTTCACTTGGCGGAAATGTGGCCCGAAAATAAACTATTCAAACAAGCATTTTTTACTGCTGTAATGTCTCGAAATATATTCAAGATGATCTACAGACACATAAGATTTGATGACCCCACAAGAACAAATAGAATAATAGAAACAAAAGATAAACTACAAGCAATTCGCAATACATATGATTAATTTGTAAAAAATTGCATTGATAATTGAAGGGCTCGGGTGAAGATAATGGTAATTAACATTTTTGGCGAAATCGACTTTTTATATGGAAATAATGGTAAATGTAGCTAGAAACAGATTCCTTGTGAAGATTTATCGATATCTTAATAGATGACGCTACAGTAGCACCCTAACATCCTGGTAACTGACAGTCGTCTTGACGAATATAATGGTATTTCTCATCATGTCGCCGAACAATAAGTTGTTTACGTCTTTATGTGAACAAAATAAGTGAAATTTGCAAGAAATATGTGACACAATGGTAGTTCAGAATGTGATGATAGCGATAAAGATCCAGACTATAGTTTTAACGAAGATATTGGCAAGAAAAAGGTAAGTTTTTGAATATTTGTCTCCAACTTGATTTAGCTTGAAAATAATGGTAATTATGTAGATTTAATTTTTTACGTATAATGACGAGACTAACGAATATAACCAATTCACAAGTAGTTACCATTGTTTTCATCAATTTACATGTGCAGTGATAGGTACATTGTAAAGATCGAGCGAATGCTTTTTAAATGCATTTATTTTTTTCGAATATTGACAAAACTAATAAGTATTTTTGAAAAATTTAAACCCAGAATGAAAGACTACATTATGGGCGAGGGCCGAAAGTCCTTGAAAACTTCTACAATGTGTATTTTAATAAGTTACGGGAGTGAAAAAAAGATAAAATTTAGTTTGAATTTTAATTATAAGTATCTCATTCAAAAGAAACTTTTCGCTTACTCTAAGGGACTTTTGATCCTCGCTAATAATGCATTGGCCCGAAATTTTCTTATGCTTAAAAATATTCTGTTTGTACAAATTTAATTTCTTTTGCAGAAACATCGTAAGATATGGCCTACACCGTTACCCAACCACAATATTAATGCAGTATCTGGTGAACCTGACAAGAAAAACCCTGTTTGAGGAAGAAAAAGGAAACGAGGATGTAACATTGATCAGCGACAACAAAACAAATGGAGCAGTGGTCAATCATATACTTAACTTAAAAATTTTTGTATTTACCAAATGTTGTTTTTTAAAATACAGGGCATTCTGTGCTTAAGTTATAAGTTAAATACTACATGAACATCACATTACAAAAGTGTCTTATTGTATTTTATTTACATAATAGCACTTTCAATTATATTATTCCTTATTTCGCCCATCAACAATAAAGTTTCAAGAATCCAACTTCTCACATAAGTATATTTTGCATTTTCGAGGTACCAAATGTTGCAAAACATAAAGGGCCTTTTATTAGAATCTTTATTTGACATCACTTTCTTCAAACTTATGTATAGTTGGTTGCCTATCAGTATCCACACAACTTTTTCACTACAATTCATTCAAGGCACATTAATCAATAAAACAATTTTCTCCATGCTCTTAACATAAATTCAGGACAAATCTTCAATTTAAAACTACAACATTGATGGTTGCTACGGTTATATTATTTTAATTGTAATTTTAACCTATTCAATTTTTAAATTTTTAAATATTGCTGGCTTCTGTCAGATTTAGACAAATACATTAAGTTACACTGACTACTTTGTTCGGCTTTCCATCCTAACATGGCAATATTGTCATTTCAATCAGTTGCTATCATCAAGTCCTCGTAGACACTTTGTCTTAGGACCAGCAACTTCATGTAGAGTCTTAGGTTGCCATGTTATCAAATACACTGATAACTTTAACATCTTAATACATAAGATCAAATATTGTAAACCTAATTTTAACCTACAACTTTTAACAGGTTTTTACCCAGATATTTAGTGGCTTAAAACATGTATACCCAGTAAGTATTAAACACATTTTGTATTAATCTTGGTCAAAATTAAAATTTCACGTTCTTTTTAACCAAAGTGGTTATATACTTTTTAGGACACTGATGATGGAATATGGATTCCGAAAATGTTCTGTCTTTATGACATAGCCCGATTGGGTTTTTTAATTATATACCTTTTATAAAGGATTTTATTAAATATTTAAATGATTTATTAAAGTATTTTAGTGGGGTACCATAGTTACCCCACACGGCCTGAGCGTAAGTTTTTGTAGCACGGTTCCGGAAAGGTTAAAAAAGTGTTTTTTAAAAGAGCATTTAAGAGAAAAATTCAATTGTCGTTCTTTCCGTAGTTAGGGTTAGTTCAGTTGGGTGTATTCTTTGATTCAGTAAAGTTTTGTTTATCAAAAGTGTTTGAAAATGCCAAAACAAGATGCAAGTAAATCAATTCTTATGAAAAAGTGGATTAATAGTAAAACAAAGTTCAAAATCATTGATGACAACCATATATTTTGCGCGGTTTGTTACAAACTGGGGTAAGAATTATGTTTAATTTAATTATTGTTTTAATTTTTAAATATTTTAGAATAAAATTTAGAATTTAGATAAAATAGATCAAATTAAGAGTTTAAAATTTTTACAATAGGGCTGTCATTCATTATGAAAAACTTTTTTTTTTATTTAAACACAAAACCACATCAACCGCGCAGGGTTATTAGTGGATAATAACAAATACATGAAATATTACATTAAATAAAATTGAATAACTTGATGTCTTTTAAATAGCTTAACACTGTCGAAATTTTTTTGGTGAGAACTGTCTTGAGATCATCATCTCTGAATCCGTGGGATCTTCTTTTTTCCTTGAATTGAGGACAATCAAGCAGGATGTGTTTCACAGTCAGTGGGTTAGAGCATGAAGATAGCTACTTCTCCACTGGTCTGTTGTGCTACTCTGTTTTTTGGAAAACATTGATAATTTCTAAGATTTATATTAACTTGTTTAAAATGAGTTTCTTGAAGACATAAGATCTTTGGGCATAATTCATTTATTAATAGTTTTAACTGTTCCAAATGGGTATAAAACCCATTAAGATTCCACTGTAAAATAAAGGAATTGGACATGTTAGAATTCTGCCTGAGATAATTGTTCATCTGTTTCTTCTGTGGAAGAGATATTATTGGGCTTTAGTTTCTTTTTTTATCTAGTTATATTATTTTTTAATTTTGAATTGTGGGTATAAATGTAAACAAAATTAAGGATCTTAATTAGCTCGGTAGTTTCATTCGAGTAATCTTTTGAAATTATTTCAGGGTGTTTGGCATATATTGTATTTTCTAGAAAGTCACATATTTCATTATAATTTAGGATAAACGGTGGTGATCTGTTTTCTATTTTGTCTTTAACTGACTCTAGTGAAAGTAAAAGTTCTTCGCGGGAATTTCTGGTTGACTTTTTTGACTTTTTTTTTGGTTTGTTTACTACAGGAGAAGTAAATATCTGTGAATCCGTCTGTGGGGTATTTTAGTTAGTGTCTGGAGAAGATGAGATGAACGTTTTTAGTTGATTAGGGACGTTTGTATTAATTGGATTTGGTGTTATTTCTACTGGAGTAGGATTTCTGATGTTGTTTGAGGTTGATGATGTTGGAGTTTTTAAGGAAGATGTTTCACTTCTATTACTTATGGATCCTGTCAGGTTATTGTCAGTTTCCATAATTTGTTCTGTTTGGTTATTAAAGGATTTTATTGTAATTAATGTGTTTTGAAAAGTTTCTGGGTGTTCACTAGCAGTGGATGAATTAGCTTTGTCAGAACTTTGTAGTTCTGTTTGGTTATTAGATGTATTTACTGTAGGTAATATGTTTTGACAATTTTCTGAGTATACATTAGAAGTAGTGGGGTTTGCTTGGTTAGAGCATTCAGCTTCCTGATGACCAATAGTCTTGCATTTTGTACAGTTAAATCCTTCTATAAAAAGGTATAAACGATAATTGGTATTATCATAAGACATAATGAAAGAATCAGGAATAGATATATTGTCTAAAGGTGTAATAAATATTTGCCTTCTAAAGCTCAAGACATGATTGTATTCGCTTTCAGGCATACCTACTCTTAGAAAAGTCATTTTTGAGACAGAGTTTATACCCATATGATGTAGTTCTTGTTCAATTAACGAGTTTGGAACAGTAGGACAAGCATTTGATATGACTAGTCTTTGAGCTGGAGAGATAAGTCTTCTTATTTCTACTTGAGTTTCTTTTGTTTTAACATATTTGTGGGAATGTAGTAGTGAATCGACTGCATTTTTAGATGATAAATATAGACATATTCTATTGTTGGCAATTCTGGAAGCGAAGGATACGTTACGTGAACCAATTAGTGAACCAACGGCGATGATATAGTCATGAACTTTAGTTCCTTCAATACTGGAAAGTATTATAGCTTGTTCTTTTGTTGGATCTTTAAATGTGTTGACAACACTGGAATATGAGACGTGAGATGAAGTGTGAGTAGTATTCATAGTTTTATTCGAAGTCATGGTTGATTAATTATAAGTCCGGCCCTATCACCGGTTCGAAAACCGGTGTGGATTTTGACCCAAAACTGGATTTGTGTCTATTTCTTCGGAACGTTATAGGTTATATTAATATTATTATAAATACTATGAAATAGTTTTTGGTACTCACGTAACGTTTACTCGGTTGACTTGAAGGTAGCACTATAAAGATTTTTTTCAATAAGTTTACTACCTTTTTACTGCCGAAGTTCACACACTACTTAGTTTTTAACCAGTTTTACTAAATGGAACTGTGAAAAATACTTTAATATTAATTAATATTGAGTATTGTTGAAAGAGTTCTAACTTCTATGAAAAACTTATTTATTTTAACACACTGATTTTAAAATTAGTTTTAGCAAAGGTGTAAATATAGTTTTGACACTGACTTTTTTGTCATAAATTAATACGTTATTATTATTAATGTGACATTTTACTAAAACCTCTGATATTTTTGAAGCAAAATTCTACGATCAAAACTCAAAAAATAGTTTTTATAAGATTCGGGAAACAAGTTTTATAAAATTGTAACATGTAGTGTGCTTAATTAATGTTTTTGTCCGTTTAAAATTAACTAAGGAAATCCCTTTTATAGGTGAAAACCCATTAAATTAGGATATTACATTATAATAATTTTAAAGTGGCAAGTTCATTGGTTAACTTTCTTATTTCCAATTTTCAGATTGTATGTGAAAAAAAGTGTCAAGTTGATCAACACTTGGGCACTGCAACGCATAAATCTCGTACACAAAAGCCTCAAGATTCGATTCAGCAGCTTAACTACAAAACGAAAGTTTCTTACCAACCAAATTTTAATAAGGATCTCTGCAGTTTGCTGATTTGTTGAAATATTCGAATTGCATAATGGGATAATTCCAACAATTTTTAAAAAAGTACTGCAATGATAATGTTGTACAAGTTCCTTCTGCTACGATTATACGAAAAAAATATGTAGATTCCAGCATCCAATTTATTGTTGAAGCGATTAAAACTGCAATTGAGAATAATCTAATATGAATATCTGTTGACGAGACGACTGATATTAAAGGACGGTATATTATAGATTTGGTTACAAAAAGTTTAAACGGGAGTAAGTGTAGCACCAGATATTTAGTTTTCGTTAAGGAGTTGCAAAAAATGAATAATGTAACTATTTGTAGATGTGTAAATGAATGTATGAGTAACTTTTTTTTAACTCAACCGATACCAACTGAAAAAAATTTGTTATGTAAGGTATACTTCACCAAATTTGATACACATCACCTGTTTTTTAACACATGCTTTAAATAAAGTAGCAGAAACTGTAAGGACAGAGTTTCCTCCAATGGTCGGAATCTTGGTAAAGCTGTTCAATAGAATTTATGATACTGGTTACATTCCGCGAGAATGGCTGCAGTCATCCTTTGTGATGATCCCAAAAACAGCTAATGCCACAAAATGCAATGAACACCGCTTAATCAGTTTAATGAGTCACTTGCTGAAACTCTTCCTTAGGATATTACACTCAAGAATGTACAAGATACTAGAAGAACTTAGCGGGTCCACACAATTCGGTTTTAAGGGAGGACTAGGAACAAGAGAGGCAATTTTATGTTTGAACACCTTAATACAAAACTGTTTAGATCAACGAAAAGATGTCTACCTCACCTTCATCGACTACGAGAAGGCATTTGACAATGTTAAACATGATATCATGATGGAACTACTACATAGGGCCAACATTGACCAGAAGGAGATCAGAATTATTCAGAATCTATACTGGAACCAAATGGCAAAGGTGAGGATTGAGCAAGACCAATATACGGATGAATTTGAAATCCGGAAAGGTGTCCGCCAAGGCTGCATACTCTCTCCGATGCTTTTTAATTTATATGTTGAAAATATATTTGCGGAAGCATTAGAAGACACGGAATTAGGCATTAAGGTGAACGGCATACCAATTAGCAACCTACGCTATGCGGACGACACAGTGATTATAACTGATAATTTGGAAGATCAGCAGTTATTACTTGATAGGGTGAATAGCATAGGTAAAAAATATGGCCTCAAAATCAACATTTTGAAAACGAAATATATGGTCATTAGCAGAAATCCTCCAGAAAACCCGATAATATGCATAGGTGACGATCGCATAAAACGCGTGAAAACTTTTAAATACCTTGGCACCACAATCAATGACCAATCGGATCCACAACAAGAGATAAAAACCCGAATACAAATGGCAAGACAAGCTTTTGTGAAATTCAGACCGCTCCTATGTAATCAAAACCTAAATTTCGAAATACGCTACAGAATGGTCAAGTGCTACATATGGTCCATCTTGCTTTATGGCATGGAAACGTGGACTATGAAAAAAACATCTATCAACAAACTTGAAGCATTTGAAATGTGGTCATTGAGAAGAATGATGCGCATACCTTGGGTGGATAGAGTTCGAAACGATGACGTCTTTAAGAGAGCCGGCGTGGAAAGAGAACTCATTGAATTATTTAAAAAACGCAAGATTGGTTACCTTGGGCACATATTGAGAGGAGAAAAATATGAAATACCACAGTTAATCCTACAAGGGAAGATCGAAGGTAGGAGAGGAGCCGGCCGCAAACAATTATCCTGGTTAAGGAATATTAAAGAATGGACAGGAATACACAATACAGGCGAGCTGTGTCACGCCGCCAAGAACAGAATTCTAGTAATGAGATAGTCGCCTACGCACTTTGGTGTATGGCATGTTAAGAAGAAGAAGAAGGAGTTGCAAAAAATGAATAATGTAACTATTTGTAGATGTGTGAATGAATGTATGAGTAACTTTTTTTTAACTCAACCGATACCAACTGAAAAAAATTTGTTATGTAAGGTATACTTCACCAAATTTGATACACATCACCTGTTTTTTAACACATGCTTTAAATAAAGTAGCAGAAACTGTAAGGACAGAGTTTCCTCCAATGGTCAATACCCTTGTATCCAATATAAAAAAAAATATGTTTAAAAGCCTCTCTGCGAGTACATGCGTATAAAGATCGTTTACCTAATGTACCATTACCACCTGAACCGGTGATAACTAGATGAGGAACATGGTTGAATTTAGTTAATTTCATAATTGATAATTTTGAGAGATTTAGAGACGTCATTTGTAGTTTCGATGTAGATAGCTCAGGTGCTATAAAAAAATGTGTGAACGTTTTAAAAAAAAAACCGTTATTAAAAAGTAATTTCGCACATATCCAAACCAATTTTGTAAATATTGCTGAATCAACTGCTAGATTAGAAAATAAAAACATTTCATTAGACCAAAGTATTGAAACTATCAATTCAATAAATGAAAAAATTAAACGCCTTGGGGAAACCAACAAAATGTATCATAAATAATTCTGCGTAGTATTAAAGAAAAATGAGGGATATCAAAAAATAATTCAAATAAATAATATAATTAAGATGAAGAATTGTGAAGATAATTTAATTTTACAGGTTACCCTCAATTATACATTATTTTAATTTTGCTCATTTAACTTCATGTGAAGTAGAAAAAAGTTTTTCAGCATATAAACAATTATTATCAGATAGACGACACGGTTTTTCTTTAGAAAATTTAAAGAAACATTTAATAATATATAGTTTTAACTGTAATAATAGTATAATAAAGAATGATGATAATGATGATCACGAATAATGATGAATCAAAGAATAAATTAATATAATGATGTAGATACGATAATACAAATTTCAATAAATATTCTTTGTGACTTAAGCATACAATTAAAATACAATTAAATACCTTCAATACAAGTATTACTGCGTTTTTTATTTATCTGCATTAAATGCATAAAAGCATAAAGGACATAATTTAGTGCACATTTTAACTGTTTTTTTTTCTGCTCATTTGCATGCATATTTTAGGGTTTTTAAGTGCATATTTGCAAATTTATAGTGATAATAAATCAAGAACATCTCTCGAACGCAATGTTTCTTTTTGTCCACAGGCTCAGCAGTTGCAACTTGATATGGTACATACTTGTACATATACACTTCACCTGAACAATTATTATAAAAGTTTACAACCGAACCTTACTTGCTTGCCTTTCATAAATAAATATCTTCTACGAGTATCATACAAAGTATGGAACCATTTCTTCATCTATAGATATGTTGTATGAGAACATACGAAATTGCATAAATTTCTCATTCATTTTGTAAAATGGGCGCAATTTACAAAACTTATGGAATGCATCAAACTGTCCAGTATCGCTTAAATGTAATGCTAAAAGCGAACTGTACTTAGTAGATAGGAGATATTAGAAAAAGATACAGAAATAAACAAAAAGATAGATGGGTAAAATTACCAAAGATAAGATAAGATAGGGAACAAGGCGCCACTTAATTTTTTGGGGTTTAAGGAGAAAATTAAGAAACCTTAGAAAAGAAAAGAGATAAGGAAAGATATTTAGGTTCAGAGATCAAACCCAAGAAAAGATATCACAGTTAATTACTAAATAAATTTGGTCAACACTCTACATAAACAAAAAAATAAATATATTAGGTATTACACTTACTCACCTACGAAACTTGAATCAGCCTGATCTTTCTACTGGTCAAAGGTATAGTTATATTTAAAGGTAAAAAGCAAATATATCGGGGAACTTTGTTAGGAGTCAACAAATAAAATACATACATAAACCAATAACAATATATTCAATAACAAAATTATGACGCTGCTGAATGCAACACAAGTAATAAAAATACACAAACAACTATGAATTGGTGGTAGGTATACATATAAAAATAAGCAGAAAGATAATTAGGAAATACCTTTTCAAAGATATAAGTATAACACAAGCATGCACAAATAAAGTTTTGGTGTATCTCGAGATATTACAGCAAAAAAAATGAATAAAAAATTATAACAAAAACCAAAGATAACAAAAATTAATAAAATCTAAATTTACCAAAATACAAAAAAGTTACTGAAGTGAAAACATAAAAATTTAACCAAACCGCACTTGGTTAAGTCGATTATTTGGTTCGTAACAAAAAAAAGTATAGAATGTTCTTTAATTGACTGCAAAATTCAGTAGCTACTCTCAACTACATTTGATGACATGTATGATCGTTGGATACGTCCAGATAATGGAAGATGATATGATGCTATACCATGTTACTTGCCCAGATAGGTGGAGATATTAAAATTATGTCACTTACAGTAATTCCTGGCGACTGCTGCTTTAATTCACTGAAGTTAATACTGTACTTGTATTCAACACTGAATTTATGACTATATTTAATCTAATATAGTATAGGATGAAGAAACTCAAAATAACAAGTGTATACACACTTATAAAGAAAATGCACAGAGACGGTAAGGTAGCAGATACAATAATGTGAGTTAGGCGTCTTAACTCGACGAATGCCCACCGATAAGTAACTTGGTTCCTCTAAAATTTTACCAAGCTACCCAAGAAAAGGTGAGGGTATCTTCCCCCCAAAAATGACAGGCCAGCTGTATGTATTTCTGAGAAGGTAAAAAGTTCTAATTAACATTGAACACAACGGTATACCTCTACCTACAAACTTAATGAAACATCAAATCTCCTAGATTACGTTTTTCCCGAAAAACATTATAACGGGCGTTCGACGACAATTACCGCTTTTATGAAAAAGAGGATTAGCTAAGGATTCGACAGACCGGCGTCTTTAAATAAATACTAAATCTACTAAGGTAGATTCTTCAGTCATATTCCGGTAGTTTTCCAATAAAAATTTCTGATCGTAAACACGACCATCAGCGTATCATCCACATGGGTAAAAGGAATTAAAATTAGTTTAATATATTAATTAAAAAAATGTTACACAGCCCCCTCCCAAGAGAGGAAACTGGTGAAGAAGAAGAAAGAAAACGGTTTCCGATCAAAACCTAAGGATACATTTTTTTATATACCCTTTAAACGATTCGAAGAATGTGCCTCAAAAAGACGTACAAGATATAAAAGACGTTAACATCATTACAAAGAAATAATTTAACCAAACGTTAAGATAATAAAATTATTTAAGGTAACCCTTAATACAAAAGAAATGCCTATTTAAGAGATAACATCGAGATCAGTACTCATCAGTAATTCGTTAAGATAAATTAGAGAACGAGATATTTTTAGAGAATCTCTAAATAAAAACACGGTATCGAAATGGCTTAAATAACACCACTGGATAAAATTCTAATCACAATGGAAAGCATATGCCAAAGTGAAAGTCAAAAAGAATTAAATAAAACTCAACTAGCATTAATAAGAGTAGAAGAAGAAAGAAAGAAATTAAGTACGTGGTTGTCAGTTGATAGCTTCGCGTATCACACGCCTAAATTGAATTTAGGGTCACAATCGGTAAAGTCACAATCGGGTTGAAGTTGACATAAAGAAAACTTCTAAGTCATATCAGGGAAAGGGGTCTGTAGACAACATCAGTACTAAAAGAATGAAAGGGTAAGAAGAATTAAGAGGAATGTCTTTGTCTTCCTTAAAAGCTCAACAGGTCCCTAGCGGACGAATCCCAGATCATCATCCTAGCCGTTCCTCTCGTGACAACTAGTAAGGTCAAACAGATTCCGAAAATATAGAAGAAAAAAAGATTTTGCGTCGAGGATTTTATTCTCATGATTCACACTGGTAGCTTGACTTATCACTGGCTGTATGACAGAGCAAAGGTAATTGAGTATCAGTTTTTTATACAAATAAAAAAACTTATACTAGATAATGAAGGAGTTACTATAACTAGTATATAGATAATAAAACTATAATAACGTAATTAAACTTATTACACTTTAACGGTGCAGTAAGCAAATTATTTTTCACGTACTGACCAGGTAATGAGCTTTCGCACAGATAATTTTAAGTGATTTTCCACCTAAATAAGATAGATAAGAAGATAAGATAAGATAGCGAGCAAAGATAAATTAAATTTTACTTAAAGATAATTTAAGTGACTTTTCACTTATCGGTAAGATAATAAGTTTTGCTCAAAGATAATTTAAGTGATTTTTCATTTATCGGTAAGGTAATGAGTTTTGGCTCAAAGATAATTCAAGTGATTTTTCACTTATAGGTACGATACTAGAGACCAGCGAGTAATTAGCTCACTAGCCGATCTAATAGATAGCGGTATGGTGATATCTTTCACCTAACCGTACTCAAAGATATGTGACTTCTGGTGGGCAATCAAAGAGGTAGACGAGAGAAGATAGAAGAGAAAAATATTCATATAAATATATAGATAGGACGGTAGATAATGTTATATGATACAAAAACAAACTAATCCTGATCGGATTCATCATCACCTGACGAATTATCAGAATCATTAAGATATGGTTTCAAATCTTTAATATGCCAGTTCCCAGCATTTGAACCATCAGAATTTCTCAGTATATATACAAGGGGAGACAGCTTTTTGACTACCGTACATAAGATATATTTGGGTGCTAACTTAGCCATAAACTTATCGACCGCTTTTGATAGAACCTTATTCCGTCGCCAAACTGTATCACCGACGTGAAATTGAACATCGCGTCGCCGTAAGTTATACGTTTTAGCATTGCGTTGGTACGCATTATTCAGATTAAGTTGTATTTCATCAAATACTTCACTTAACCCAGTTCCTATGGTTTTATTGCTACGTTCAACGAAGTTGCACTGAGGCGAATGGACAGCATTAAACCATATTTTTTGGACCTTATACTTACTACATAAATTCTTCAACGAAGAATTATTAAGATTTCGGGCGTTATCACATATAAGAAATTGAGGGACTCCAAACATAAGAAAAACGTCATTTTCAAGAAAATGAATGATATTTTGCGTGGTAGCTTTCCGCAAAGGATGAATCAACGTAAATTACGAAAACCAGTCGGTAACAACAAGAAGAAAAGTGTATCCTCTTTTTGAGCGAGGAAGCGGACCAATAAGATCTACGGCAATTATTTGCCAATTTGCCTAATTAACATTGAACACAACGGTATACCTCTACCTACAAACGTGATGAAACATCAAATCTCCTAGATTAGGTTTTTCCCGAAAAACATTATAACGGGCGTTCGACGACAATTACCGCTTTTATGAAAAAGGGGATTAGCTAAGGATTCGCCAGACCAGCGTCTTTAAATAAATACTTAGGTAGATTCTTCAGTCATATTCCGGTAGTTTTCCAATAAAAATTTCTGATCGTAAACACGACCATCAGCGTATCATCCACATGGGTAAAAGGAATTAAAATTAATTAATTTAATATAATAATTAAAAAAATGTTACAATATATATATATATATATATATATAAAGTAGTTAGGTATTATTGACTGACACGTTATGTAAAATAAAGTTTTATTTTGAGGTTGCAGTCATTAATAGGGCAGGAAAGTAAAACTCTTTGTTCTTTAATCAAGCTTTCGCAAAATTTATTTGCTTCTTCAGGATATGAACATGAGGTTAATCCATTAAATTTTCAAATTTGCAAAACATTAAAAATTTAACTTATTTTAAAAATTATACAGTTATGTAAGTAAATTGGAATATTGTACTTACATAACTGTATAATTTTTAAAATAAGTTAAGTTTTAATGTTTTGCAAATTTGAAAATTTAATGGAATAACCTCATGTTCATATCCTGAAGAAGCAAATAAATTTTGCGAAAGCTTGATTAAAGAACAAAGAGTTTTACTTTCCTGCCCTATTAATGACTGCAACCTCAAAATAAAACTTTATTTTATATATATATATATATATATATATATATATATATATATATATATATATATATATATATATATATATATAGTAAACTCTTAAATATTGGGGAAATCTGCAAGAAATACTCTAATGTGTATCAATTGTTTCGCCGAACGTTTTTGCCAAATAGAATTAATTTGGCTTCTTCAGGGCTGAAAGAGAATAAATTATAATTAGCTACCATATATTATCTATTAAAACATTATTGATCTTACCGTAACTTAGAATTGTAGAGTTAGAATATTAAAAAACTTTGCTAGTAACATAGTGGTGTTTTTTGTTACTATGTGCAAAAAAAGTTTTTTATAAGGATTGAAATGTATGGTAGCTTCGAACTTGACACGTAAAGGCTTACCCAAGGTTAATCGAAAAACCCAATGCAACTACATTTAAAAGGAGGTAATTCTTTGAATTGTCGGCAATAACTAAATTTTTGATTTTTAGATAGTTAAAAGTGAGGTTCTGTTTAAGCCAGAACGCAAGCGCTGACAACTTCAGTAGGTCGTATGAATCTTTATGTCGTTAAGGTTCATTGGTAAAAAACGAATGAATTTAAGTCCCAGTAAAGGGAAATATTATTTTGATTTTCTTTATTTAATTATATTATATTGTTCATGTATTATTGAATCTTATTGAGACGTATCTAAGAAAAGCAAGGGAATGTTATATATTTTTTGTTAATGAAAATTAATTATAAAGGTATGTTAGTTGTTAATGGATATATCAGTCAAGTTAGTTATCTGTGATATAGTATTGTTCTTGGTATCTGATTTAAGTAACAGGTGGTATATATCGCTTAGATTCTTGATGTCACTCTTAACATTAATGGAGAAATCGTTAAGGAAAATATAAGACATTTCAATGAACTCTCTTTTAGATTTATTGTTCTCACGGTGGAGAATTGTGGTGTTAGTATAGTCCATGAGATGACCAGTGGAATGGACATGTTTGGCTAATGCACAACGGTCAGAGTGAAGTCGAGAATCACTTTTATGTAGTGTAATACGTGATTTCAATAATTGAGATGTTTGACCGATGTAGGAATTGTTGCAAGAGAGACATGGAATGTTGTAGACAATATTACTAAGCCTATCTATGGGAGTCTTATCTTTTATCTTAGAATAAAGATTATTAATTGTTAGGGCTGATCTACAAGCCACATTAAGTTTAATGTTGTTATTATTATTGTCAAAGCTATTTTCAACACTTTTCAGAATCCTTGTTAACTCCGGGGTTAACAAGGATTCTGAAAAGTGTTGAAAATAACTTTGGCAATAATAATAACAACATTAAACTTAATGTGGCTTGTAGATCAGCCCTAACAATTAATAATCTTTATTCTAAGATAAAAGATAAGACTCCCATAGATAGGCTTAGTAATATTGTCTACAACATTCCATGTCTCTCTTGCAACAATTCCTACATCGGTCAAACATCTCAATTATTGAAATCACGTATTACACTACATAAAAGTGATTCTCGACTTCACCCTGACCGTTGTGCATTAGCCAAACATGTCCATTCCACTGGTCATCTCATGGACTATACTAACACCACAATTCTCCACCGTGAGAACAATAAATCTAAAAGAGAGTTCATTGAAATGTCTTATATTTTCCTTAACGATTTCTCCATTAATGTTAAGAGTGACATCAAGAATCTAAGCGATATATACCACCTGTTACTTAAATCAGATACCAAGAACAATACTATATCACAGATAACTAACTTGACTGATATATCCATTAACAACTAACATACCTTTATAATTAATTTTCATTAACAAAAAATATATAACATTCCCTTGCTTTTCTTAGATACGTCTCAATAAGATTCAATAATACATGAACAATATAATATAATTAAATAAAGAAAATCAAAATAATATTTCCCTTTACTGGGACTTAAATTCATTAGTTTTTTACCAATGAACCTTAACGACATAAAGATTCATACGACCTACTGAAGTTGTCAGCGCTTGCGTTCTGGCTTAAACAGAACCTCACTTTTAACTATCTAAAAATCAAAAATTTAGTTATTGCCGAAAATTCAAAGAATTACTTCCTTTTAAATGTAGTTGCATTGGGTTTTTCGATTAACCTTGGGTAAGCCTTTACGTGTCAAGTTCGAAGCTACCATACATTTAAATCCTTATAAAAAACTTTTTTTGCACATAGTAACAAAAAACACCACTATGTTACTAGCAAAGTTTTTTAATATTCTAACTCTACAATTCTAAGTTACGGTAAGATCAATAATGTTTTAATAGATAATATATGGTAGCTAATTATAATTTATTCTCTTTCAGCCCTGAAGAAGCCAAATTAATTCTCTTTGGCGAAAACGTTCGGCGAAACGATTGATACACATTAGAGTATTTCTTGCAGATTTCCCCAATATTTAAGAGTTTACTATTTAACTAATCTGCAAAGATTAAATTTCTTTTCTATATATATACATATATATATATATATATATATATATATATATATATATATATATATATATCTATATATATATATATATATATATATATATATATATATATATATATATAAATCTTACCGTATTAACTGGTAGGATTAAATTTAAGTTGTTCTTCAGTTACATTAAAGTAGGGAAGAAATAAAAAAATAGTTAATTTATTTTAAATAACTATATATAGTTTTGCAGCAGAATATTTTTTTATTTTATGAACAGTAAAAAATATATTATAATTACCAAAATTTTGACAACTATAATAAAATTTTTGCTCAGAGTTTTGCTCATATATATTAAACAATTCTAATTTTTTTTTGAATTATTTTGACCCTGTGTATATCAATTCTACAAATAAACATCTCTTAATTGTAAAAAACAATGTTCAATAATAGTAATGTTTTTCGAAAAATTGTTTGCGCATCGGATTTGTTTCGTAATATCGCGTTAATTTTTAATATTTAGAGAACACTGGCCCCTTTACATTCATTAAGATGGATACATTAGACCGCAGACATCTGCCGAGGCCAACTACCCTCTTAGGGTGGTATTAAAGGAGCTCGAACATTGTTGTTAAGTGTAATCGCAGTAGTGGTCAAGTTTTGCGGAAATCGCGGAGTAATATTCCGGGATATTTTGGTGCAAGAAGTTGTATACAGAGAGCTGTTAATGTACATAAAATAGTATACAGAGATCTAATTTATTTTAAATGGACAAAACTTGTAAAGTTCTTATAAAAAGTAAGGTGTTATTTTACTTCCAACTTCATCAGTAATTTTTAATGCATTTAGGGCTATGTGCCGCTTCTATTTGTTATTTCTTTGGTGCTACTTGTATTTAATTAATAATTATGCACCAGTGTATCTAAAAAAGTCACTGATTTCACGTAAAAAACCTATACAATATTTGAAGGTTCTGAAAAGTGTATGAGAAATAGCCAATGAAAAATTCGTGAAGACGTGCAGCTGATTATACTTTGTTTTTGTTTTAAATAATCTTAAAAGGTAAAAAAGTAATTTTTTGCCTATAAAACATTTTTTATGCGATTTAGGATCAAATAAAAAATGTAGTTCTTAAAATATTCTTCAACTTGCGAATTTCTAAATTCAAATAAATACATAAAGAATTCATCAAGGTAGTTTGAAAGAAAAAATTGATTTGAATTTTGAATTTAAAATTTTGAATTAGTTAATTTATAACTGTTAATAACTTTGTTTTTTTAATAATAAAATGTAACATAACTACTTAAAATTGTTGCAGTTAATGAGTTATTTAAAAGTGGTAAACAAAAAGATCGACGAAATAGTTTATTCAACTTGTTTATCCCGGAGAGCGATAAGTCTAAATCGATTCTTTAAAGGTACATTGTTAACGTAATAAAAAAAGGAACATTTATTATTTAAATTTGTTTGAAAAAAACATAGTTTGAAAAAGGACTGACATTGCAGCTTATAAACAAATATAATACCTTTGTTAGTAGACCCAATAAAAAGCTGCTGAAAAACACACTTTCTTAAACAAAACACAACCTTCTATGGCCAACAAGAAACAAGATAGCATTTTTTTTAAATCACACTTATATTTTATCAATATTAAGAGCTGGGTATTGAGCAGATTATAAACGAGGTTCTAAATTTGGTATTTATTTTATGGATGGTATATACTGGGAAGAAGCAAATAGTTATAACCTGTTAAAATTATGGTACTCCTAAAATACCGCAACGGAAAAGTGGAGCGGTAAACTACAACAATATTATTCATACTTACCAGCTACTTATCTTCACTCATTTTTACCTACAACTTTAACTAAATTTTGACTATAAAATTAAATGAAAGTAAATTTAAATATTTCTTACGAAATCATAGTAAAATACAATAACTTTTTTATAAAAAAAATTATTGATTATTTATTTTTCCGAGGTTTTCTGAAAAATAGCACAGTTTTTATTTTTTTTGGGTTTAAAAAAATGGAGATTCTACGTACAATACAAGCCAAGATATTGCAAATTTTATCACCGCGCTTTAATTTGAAATTCCAATCTAAAAAAACGGAGCTCTACATTGCTATAGCTTTGTGCCCTCCAAATAAAATTTGGCAGGACCCTGGTCTACCTAGCCTTTCGGCATACCACCGTTAGCGCCTCCACTGCCCCTACGAATCCGACACCAAAATGAAGTTGTCACGACGCATACGCATACACATCGTGGGGCTCCACCTCCCCCGTAGTACCTGTGTTGCGATTACCTCCCCATCCATTATCCCCTCCCACGGGGGGATAGGTGACGCAGGCAGAGGAATTTTCACCTCGCACAGACAGGTCGCCGCCGAGGATCTCTCCTCTACTACTCTTAAATCTCCAGGCGGGTACGTGCCGGGACACCGACACCACGATTGGTGGTGTAAAGCCAAAAGAGGTGTATACGGGCCCAGCTTGTTCAACATCGCCTGGTTCTCTTGGAATAAGAGTAGACTGGTCCCCGAGAGTCTCGTCTCAGATACTAGGAATGTAGACCGGTGACCGTGACGCCTAAACGTCTCGAGTGCGTTTCTACAAACCCGACACCTCAAGCGACGGCTCTACACCTCTCGATTCCTACCCATTAGTCGCCCCTTACGACAGGCAGTGCCTTCTTGCCTCGGCCATATTCTTATCTCCGCAAGCTAAATGGAGAACGGAGCTCTACAGTGCTCTTTTCCACTTTACCGTGGCAGTATTTTACGAGGACCACCAGTTTAACAGGTTATAACGTTTTATTTCTTCACTGTATATGCCATCTATAAGTTATATGTATTACATTACGTTATGCAAAAAACAAACTTATAAACATTTATAAATTACTGCAAAAATAATGTTTTTTGCAATTATCTTGGTCAAATGTTTATGTATTTTATTTTGGATACTCTCAAAATTATATAATTTTTCATAATCTACAACTTTTATTTGAAACATGTTACTCTAAAATGTATAAGAAACGTTTTGTAAGCAAACAATATTTATTTCACTTTTTAAGTTAAAAAAAAACAAAGCAAAAACCAAATATGTGTATAGTTTAAGATTTTTTAAGATTTTTCACAGTCTTTCATATTAGGGTGGTCTAACCATCAAAAAAATGTTGAAAAGAACTTTAAATATTCTAAAAGGTATATAATAGGTAGCTGATAACAATTACGTGGAGATGTATTTTACTTTGTTTTTTACGACGGTAAAAAGTGAAAAAAAAATAGTTTTTGGCCTTTGCTTCAATGCCGTATGAATGGCTTATATATATATATATATATATATATATATATATATATATATATATATATATATATATATATATATATATATATCTAAATATATTGAAAATATATTAAGTACATAATACATAATCTAGTGACTTTTTAAAGCATATAATGGAGGAGTGAAAGAGTAAAATTCATCTTTAAATACCTGGTGAAACCAGTATCGAACGTGAAGTTGTCCCAATTTTTTCCTTTTCCAGGGAGACTCGTTAAGTCCACTTTGGTTCTGTCTAGCGATGAACCCACTACCTCAGCTGCTGAACTCCACTGACTCAGGATTTGTATCAAAAATAACAATGCTGTTGTGACAAAGCTTAATCATCTGTTTTGTAAAAACTGTAGAAACTTTCTTAAATGATATCAGTATGCATTTTGGACTAAACAATTGCCGTAACCTATATATAATATACAGACCACTAAATCGGTTATATCCTAATTGTAAAAATTTATTTATGGCATTAAATACGTGCGCCTGTTCCGCGCTGAGCTACTCATTTGATATTTTAAAGTGGTCAAAAACAGGCAACAGGTAAGACCACTTCTCACAAAGGCGCAAAAACAGCATTCACGCAGTGCAATAGAGAGAATAATATTACCGAAGTATCTAGGGGGAAGAGGACTTATAAACCCAGTTGTGCAACTGGATGGAACATTTCTTAACGTGGGCTCCATTTAATTGAAACTCTACATCGATGTGGGTTACGACTTTTATTGCCCATTTTCTCTCGTACTTCGAGAATATGATTATGCAGAATTTGGAGACCTTTAATATTTTCTAAAACAAGTACTATATCGTAAGCGTATTTTGTTACATTAAGTAGTTCTTTGTTTATTTTTATTCCATATGGCTGTCTCTCAAGTGAATTTTTAAATAACTGGTCCGTGACTTCCTAGTTTCCGTAGCATTTCTAAAACCAAATTGCGAACAGTTCACTACGACGGCTACAAGATTTCGATATGACACAAGCAGACCATGTAAAGTTGTCCCAAAAGCAACGTATTTTCTACATTTCTACTACATAATGTTTAGTAAACAAAGTCTAATGTCATCTAGTGAACACGATGATGTGATTGCGATGTACCGGTATTTACGTAATAGAAAAAAATGGAAATAGTTTAAGAAAAGGAAATGGTGGGTGCATCCTTTTATTGCAAGAAACCAAAAAAAAATAGAATGATTATTACTGCTAAAGAACTCAACAGACACACAGTGAAGTTTCAATTATTTTACTGGATATCAAAAAAACTGTTTTTCTAGCTGGTTTAAAAGTCAGGCCTCATGGTCAAAAGAACGTTACGGAAAAGTGTGAGTGTTGAAGAAAAGCGGTTAATAAGTATAGTGTAAATTATAAATATGTATAATTTACAAACTTTAATTCACAAACTTCATCTAGGTAATAATTAAGTAATTTAGTGAAAAGTCTGATATGTTTCTTTATTAGAAAGGGGTCTTGCATTTTACCATTGATTTCCACTGAAACTATTGTTGGGCTCACGCGAATGTGTGGAGCTAGTTTGGTTTGGTTGCCGATCTTCGACGTCAGGGTTGCTAGGCGAAGGTTTAATTACTTTTCTTTTAAATCGTCTGATTTGATAATAGTTCATCTAGTTTACTTCTGGTAATAAACTCAGTAACACCATTTTATTGGGGTCCACATTTACACTTCTTTTTTTACAATTTTCACAGAACTCGACAAATACTATATCAGGATCCAGTACATCGGAGTTTCGTTTTTTAATCTTATTTTCAGCTATTTTTCGAATAGTTTTTTCTATTATAATCACTGGTTATGTAGACTTAGTTGCATTCAGCGCAGTATCTTCTACTGCAGTCTCATTTTGCATATATCAAAATTTTTGAATTGGGAGTCATTTTCACTTTCAATATTTAGCGTTGTTTTTTCAGTGGTAATGGTAAATTTTCTTATGTGTCGTAGTTCGAGGCATTCATCTTTACAAATAACAATAAGAATTGCGTTGTGCCGTATAAATAGTATGGATTTTTAGCTTTGGCCGGCGATCCACTTGAAGCTAGTTTTATATTCCTAACAAACACTGACCTCACATTTTTCCATTTTTTTTTACAACGTGTTTACTTCAACACAAAATATATATGTTAATTAGAGTTTTCTGTTAAAATTATTTTTATAAAACTAAGTTATAACAAATGTATCAGATAGTACAGTGTATAATATATTTTGTTACAGATACTACGGGATGTATTGCATTTTATTTTGCTCGAGGACATAACACTATGTCTTTAAAACAACAGATGCTATTTGGAAAAGTTTACAGCAAAATATATGCCAGAAATATATGCAACATAGCTTCAAGATATGAAGAATTGATTAAAAACATATACAAGTACAAAAAATACAAAAAATGTCTTAAACTGGTACTAAAAATTTTAATTACAAATCGTTCTTTTCTCTTATTTTAAAGAATTGCGTTGATGCTGATAGAAATTTCATTATAATCGAAACTAGGTTTGCAGAAATAAATAATGATGATTGCATTTTCAAAGTTTCACGAATAGCCAGTACCTACAACAAGAAGATTTGGCAGAACCCAAGCCCCTGTGTTATGATGAAACTGGTCAAAATTTTCCACAATACTTTGTTGCTGACGACGCATTTTCTCTTCAGAAATATCTTGTACGCCCATATCTAAAAAGAAGACTGAATAGCAAGAATAGAATACTTAATTACCGACTAATTGACTATTGACTGCAATTCGTTGCAAAACAGTAAATCATATTATTAGAGCAGTTTGTATCCTCGTATTACGTTAAATTCGTATTCAACAAAGCATGACGCAGAGAAGAAAGAATAAAATCTACACTAATGACAGACCACCTGACATGTTTGCAAATGACCAAAATATAATTACTCTTTGTGACAGATCGACTGCATACAATTTGAGAGTTTATTTATCTCAGTACTTTCTACGGATAAATGTACCTTGGCAATGGAAATGTACCATTAACAACTAAAACCTTTTTTTATTTAGAACAAGAAATTTATTAGACAAAAATTGTATTAATAAATTACTTACTTATGTCCAAGATTTTTTGGTGATGTTTTTTCTAGAATACTTTGCTTACTCATAATTGTATACACATAGATATTTTTTATAGCATCTACTTTGTTTGATCTGTTTTGGTACCCTTATTGTTTAATTTATACATCACAGACCTACCTGGGACAACTTTGCAGAAATTTGGCTACGTTAACGATTGGGCCATTGCAGCAAGACATAATAACATCGATATTACAGAAACAATACTAACGGATGACCTTGCCGTTATGGGAGAATACTTTTGCAAATGGAGGCTACGGTTCAATGCAACGAAAACCGAAGTGTGCTGTTTCTATCTGAATAATATCCAAGCCAACAAAAAACTCTCCGTCCACTTTGAAAACAGACTGCTCACTCATAACTCAACACTAATATATCTTGGAGTGACTCTGGATAGAGCATTAAGTTTTAAAAAAGGCCTACAGAGAACGGCAGCAAAACTGAAAACGAGAAATAATATCGTGCAAAAGCTATGTGGCACTACATGGGGGTCCTCAGCCTCCGTACTCAGATCATCCGCTCTCGGACTTGTATACTCGGTGGCTGAATATGCTTTCCCGATATAGCTCAATAGTAAACACACGAAGATTATTGACACCCAATTAAACCAGACAATGCAAATGATCTCAGGTATAATTAGACCCATACCGAACTATTTCCTTCACATCCTTAGTCACATTGCACCGCTGAAAATGCGAAGAAGTCATTCTGTTCTTAGAGAATATCAAAAATTCGAGGCTAACCATTAACTACCCATCCACCATAATAAGCTTGATATCAAAATAAACAGACTGCGCTCCAGATATCATCCATTGCTAAGAACCAACTCCTTACATCAGGAATATTTTAACCTTACCAACGCCTGGAGAAGACAATGGGGGAGCGACTTACCGCAGTAACCCTCCACGTGACCTGTATCGATTAAAAACCGCCAGGCTTTGAACTGAATCGCAATACATGGACAACGCTAAACAGAATAAGAACAAGTAGCAGTAGATGTGCTGACAGATTATATAGATGAGGAAAGCCCTTACTCCTGAGTGTGATTATGGTGCGCAACGACAGACCGTCCATCATATTGTTGAAAAATGCCCCCGAAGGCGATTCCCTGGAGTTTTTTGTGAGTTCCTGAATGCTATCGAAAAGGTTTTACATTATATTAATAATAGATTAGATGTTCGTTTGTAATACTTCATGTAACGTTTTATATTGATTTTTAATTATGTGTTCTTGTTGTATGCCATAAGATAAATAAATAAATATAGCATCTACTAATTTTTCATTAAATGTCTGTTTATGTCGTACCCTGATTTCCCTTTTCATTATATAATCCTGCTGTACCGTTCGAGTCAACTATGAAAATGTATTGTTCGGGTCAATAAAACCCAACTATGGTTTACGGTCTTTAATCGAAATAAAATAAGCTAATGGTGCTAAACAAAATTTTATTATCAAAAAATTATAGTTAGTTAAACAAAAATTATGTTGCTCATGTAAATTAAACCTTACTAACAAAAGTAAAAGGCATTTTTTCCCAGAAAAGCCTAAGAACAAATACCTACAAAATTTAATTTAGTTTACAACTGGGACAGTAATAAGAAAAATGGGTTTTACAAATATGTTTGTAGCATATATAATATAAAATATTAATATATGTACCAACTGACTTAATACTTATTAGTATTAGCAACTTACATGTATATGTACCAACAAGCTGATCTAAAGTATCCACTGCTCCCTTACTAGAATTGTAATCTAATATAATTTGGGGCTTTTTGTCATTTCTGTCACTAATAGCCTTATTATGATGCAAAGTACTAATAAAAATAACATTTTTATTCTTTTTATGAATATAGTTAACGTCAGAGGTATCTTGCGTAAACTAAAAAGAGGAACTATGAACTTCTGTATTGGAAATTTGTGCTGGAAGCTCTGGCTTATTTTTTCTTATAGACCACAGCATTGTATTTTTTCTGTTTAGAAGAATTTGTCCTAAATTTTATGATGTAAAAAAGTTATCACAAGTAATATTGTAGCCTTTAAAATCACTACACAAGTCGCACACCACAAGCATTCCATGATTCCGTTCAAGTGAGGCATCTGATTCCTTTCCTGTATAAATCTGCAATTTTAGAGCATATGAACTTTCACTGGCACATAAAACCTAAATTTTTATGCCATATTTCGCCGGTTTGCTTGGAATGTACTGTTTGAAGAAACAGCAGCCTCTAAAGGCAACTAATTGCTCGACGACGGTAACATTTTGATCACTGTTAAAAATTTTGGTAAATTTTCTACCCATTTTTCCAAAATTTCACGTACTGCAGCAAATTTATCAGTACGTCTCCTATCCTGTCTAGTAGTCTTGTTATTAAAACGTATTACTTGCGAAATTTTTGTAAATACTACCGGGGATATTTTTGTTTGAAATACACTACGACCCGTTTCTTTATTCCACAAACTTTTAGTTGATTCGCCATGTGACTTAAAAACTCCAGCTAACAATAAAATACCAATGTATGCTTAAAAAACAATTTTATCCAATTCTTACCAGTTGGTTTCAAAAACACGCTGTCCTTCGATGTTGGTCATATTTATAATTTGGTTTGCAACTATGTCAGAAAAGGGTACGTCAAATGAATTTTTGATATCGAAGTTCCTTGTAACTCCTGAAGCATTATTTATAACATTGGCCGTAGAAAAACGACCGCGGGAGACCAATGGATATTACCGTCTTTTGAAGGAACTGTTACAGAAGTTTCTACAAAATTTTGTACGTAGAATGGAACAGAAGAATCATCACTTTTTTCTTTCTTACTCTTACTACTTGTATTGTCTTTTGTTTCTGATATGCACTCATCACTCTCTGATACGATCGCGAGCTCGCGAAGATCATCTTCGGTTAGCGTTCTTCGATGCGGCATTATCAACATGCAAACAAAGAGTAAAATTTGAACTGTAAATGAATGCGCTTGTCATTTCAGTGTCCTACCCCACTTTCTTCTACATGACATGCCCCTCTAAATGACATCGTCCAGCTACACTACACATGTTTTACAAGTTTAAGCTTGTAGAAACTTGCTTCTATTTATAGACGTACCTGACTAACAAACTAATTTTTAACGGTTTAAATACGTGGGTCATATTGACCCGAACGTACTATAGGTAACAATTTAACTTTTATCAGTAAAATCAGGAAGTTGATTTTTTATCTCGCATGCAATTGAAAGACCTCATATTAGGTAATTAAGTCACAAAACACCAAAACGTTCCACCGCGTAATAATTTGCAAAATAAGAAATAAATTAAATTTTTTTGGGTCAAATAGACCCGAACAGAACAGCAGGGTCAATATATATACTACCGTACATACAGCTTGAGACGAGAGCGTATCACCATTTTGTCGCTGTTACGACGAGCCCAAGAGTTAACTTAATCTACATCTTTTACAATGCTTTTCTATTCTACTGAGTACCTTATATAAAATATTATACTCGTAATGCCGAAAGATGCATTTTATCCAAGCCGGTTCTGTGCCATGCTTTTGAATGAGAAATCAACAGCTGGTGAAGGCTGACAACCCTGTGCATGTATTTTCCATAAAAATAGCATTGCTCTATCTTATCCGTACTGGACTCTAAGTGTGAATTTGACTATAGTAATGCAGCGAAAGGGAAAGGAAAGGAAAAACGTCATTGATTATTATACTTGATTTCTGATATGACAATTAATTTCCAATTAAAGCAATCATCAATATAATTTCTTTATTAAATGCAATTGTTTTAAAGACTTTTTAAAAAACTTTTAAGATGAATAACCAATTAAAAACATATAATCTTAAGATATTAAAAGAGATATGGCAATTGTAAAATTCGAACCTGTCAAGCGAATATAAACAGAACGATACTTTACTAAATTTATTTTTAGAATAATTTTCCTAAGTGCATTAATTATTATGTTCTATTATTTTTATTATTTCTAAATAATTATATATAACTAAATTATAAAAATAATTCTTCATATTCATATACGGAGCCTCGTTTTATAATTGAGCCGGTTCGAGCCTGTAAGTAACCCCAGCAAACTAGATGAAAATCAATGGCTTGCATGATATATAGGAATAAGAAGCCGTTAAGGTGGAGTACGCCACTTGGGGAGGTCATCAAGTCCTCGACTGACGTCATTGTGTATTGAAGAGCCTTTCTCTACTGACATCCAAGAGCTGTGCTTGTTCCATTAGTCAGACAATTTTTGGAGTTTGGATTGCGAATGGGAATATCTTCCGTCGCATATATGGGTGTAAATAAGTGGCCTGCTTTATATTGGAAATAGATGACATATATTTCAAGATTTCTCTGTCAAGGATATCGTTTACTTTATATCATACAATATTACGTATGACTCTGTTGATTTCAAAAAGATGCTGATTATGTAAAATACTAAATTCTAATAAACTTAGTACAAATTATTTAAATTGTACATGAGGGTTTAGTAGTCAAGATATAAACATATAACTGATTCATCGTACAATGTAGTAATTGTAACTTTTTAAAATATATTTATACAACAGTTTGTAAATAAGGTTAATAGAATTTTTATAAAAATTAGACCAATTATTCTTACTTATTTCTTAACACAAAATATATCTTACTAAAACGTAATAGGACAAGCGATGACGGCAATAATTTGACAATATTATTACAAACAATATGTTTTTATTTTTTAAACTTGAAACAATAGTCAGTGTGTCTGATTTTTGATAAAAATAATGGAAAATAATTAATTTTAATAATCAAATTTAATAATGGCCGCGAGGTGTTATTTATCCGTTAAAATATAATAAGTTAAATATAAAGGCATGCAAGGTGATTGTCCTTAACAAATTCTATACAGATAGTGATCATCGAATAGTACGCGCTAAATATGAAATATAATAATATATCCAGACAAGGAAAGACATCATTTATTGAGGAAAAATAAAATACACACATGGACACAAATCATCATTCAATCATCGCTTGTCCTCTGATAAATATAGATTTCCCCCAATTTTCCATCTGTTTCGATCTTGTGCCTCTTGCTTTCAATTCCCATGGCAACGTTTAAGATCGTTAGTCCAGCGTGTTGGTAGATGATTTCTGCTTTGGTAGACCTCATCTCTTGGTCTTCATTCCAGTATACGCTTTGTCCGTCTGTTTTTTATCCGAGCTACATAACTTGCCCAGTTTTCCTTCAGTGTTGCTATTCTCTCTGAATAGCCCCATGACTTTTATCGTAGCTAGCAGTTTGAGATCTTGTCTCGCATTGAAACGCCCAACATAGCACGCTCCATCGCCCCGTAAGTCAACACTGGCAAAACACACTGAATATAGGTTTTTCTTTTAAGACACACTAGTATATCAGGCGATTTAAACATGTAATTCAACTTGCTGACGGCTGCCCAAGTCAGTCTGTTACGACGGAGAACCTTAACAGTTTGGTTATCTTTTCCCATGCGAATCTCATGACATGGGTATTAGTAGATAATTACCTGGTCTATGAATCTTGTTCCTACACATATATCTTTGCCGACTACGATTTGTCATCATTTGAATTTTAGATATATTTATTTTTAATTTCGATAAAAGTTTGGCTTCAACAACCACCTAAAACAAATCATTAAAAAATTGGTAAAATACAATAGACCATACGTATTACTATTCGTAGATTTTCAAAAAGCTTTTAAAGCATTAGAACTAGAAAATGTAATTGAAGCATAAGATGAAAGTCACACTCATTAGTTTAAAAAGCTATTAAGGTGAGTTACCAAGAAGAACAGGACGTGAATGGGCAGCATATGGAGTTCTTAAAAATGTGTATAAAGATGGCAACATACCGGTTAGTTTAAAGCATAAAGTCTTCGATCAATGTATTCTACCAGTAATGACCTAAGGTGTAAAAACACTATCCCGAACAAAGAGCAATGCTTTAAAACTAAGAACAGTACAAAGAAGAATGGAGAGATAAATGATACAAGTAACAATAAAATGCACAAACGGAGAGCTCCGAGACTGAACCAGAGACAGAGATGTTGTAGAGAGATCTTGCAGATTCAAATAGAGATGGTCTGGCCACATGGTAAATATAAAAGATGGAAGAAGGACACCTAAGTTACCCAAATGAAGACCGAGAACAGATAAACGAAACAAGAAGACCACATTCACGATGGCAACATGGTGAAAGATTGAAACAATACTGGACAATATCGTGCACTCTGGATTCAAACAGGGAATCCTATATCCTGAAGTGTACTTAAATAGAAAATATTTGATAAAAAAATAGAAATTTGTAGCACTATAATAGAATTATGAAGTCAATTTGCTAATCCCAGTTCCAATTTTCCTAACAATTCAATTGTTCCCATGCGTCTATATCAGAAAAAGAAATACTTCGATTTTTCCGAAATTTCTTAATCACTAAACAAAATGTTTTGAGTCCCTGCTGTTTGCAAGTTAAAAATATAAATTATTTAAGTATATTATGTTTTTTCTTTTTAATTACTTGCCTATAGGTTTTTTGATGAGGCTCTTTAATTGCTGATAAGAGATTATAAGCATATAAGTTTTTTTCGAATGTTGCACAGCAATTTTATATAAGAAAATAAGATCAATACTGCAGTGATAAAAAATAGTTTTTTATTTATTGAAACTACTTTTTTTAAATATAGGCTTTCTCGAAAAAAGTCTAAAACCCAAGTTATCAGTACTAAAGTGGTCAAAATCTATTAAATATTTATGTTTATATAGCCAACTCTTCTCCAGCATTATCGATCTCACCAATGTCTGATTCTTTGTCTTGAGAATCAGAAAGAGCTTTCTCTTGTTCAAAAAGTTTTTTAAAGAAAGTAAGATTCTGGTTATGTTCCCAGTCCTTGTTAAAAAGTTTTTTTAGAAATGTATTCATATTTGGTGGTTATTATCCTCCACATACTATTGTCGCAAATGGGTCCCAATATCATTTCAATATATATTTTTTAAAAGTACTAATGATGTTTTTTTCTGCCATGGTCCATGTTTCCACGGTTTATTTTACTTCTCTATGGATGCCCTTGGATTGAAACACCTGCGACAAAGAGAAGTATGCTCTGTTAGAAAGCATTATCCTCTTCCGTATTTCCTCCTCCTCCCTGCTGTAATTAGTTATCTGTACTCTCAGCCATGTAAGGTGTTTTACAACTTCAATATTTGTGTCACCTATTGTCAAATTTTGCAAGGTTCGTTGTTTTCTTGTTTGCATTATAGTTTTAGTTCATCTACGATGGCGGCTAGTTATTTTTTTTTTTTCGCATTCGATTCAAGTTTCACATAAAATTCGGTGATGTATCTTACGGTTTAGCCCATTACGTTTGCATGGGCTGCGTACATTATAATCTTTTTCGAGTTATTAACCCAGATATGCCTGACGTATTAATATATTGTTTGGCTTTATGGACATTTTTATTATAATATATTCCATAAATATATTAAACAGAGTCAAAGCTATTCCATCACCCAGTTTTATTTCTTTAGTTATATTAAAGGGGTAGGTCAGTTGGTTTTAGACTCTCACGTTAAATAGCTGGTCAATAGTAGACCGTCCTGGTCTGAATCCGGCCTGATATTCTCAAGAATTTAATTTTAGAAAAGCAGACTTTTTATTAATGAATAATATGTTTTCTTGTACTGGCTGGAAAATCGATTTTAAACAAAATGATAGTAACGCAGTCTTAGAAAAAAATTTAATCTAATAATATATGACGTTTTCAGACAAACTATACCATTGAAGAGGATTCGTAACAAGTACTATAACACGAATGAAGAGATACACAGTAAACTATTTCGGCAATCTCGATAATCTGGCAATGTAAGCAAAATATTATTATGCTTAATTCTGTTGGAGATTCTAAAACGCAAATCACTAAGTGCTTATAGGAACTTATGAGATTTACATAGATAACAAATTAAAAATAAGGACGTGGTCTAACCGAGGCAAATTGGGCTGTTGACATCGGTTTCTCAGGCTTAATAATACTTTTCTTTACTCTTAAATCAATATTGTAGTAAGTTTTCCCAGTTATCTTAGAATTTCCTAGTTGTCTTGTTTTGACTATGAGGACACCTTTAGTGGGATGCATCCTGAAATGCCAATCTTTAGGTTCTTTTAGTGTTGCTGTCACTGCTTCTTTCCAGTCTAACTAAGGATAACTGTAACACACGACTTAAAAATATCGTAGTCTTTTTTAGTCAAAAGGGTAGTTTGTTTTGTTAATTTTAGCTGCCATTTGTACAAAAACCCTATCGGGAGGGATAAATGACTAGCCGACTACTGGAAAGAGCAACATAACTTTTTTCATAGTGTGAGCATCATTTAAGAAACTTTCATAGACAGTGACAGTGTAAATCTACAATAGGCATAAGTAATACGAAGATTTGTCGGGAATTTTGAATATTATCTAATTTTTTGACAGTCAAAATTAAAGGTATTTTCGCCATATTTTTGCTTTCTAACCAGATTGTAGAAGGCTTTTTATAACAGTGATATGTCTTTAACCCGGCTTTTTCCTGTTGATCCCTGCAACGCCTAATCCTGTCTCGAAGGAACAGACATATTGAACAGACATCTGTGGCAGAAGAACCGAAATCTAAATTATAATCGTTATATAAAATGTTTCGAAAATAATTATACGTAACTTTAAGACCTTCGTCATAAGAGCCTTGGTACTGCTCCCAAAGTGCTCTGATGGTTAACTCGCTTGGTAGATATTGACGGGTTATATTTTTACCCCGACAGTAGTGACTTTTTCCTATTTTAATGACCTTGTATCCCCACCACGTTGGTCGTTGGGTACATCTCCTAATTCAAGGAACTTTTTACACAACAACTGAATTCTATCTCTTGATGCACCTAGGGTGTTAATAAAAAGATTTTTGGACACTGGAACTAGTTCTAACCGACCAAGTTTTAAAACAGGTATGTACTTTATTTTTGTACCCTTCTCTCCCTTCTTGTCTTATTTTCATTTCTTGGACTCTCTCGCATCGGCTGACTTACAGTGACGTATCTCAGGATGAAATTCTAATGAGACCCTCTATTTGGGTCTCCATAAAACTTTTAATGCATTCGCCTGACATCATGTAAGCTTACTTTGCTAAGTTGAAAAGCCTCTCTAGCCGAATGGTCACATGAAGGTGGTGGAAGCACTCGGGTAAAGAATCTCTAAAGAAAAAACAAATGTTAAGGCCTATGAATAATTTTCATTTAATAAGACCTAGACATTGTATATCTGTACTAGTTCTGACAAAACTAGTTTTGTAATTGACGAGTCCTGGAAGCTCCTTTTTAAATTACAAATGGGCAACTTTTGTTAAAAGGAACTCTTCACTGTTGCAATTCTTTTTCCTACCGACAAATGGAGAAGTAGTAGTTTTTCCTAGACTGTCAAATGACAAGAAATCCTTTAACTCCATTTCATAGACAATGAATGGTTTTTTATGACACGAAAAACGAATTAGTTATGCCCAGTCATGAGTGTCACATAATGTCCATAGTTTTTGTGTGTCGTTTTTTATGTTCTATAGCAGAATGTGCCACATCCACTTTCATGTGGGTATGTCCTCTTAAAATAAACTTGTGATTCACAGTTTTGATATGCAGAAATTTATGCATAACCTATGAGTAGAAAAACAAAATGTTAATGTTTCTATTGGACAATTATCTGACCAAAATGTTACTTCTGTTACATCTTCCGGTAAAACTGATAGCCATTTAAATAAACTGGAAGCAATTTCGTTATTTCCTCGCTTACCTGTACTTTTATTTTATACCATACAATGTGTCTGACCCAGTGTCATGTCACAAATTGTAAAATTTAGGGTCCAAAGTTTTAATTGGTAAAAGCTCTGTGCATTGGTAAGGCAAGGAGTGAGAAAGCACTTTTGAAGGTCCATTGTACAAACTCTTTCCTTAGAACCCCTTAATCTAGATCTAATTTTGTCTTCTTGTTTACTGGTATATCTTCTTTGTGATTCATTATGATAGACTTCCTTTTCTTTTAAAATAATTTCTTTTTCTTCTGCATCTGTAACATCCAATAAACATCTCTGAATTCTATCACAATCGTCACAAGTATCTAGGCTAGGTAATTTAAAAGCAAGGTTATATTCTGTAACAAATAAGAAACGGTAGTATGACTTTTTAATAATATCCGCAGAATTAACATTGTTTTCTTCGCAGTACTCTTTGTATAATTTGTACATAATTGTGATATTTAGGCTTGAGTCTAATTATTTTTTGGTGGTACTATTTCGAGCATAGTGACTTTCGGTAACTGTCCTTAATTGAGAAAGCTCTCAATATGTCTTTTTGCAATATCCTTTGCTTTCTGTTGGACGGATCTAGTTGGCTTATGTTTATGTGTTTTATCAGGTGAAGACAAAGATGTATCGTCATGATTCCGTATACTGTTTCTTAAATATTTCTCTCCTATTGACAAGGTATTAAGAAACATCATTTTACACACAGAGATTATTTCATTTCTTAGTGTAAAACGATATTCGTAACTAAGCTTCCGTCGCCCTTCTTGTCTACTATTTTTTGGGCGATTCCTGGAAATAGGAGCAGAATTGACTGAGAGAGCAACAACTCGTTTTTGCTGATCCCAATTGCGTAAGGCCCAAAATTTGATATAAATTTTGCTACGATCCTCCGCACTCAGTTTTTCATAGCATTTCTTTCTGCAGTGACACGGTGGTTTTAGTGTCTGTTTTTCAACAGTCTGGCCTCCGCGATTAACATATTTTTCTCCCGTCAGTCTCTTTTATTTTCTTTAGTTCTTTTGCCATTGTTCATTTTCATTTCCGTTTCCTGGATTTAAATTTTTCAGACTTATTTACTGCGTCTTCCTCTTTTATTACATTATTATCTACTTCTTTATTGTCCATTTTCATTTTCTCAAACAAGTTTCGAACTGCTTTGTTTTTTGTTTCATTCACAAAACTGTCATCTTCTTCTTCTCCACTGGGAAAATAGTTTGGATCCGTCTCATTAACAGAGGAGAATGGTTCACTGTCAGAAGAGTATAGTTCATTTGCTGAATCACACTGTACAATCCTGTCCGTATTGGAACTAGTAGTCTCTCCAAAAGCGTTACCTAAAAACACAAAAATATAGTTAAGGTTAGACGAAATGTTAAGTGCCTTTAAGATAAGATTTGTCAGTGTTCTGCTTTATTATTATGTAGCATTGTGATATTGTAGCATGTTTTTTACATTTTAACAATACTTTACGTTATGCATGTTGTGTTAAAAATGTGAGACAGACCAATCGAAGATATTAAAGTGGAACTTTCTAGTAGTAAAAATTGCCATAAACATGCTAGAAATTTGATGGTCTAAAAATAATACGGAATTATAATTATTGTGTGTGTGTGTGAGAGAGAGAGAGATGGCATTAGACAAAAAATCTTTTTGCCACAGAAAATTGTTATAAGGATGTTTAAATTTTTATTTTAGAATCGTTTATAAACTTGATTAGAATATTATATATAGATTTGTCAGAATAAGATAACAGATTGCTGATGTTCACTGGTAGGCTAATATTGAGATCAATTAAATTTAGATATAGGCTTCGAGTCTGTTCCCTATGATTAGGACAATCGAAAAATAAGTGGTTCAAATCTCCGACAGATTTACCATCACAAGGACAGAAAGGGGTTTCATAGATTCCAATCCTATGCAGATGCTCTGGAAAGAGGCCATGGTTAAGTTTTAACCGGGTTATTAACGAAGAATGTACTTTATTATAGTTAAAATTAAAATGGGGAATATTTTTTGGTAAGCATGGATGAATAGAAAAGTAATGGTTTCTTGAAGACTTCTGAAACTCTTTATATTTTGACATCCATCTTTCCCTGCCAATACTCCTGATAATAGAAAAAAGATCTTTAAAGTAGTAAAAATTTGTAATTTCTGATATCTCAGATGTATTTTTTGCCATACCATCCACTAATTCGTTTCCAATTACTCCATTATGTCCTTTAACCCAGAGTAAAGTAACTGTTTTTTTTGTGAATTTTAGATCATGTAATAATTTTTTGATATCAAGTATAATGGAGTTTTGAAAACTATCCAATGGATGGCTACGAATAGCTTGTAATACTGCCTGAGAATCTGATACTATTACGATGTTCTCACAATAATTAGTGACACACCAAGTTAGTGCTTTCTGTATAGCAGCAGCCTCGGCTGTAAAAATAGAACAACATTCAGGAATTCGATATTTCTCAACATAATTGCTGTTTGAAACAAAAAAAGCGAAACCAGTACTTTCAACAGTTTTTGAACCATCTGTATAAATTATTGTTAAATCTTCCCCTAATTTGCTTAGTATGGATTTGAATATAATATTAGTTAAAATTGGCAAATCTGAATAAGAGGGCATTATAATGGTTGGTTTGTCTATCAGAACTTCAAAGTCTTGTATGTAAAAAGGAAATTTTGGGAGCTGTAATATATAAGATTGAAATGAATTCGTATCGATAAAAGATTCTGCAAGAGGAGGAGAATTTTTTATTCTCCAATAAGAATTTGTTAAATTTTCTGTCAAAAGTAAACCTATTTTGTGAACCATAGTTGTATTAAACGATCTGTATGTTATTAGACGTTTGTTGGCTAACATTTGCCTACGTATGTGTAAAGGTGGTTCCTGGGCTTCTGCTAGAACTGCTTGGTTTGGTGAAGACATCATAGCTCCTAGACAAATTTTTATTGATTTAAATTGTATTCTGTCAAGAGTTAATAGATTTGTTTTGCATGTTGAACCGTAAAGAACACAGCCGTAATCCAGAATGGATCGTATGTAGGATCTATAAAACATTAAAGAGATATTTTGATCTGCACCCCATCTTTTTTTAGAAACGAAACGCAGAAGGTTAATTCCACGCTCGCACTTTTGTTTTACGTACTTTATATGGCTGGACCACAAGAGTTTTTTATCTAGGATCATGCCTAGATACTTATACTCTTCTGCTAAGGGGAAATTATAATCACCTATCTGGCATTTGCCTGTGACTTTTTGTCTACGTCTAGTGAAACATACAATCGAAGATTTTTCTTGTGATATACTAAAAACCCATTTGTTTCACCCACTTATCTAAGTTACTAAAGCTAAGTTTTAGATTCAACATACAATCTTCATAGGATTTATGGCTGGTATATAAACATATATCGTCTGCATATTGAATTATTTTGCATTTTTCATCCGTCAAACCATGCAGATCTGCAGTATAAACATTAAATAATAAAGGACTTAGAATTGAGCCTTGTGGGAGACCGTTATATAATATTCTTGGACCGTGTAATACATTTCTATGGTCCCGTAAGTATATTTTTCTATTCACATACAAATTTATTATATTTACAGATAATCTTTTATCGATACCACACCCCACCATTTTTGAATATAATATATCCAAATCAACCACGTCATATGCACCCTTTAAATCTAGAAACAAACATAGCATAAATTCGTTTTTTGAAAAACAGAGTTGAATATCCGTAACTAAATGTATGAGAGCATCAATGGTACCTCGACCTCTACGAAATCCATACTGTGAGTAGGGAAAAACTGAACTACTTTCAATAAAATGTTCTAATCTAAATTTTATAAGCCTTTCAAAGGATTTTGTCACACATGATAATAGAGAAATGGGTCTATAAGATGATGGAAGTTCTGGGTTTAAGTTAAATTTGAGTAAAGGGCATATGATAATATTTTTTAAAGTATCGCAATATTCTTGTTTCAACCACCAACTATTAAAGATTTGTAAGAGAACATCTTTGGCATTTGACGGCAATTTGTCCAATATCTTATAAGTAAAACCGTCCAAACCGGGGGCTGTATTTCTGCTTTTTTTTAGTGCGAAATCAAGTTCTGAAGGAGTAAAAGGTTTTGACATGGAATCTACACTAGTATTAAAACGAAAAAATTCTTTAATCCTACCAACATTACCAGAGGCAGATGAAGGTGCAAGTTGGTCTAACATCTGTTTAATGAGATTTTCAGAAAGTTGAGGTTTTTTGTTGTACTGATAGTTATTGGAAATTGATCTGACGGTTGACCATATTTTTGAAAGAGGTGTGCTTTTGTTTAGACTATTTAAAAAATTTATCCAACTACTTTTTTTCTTTGTTTTAAATAATCGTTTGGTTTGGGCTGCTATATTTTTATAGTTTATGTAATTATTATAGTTACTTTGGGTTCGATACGCTTTCAATGCTTCTGATCGTTTTTTTATTATGAATGTACATTCCTCATCCCACCAATAAGGCCTTGGAATTGAGGGAGTAAAAGGTTTTTTTATGGGCATAGATTTGGAAGCAGCTAGAGAGATAGTCTGAAAGAGTAGGGCTGTCTTCTCATCGTTAGAAAGATTATTAGATGATAAAATTGTGGATAATTGTTTGTCTAAATCTGTCTGAAATAGCTTCCAGTCAGCGCGGCAATCGTTCCATTTTGTTGATGGATTAATTAGGAAAGAAGTAGGATTAATTTTAAGCTCTATTTTAATAGGAAAATGATCGGATCCCAATGTGTCGGGATATACTGACCAGTTTATACGATTTGTTAATGAGGCTGAGGTGATAGTCAAATCAACGGCAGAATGATTGCCACTCGCGGCGATTCTAGTAGGTGATCCGTCGTTTAGAGAAACTAATTCGAAAAAATCCATGCTTTCGACTAATATTCTACCATTACGGTCATCCGGGATCGGACCCCACATGTAATGGTGGGCATTAAAATCACCACAAAAAACTGTATTATTATAATCGAATTGTTCAAATAAATGTATCCAATCAGTCTTTTCTACTCTGATGTCAGATGGTTTATATATAGACACAAAAGATATATTAATTTTGTTAAGTAAGACTGCACACACTTCTATTCCGGTATTAAAATTATAGTTAATGTTAATTATTTGATAATCAATGCCCTTTAGTATGAAAATGCCTACACCGCCATAGCCACTTTCACGGCATTTTGATACAAAATTATACCCTTTTAATTTAAAGTCTATTTGGTTTTTCAACCAAGTTTCGGATAAAATTATAATATCTACATGAGAATTATTAATATAATTTATGAGACTATCCCTATTACTTACTAACGATCTACAATTCCATTGTAAAATATTTAAGGAAGATTGAGTAAGTTGACTGTGCATTTGGAAGTTAATAATACGAGTGAATGCTTTCATTGTCACTCGTCGCTAAATTATCCATTTCTCTGTTATTACCTGTTTCTTCTAAATTATTAGAAATAAGTTTTCTTAAATCATTTTCTAAATTGCATATAGGTTGAGATTGATTATTGGTATACATAAGTTGATTAATATGAGATTTTTTATTTATTTATTTATTTATTAACGGGATACCACCCAATTCAATATATACACAAAGTATTACAAGTATTATCTAGTGATACAATAATTACAAAGATATAGCAAATATGTATGAAAATAATTGGCGATGCAGCCATATAGAAAAAAAAACGAATATTAAAACTATATAAAGCACATAGCAAATACAAATTACATAAAATTACAAAATTTTTTTTAAACACATTCTACAGACATTTTCCGAAGCGCACAGCAACAAATCAAAGTCTATTCTATTTCCATTTAGAATGATTCTACTCAGTGGAGAATGCCTACCAAAATTAGAGCGATGAAATTTAATTGCAAAATTATGAGATGTTCTAGTAACTCTAGAGGGAACATTAAAGTCGATTAGAGACAGTAGATCATTGCAATTAATTTTTGAATTCAGTAGTTTATGAAGAAACAAAACATCAGCATATATCCGTCTGGAAGATAGCCTAGGAAGGTTTAATGTATTTCTAATTTCTGAGTAGGAATGGTCGCTTAAAGGTTTGTGTAATTTAAAACTTAAGTACCTAATGAATTTATTTTGGACTTTTTCAAGCTTGGCTATATGGACTTCATAAGTGGGTGACCAAACGACTGAGCAATACTCAAGAACAGATCTTACTAGGGAAATGTAAATCAGTCTGATGGAATTAATGTTATGCAAACATCTAGAGGTTCTAATAATGAAGCCTAACATTTTAAATGCCTGGTTATTCACATAATCAAAATGAGCGCCAAAATTTAGTTTGGAATCTAATTGAACACCTAGATCTCTTACAGTTGAGACAGCCTTCAGTGGTTCTTCAGCTAATTTGTAATTATAAGAGAGGTTGTTAATTCTTCTACAGAAACTAATAAAGTGACATTTTCCAACATTAATGCTCATTTGGTTCCAATTGCACCATGCCATAATTTTGTTAATATCAATTTGGAGTTTTTCACAATCTGAGACATCTTCGACAATTCTATAGATTTTTAAATCATCAGCAAATAGCAAAAATTTAGAGTTAATTTGAGATTTAATGTCATTAACAAATATATTAAAAAGGAAAGGCCCTAAGTGGCTTCCTTGTGGAACACCAGATGTTACGGAGATCTCACTAGATTGAAAGTGTTTAATTTTAACAAGTTGTATTCTGCTAGTTAGGTAACTACATAACCAGTTATACAGATTGCCTGTAAATCCAATAGTTTTAAGCTTGTTACACAACAATTTATGATTCACAGTGTCAAATGCTTTGGAGAAATCTGTATAAATAGCATCCACCTGTAGTCTCCTTTCCAAAGCATCAGATATGTATTGCGTGAAAAGTAAAAGATTTGTCGAAGTTGATCTACCTGAAAGAAAACCATGTTGCTCTTCAATTAGTACATTGCATAAAGGTGTTTTAATAGAGTCACATATTATACTCTCTAGTATTTTAGGAATAGAAGAAAGAATGCTTATTGGTCTGTAGTTAGCTATGTTACTCCTGTCACCTGATTTATGAATAGGAACAATAAAACTAGATTTCCACAAACTTGGACAAATACCTGAATCAAGTGAATGAGAAAACAGAAAATACAAGGGATGGGTTAAAGTACATCTACATTTTTTTAATAGTATGGGTGGAATTCCATCTGGCCCTGAGCCCTTATAAATGTCCAAATTGGCTAATTTTTCAAATATGATTTCAATAGATACATTACAAGAATTTAGACTCACTGTTTTCTCATACTCTAAGATGGGCTGTATTAAATCATCATCATTTGCTCTGTAAATATTTTGAAAGCATTGCGCAAAGCTATTAACGATATCCGCACCATTATTAAGCATTGTGTTTCCAAAAAACATTGTGTTTGGTATACCATTATTTTTGCGTTTGCTGTTAACAAAATTCCAAAAGTGCTTTACGTTTGAACTAATTCTAGATTCAGTTTGACTTATATAAATTTCATGACATGACCTGCTTAGTTCTTTGCATTTGGTTCTCAAGGAAGAGAAAAGTAGATAATCGTCCCAAGAATTTGTTTGTTTATATATCTTGTGAGCAATTTTTTTCCTAAATATTAATGATTTTAGGTCATTAGTCATCCAACGAGGAAATTTGGGATTTTTTAATCTTATACGTGGTATTGAACAATTGACACCAAACTGCAATATGGAGTAGAACAGTTCCGTGGCTTCGTTAATATCTCTGCAAATACCTAAAACGTTCTCCCAGGAGATACTAGCAAGATACATATTAAGAGCAACATAGTCTCCTCTCCTAAAATTGAAGGCAAAACTATCATATTGAAGCTCGGGCATATTATCTTTTATAGCTAAAGAAATTGATAACGCAGGATGATAACGATCACAAGGCAATAAGTAATCGTTAGCAATTTCAACTGTTACATTTTCATTATCATTTGCAAAAACTAGGTCAAGTAAAACTCCGTTGCAATTTGTGATTTGATTGAGCTGAAATAGGTTATGAAATGCAAAAGTATCAACTAAAGTATCAGTAGCAGTGTTACTATTATTACTAAAGACACCTCTTTCATCATGGTACCATTCGCTGTTTGGCAGATTGTAGTCTCCTGTTAGAATGAACTTGTGTTCAGGAAAATTGCTACAGACAGATTCTACACTAATACAATGATTCTCATAGCATATTAAGGCTGAATTAGGCGGAAGATAAACTGTACCAAGTATATAGCATTGATTGATTGAGATGTGACAAGTAATATAAGTTTCTCTTTATAGTCAATAAATTCGTCCCTGTAGGGATTGGGTATTATAGGATTAGATTTAGGGGTAGGTCTTTTGATAGAAGTTGACGCAGAGGTATGGGGTAAAATTGGTGGAGAAGTTGCTTTACGTTTATTATTTGTAGAAATATGAATAGTTTTCCTTACCGGTTTATTTAATGTGAAATTAGGGACATTGTTAGACGAGGTAGGTAAACTGGGAAAATTGGAAGTGTTATTTAGAATAGAAAATCTATTATTAGTTATTATTTTTGCGTAACTTGGATTGTTATGTAATTGTTCTGCTTCTCTGAATGTTATATTTTCTGATGCCATTATTGCTTTGATTTTCTTCTGTTTTTCGTATATTGGACATTTTCTAGACAACGAGGTGTGATCGTTGGTTTTACAATATATGCAATGATTATTTTCATTACAAGTTTCTACAGTATGGGTGGTGTCTGTACATTTTTTACATCTACTGTCCTTAGATTTACATTGTTTTGAGGAGTGACCATATCTGAGACATTTATAGCATTGCACTACCGGGTGTATGTATGGATCTACTGAAAAGTTGCATAAATTAATTATTATGTTTTGTGGAACCTCGTTTCCCAAAAATTCTACAATTATCATTTGTCTTGGTACTAATTGAGTTGTGCCATCGTTGTTCGTTACTTTTCGTTGCATCCTTTGAACATTTACCACTTGTCTCTCGGATATTATCGCATCCTTTAAATAATTCTCCGAAAAGAAAGTATCAACCATACGAACTATGCCTTTTCTATGTGTATAAAATTTTGGAATATAAGCTATAAGATCATTTTTATTTATTAAATCATGATTAATTATTTTATTTGCTATAGAATAAGTTTTAAAAATGACTTTTACCCTATTAATGCCAACTGTTTTTATATCAAGTACATCATTTTTAATGGACGAATCATTTAATAAAAAATGTCCTACCTTCATTGGAAATAACCTACCGATATTTTTATTTTTGTGTTCAATATATACAAAGAATGGGGCCTTATCGCTGGGTTTATACCGGTTTTCAAAATCAATTAAAGTATTTACAGACCTGTTATCATCAATATTAGTTTTTTCAGACGTGTTTACGGAATGTAATTCATCGGGCGGTCTATGACCTCCAATAGCATCTTCTTCCATACTTAGATTTTTTGGAATACCAAATTATGGGCCTAATTTGCACTAAACAAATTCACAAAATAACACAATAGCGATCACTATCAAACTCGCACCGACAGCAATATCAAAACAAACCGTTCTCTACGGCTATCGACTCGGGTATGATTATAATTATTAAAAAATAAAAAGACGGCCTATCACAAAAATTCTTGTTTGATTCATTACGCATATATTGAAGTACACTGTATAACTCAAAATATTTTAAAAATGTGGGGAAAATGTGTAATACACATTATTGTACTAAAGCATATTATCAACAAACCCTGTTTTTAAAGCATTTAATTACTCTTATTTTCTGATGGGATTATAGGTATAACGTGATTTGCAGAAAAAATTTAATACACTAAAACGTACCTTCAATTTCAGATGTTTGGCTACTGTTTTCCATCGCTTTTAAAGCATTTAGGATTTTTAGACCTCGTCCTGTTCCTCCTAAATTCATTTTTGATACTAAAAACGTCTAAAACTACATCGGCGAAACACAGTTTACAACACATAACCTCAAACTATTTGACAAGACAAAAGGCGGTAGTCCACATAGCTACCTCGCACTAGGACAACTGCCCATAGTTTCATTATTTTGTGGACATCCGCCTTTTGTAATAAACAAAAATAGGGTGATGTCCAAATACGCACCAAATAATAATTGGACACCCACCGTTTGACAAAACTCTAAAATTGTAACGGTTGAGATTTGGACATATGGTTATGGTTCTTTGAATAGAGCTCATTTTCAGGGCAGGAAAGGCCCAAAAAAGTAAAATTAGCCAAAAACGTTACATCCGCCCTTAGTGAACCAAGCCCCAGAGATTTATTCAGTGTTATGAATGAAAAATAAAATATAAGAGTTACCAACTTTTATTTAGTAATAAGTACATAACACTGAATAAGATAATTTAAGCACTAAAGCTAAGCTGCTGATGATTCTATTTCTTAGCTTTGTTTCTTAGCTGTATTTCCTTTTCATTCCTCTTTATTTGGCCTTTTTTTTTCCTTTACCCAGTGGAGCTTCCAGAAGTTGCAGTAAATTTATTGTTATTATTTAAAACTCTTATTAAAAGATGGAAAATCTCTTTCTAAATTCACTTATAAACAAGCTTTGTTTGGTGAATGATAACTGTTAAGACTAGACAAAATCGGTGCTGCCAACACGATATAACACAAACTCTATAATGTCTCAGAATTTAATAAAAACAACGTACAGCGAAGAATTGTTTAAGCAGAATCATACATATTTCAGAATAGACATTACAAATTTTGTAACAGTTTAAATTGGTAATCCAATGTTATAAGACAAAACGAATTTGAAAGACTTTTATTATGTCAGACCAAACGAATTTTGCTGCAGTATGAAAATGGACGAAATATGTTTTGTAGCATTGATTGATTTTCTGATCTCAATTTAAAAAAAAAAATGGACAGAACAAGTTTTGAAACTGGACGACTCAATTGTAAATGTAAGAATTCAGACATATATTTTACATTTTAAAGTAGAGGATCTTTAGAAAAAAATTATATCTTAGAGGAACGTTCTTGTATTAAATTTATTGTATGTTCACTTAATTATATATGAAATAAACTTTAACTTGAGAATATCGGCTAACAAAAAGGATAACAGGCGATTTGACTTTAAAACGGCTCACAAATTAATGTCATAATTGCGCAACAACGCCTAATTATGACATTAAATTCTTTAGTTAGTAATTCCATTGTAAATTATGAGGAAAACTAAGAAAAACACTAATGTCACTATTCTCATATGGTAAGTACTTGATTTTACGTTTGCTTTATTCTCAATATTAACATCGCAGTCTAATTTTTTATGTATGCAACTTTAAAAACATAAATGGTGTATGGGAGATATGTTATTGACGTACGATTGTGGCATTTTCTTTTAGGTAAGTATTTCCTTTAATGTTGATAACTAAACCTCTATGTTCAACGATGAATTTACGATGTAAATGATGTGCACTTATTTTAACACGTCTGACGTCCTTTCTTTTTTTCTGACAATCCTTTTATGTTATTCTGTTTCATTTCAGTTTTCATTCAGTTTTGTAAAATTTTCTGTGTATTCGATAGGTTTAAAAATAGGTCGTTATCTATTTTTCATGGCTCTAAGAGGTAAGGCTGTTATATGCCAACTATTCTTTTATTTTTTAACAACATTTTTATTTTTACAAAGCACGTGGTGTTCGTGTATATTAAGGTATAAAAAATGCTTATTAAAAGCTTAAAATTTTTATTTTAAAGAAGATCTTTTCGGAATTGAATAATTCCATCATCAGTTTAATAAAATCTCCATTCTCTCTCAATTGTCTCATTCCATCAGTTAGCCCTAGACTCCAGCACAGATCAGAGGTAATGTAACTCGATAAAACCTCACCAGCTACAGGAGGTCATGTAAGATGCCCCCATTTTCAGTTTTTATTAATCAACAAGTTGACAGTCTATTGCATTTACCTTTATAAATACCATGAGGATTGTTTTTTAATACTGATGTCCTTCCAATGTTTTTATGTGGCCATACAATGTTTTTAACAACTTTTTATTACACTGATGATGGAATCATTCAATTCCGAAAATATCTTCTTTAAAATAAAAAATTTAAGCTTTTAATAAGCATTTTTTATACCTTAATACACACGAACACCACGTGCTTTGTATTCAATAGGTATACTAGCCACTCCTGGATATCTCCACTTTATGGTTTGTTCCAGTTTCACTTTTAGTTTTTATTTTTATTTTTTTATGATGTGCCAATAAAAATATATACAACCTTTAATTTTCACCGTACATTACTACACTCTATATTTTAATTGTCATATTAATGTCACAGAATTGGTTGCCGAAATTCTTGACCGCTTGACCGATTTTTATGAAATTTTATGTGTGTATTTTAAAAATTTTTATTTTTTCATGATGATGCATTACAAAATATAAACAGGGGGTAATTTTCACCCTTTGATCATCAGCCCTATTTTTAAAAGCCGTATTAGTATCACTAAGTTAGTTGCCATACCTCTGCGAGATGGTTTGACCTATTTTTATGTTTTTTTATATGTATATTCGGTAGGTCTAAAAACGGGTTGTTATATATTTTTCATACCTCTAAGTGTCAAGGGTAGTCCACAAAAAACATTTTGCTTAATTTTTTTAATACAATTTATTATTTTAATTTTTTTATGATGCGGCCTTAAACAATACATACTACCCTTAATTTTCACCCTCCTGTCACCAACCTCTACTTTTTTAATAGCTGTATATAGAGTCACAGAGTTATTAGTGTTACAAAGTTGGTTGCCATACTCCTTCGAAAGGGATTGAGCGATTTTTATAAAATTTTATAATTGTATTCAGGTTGTATGCATTAAAGTTGTTTTTGATAAAATAAGTTGACACAGTTATAAATCAGGATGAAGTAGTTAACTATCTTACAGGGTTTTTGAATTTATTGGAATTCTCTGGACTTCCATCTAACAATTTACAATTAAAATGTCATTGAGTCAACGATCATCAAGGAAAATACAAGGATTCTTGATCCCGAGTATACCGATGATTTCAACAAACGTACCATTTGATTTTATACGTTTTTTACAGTTTTCTCGTACTTTTTGCTTTTGCAAAGCCAATAAACAAATCATAAAGCCAACAGTTGGAAGTTTACGGAATTAGCTTTTCAGAGTTTCCATGTTTTACTCATGGAAATATTCGCGTGTCTGAAAACCATCATCGTTGTATATTTATTCAACGCAAACATATTTTTATCAAAAAGTATTAAATGGATTCAACTTTTTTCGTGCATTACATGTTTCGAGTGTTTTTTAAAATTTTATTTACTGTTGATTTGTTAGACACATTATTGAATTCTAAGACGATCAGCTATTATAATGTATATATTTGCATATCATCTTTTATCCTCTTTGTTACACTACCTACAGGCTTAAGAATGTAATAGTTTATGCTAATAACTCCAAAACAAACGTTGTGACAGGATATGCGTATTTTCCCAATTATTAACGTAGAGAAATACTGTAGACTAAATTCCAAACCAAACACATTACGCGCAGAAACCGTAACAGCATACGAAGCTACGATGCATTTCAAGAATTCAAAGTCTAACGAAGTAGATATTATATCTGACTCTTTGTGCATGTTAAAAGCATTCTAAACTCCAAAAATATATTATTTTAGGAGTAAGTCCTATCAGCATGATAATTCTTAGTATTTCACGTAGACATATTATTACTCTCAGTTGTATTTTAAACACGCTTGTTATTATCTTTAAGATTTGTCTCGAATAAAGAATATCGTAAATAAAAGCTTCCAGATTTATAAATCCTTTGGCGATCCCGAACGTATACCCTTTTTGAATTTTTAAAGTATTCAAATATTAAAAGTGAGCCAACTAAGTCAACAAGTAAAGTTGACTAAAGTAAACTATGAGTAATTCAGAATTATCGTTCCATCTATTTCTGGTTGATATAATACACATCCAGAGAGAGTAGCAACACTGAAATGGAACTGGGCAGGTCACGTGGCTCGAATGACAGATAATAGATGGACAAAGCGGATACTGGAATGGAGACCAAGAGATGATGCCTACCGAAGCAGAGGTCGTCCACCAACACGTTGGACTGACGATCTAAAACGTTGTCATAGGAATTGGATGCAAGAGGCACAAGATCGAAATAGATGGAAAATTATGAGGGAGATCTATGTCCAGCAGTGGATAAGCGAAGATTGAATGATGAATACACATCCATTATTACGCAAGAAATAATAAAATGATAAAAGTGTATTAACCCACTCAAAAAATTAGTCTCAGTATTTTAGATCAATGTATTCTAGCGATGCAGTATATAAAGAATACGATCTTGTAGATACATTCGCCAATAAATTAAATGTAACTTAATATTAATAGAAATTAATATTGGGGATACAGAGTATAAAACCAGAAGATATAGATACACAAGAAATTGGTTTAAAAAAACACCTACTATGAAATTATATATTCGAAGTAAGTATTGTGGTTGCATAACCTCTAGTATTATAAATTTCTATATACAGAGTCTTATCCTCTTCAAAAGTCGTGAGATATTGTTGTGGTGGAGAAGTTCGTCGTACTCAGAGTAGTGGCAGTGTTGTTTAAGCAATATATATATATATATATATATATATATATATATATATATATATATATATATATATATATATATATATATACATATATATATATATATATATATATATATATATACATATATATATATATATATATATATATATATATATATATATATATATATATATATCATTCTCAGCATATTCTACCAATTGTGGTGTGGCCTTCCTTATATCCATTCTTCATATCTGCCCACGATTGTCTAAAATTCGCTTTTCTGTGCCATGTTGTACCAGTTTGTTTCCTCATGTCAGCGTCCCATCCTAAATTTGGACGTCTTCTTGTTTTCTTGGCGCCTCTTGGATATCACAGTGTAATTCTAGTGGATCATCTATTGTCAGTTCTTCTCACTTGATGTCCCCTTCACTGCCATTTTAAAGATGTAATTCTATGGATGATATTAGTAACCTTCGTTTTTTGTCTGATCCATTTTTTTATGATCTCTCTTTGTTATACCTAGCATGCATCGCTTCATTGACCTTTGAGTGACTTTGAGTTTCGATATTATCTCTTTCTTTAGTGTCCAAGTTTCGCAGCTGTATGTCATGATTGGTAGGATAAACTGGACGAATATTTCTTCCTTCATCTATGGATTGGCATCTTTCATTTGAATGTAATCGAATTTCTACCAAAAGATGTCCAAGCTAGTTTTAGTCAGAGCCAGATTTACATATTATTTGTACCAGGTATACATACTTTCTACTGTCTCAAATGCAGTGTTGTTTATTATTACATATTGGACATCCACTAGCTCGTTGTACATGGTTTTTGTTTTTGTTAACTTTATTTTAGGCCAACTTCATTGCTAGCTGCATTTAGTTAGCTTATAACTTCTTGTAGTTCTTCAGAATTATTAGCAATCAGAACGATGTCGTCTGCAAATTTTCGATGGCTGAGGTATTCTCCATTAATGAATATTCCTATGTTCTGTCAGTTCATTTTGCTGAATATATTTTCTAGAGTTGCAGTGAAAAGCTTTGGTGATATTTCGTCTTTTTGTCGGACGCCTCTTCTTCTTCTTCACGTGACCTCTCCGCTACGGAGTTTGGCAATCATCATTTCTATTCGTATCTTTGAAGCTGTTGCTCCAAATAATTGGTTAGATGTGCACTAGAACCAGTCTCATTGCGCAGCCAAGATATACATCGTCTTCCCACGCTTCGTTTGCCCTGAATTTTTCCTTGGATAAATTACTGGAGCAATCGAAACTTTTTTCCTCTCATCACATGACCAAGATATTCCAACTTTATTTTCTTGATGGTGGTTAACAGCTCCCGTTCTTTGTTCATTTTTCGAAGAACTACACTATTTGTTATTTTGTCTGTCCAAGGTATTTTCAAAATTCTTCTGTATATCCACATTTCGAAGGCCTCTAGTTTATCAGTATTGTTATTGTTTGAACCGTGTTGATATCCATTGGGCCAAGCTTTCGGCATCCTCTCTGATGTCTTCTTTGGGGCTTTCGAGGTCTCAGTGTCCCGAGCCCCCAGACACTACTACACTCACTAGTCACTGCACTACTGTGACACTTGGACAATTGTCATTATGTAATCAAATTTTAAAACCACAGAAAACTATTCTTCCCCTGTCGTTAGGGAGTGTTACGAGGCCATTCATTTTGCTACTTGTAAAATGGTACTGTGTGTTTAGATTGGGGATCTTAGCTGATGAGTAAGTATAGTCAGGTTGCTGGGACTAACTGGAATTAGGTTCCGATGTGGGTGAATGTTTGATTGATAGTGTTGTAGATTGACGTCAACATAGCGTATCCTTTAATAAGAAAGGAAATCCCGTTACATAGATGGGCAATGTCGTTTTTGTTGTCAGGGAAGACGGTAAAAAGAATCATAGACCTTTAGTGGGTTATTAACTTAATGTCTGTGGGGGTTTGTAAGTTGGAATTTGTTTAAGAATAGTCACTGATTTAATTTAATGGAGCATTTTTTATGTTACATTTGGGTAAATGATTACCTTGGTAGTTTAGGCAAGTTGGAGTGTATTTACTATAGGACAAGCAACTAATTTGTGTTGCCGTTACCAGTTGTAATAAATAATAAAAAAGGATACGCGCGTCTTTAGGCCTCTCTTCCGGAGCAAACTCTGGCTTCATCGACCAGGTGTCTGATCTTAGGATAGTTTTTCAAACCACTCAAATCATCCTTTATATTGCAATTCATGCAACACTTTATCTTGGCCATTTTCTTAAGGATATACATTCCGACGACGTCCCTGGCTGTCATACCTATTAAGAGAAGTCTTCTTCTCTCTGTACCACCCCTGGTTCTCACTTTTGCAATGCAGGCAGACATCAAAGCGACAAATTTTCTAACCCTTTCTACCATCTCACTATTACCCTCCAGCTCGAGGACTACACCTTGCTTTATTGTTTTTTTTAGCCTCTTGTTGACAATATTAGTCCTCTCATACAGACCCGTTCTGAGCTCTTGTAGTTCGGCATATGTTTTGTCCTTCGTCGTCCCTACAATCATCACTCCATTTCTCACCTTAGGCTTAAATATTATAGCCTCACTTTCTGAACTCTACGATCTTGAAATTCCTATCCTTTAACGCACAGTCCGCAAGCTTTCTAGATACCTTACTCTGACATTTGTCCTTCTATAATTTTCCATCTTCTCCCCAGCAGCTTACATACCAACACGAACTTCACTGTCGCAGGATTCTCTTCCGAGGATAAGCATGTATATGCACTTATATACCTTTTGTGCATCCTCCTTCACTACTCCCACCCTCAAGAACATTGTTCCCACTGATTCGATGGCATCACTAATTACTGGCACTCCCGGTGGCTCCGAGTATCTCTTCCCGAACTTGCCGATAATGGCGGCATCTCTTATGTCTGCGATTATTGCAACGTCCATATCACCAGCGGATTCGACATTACTAACTTAACACACTTCTCCTCAAAGGTTAGCTTTGCCATTCTTGACTGACTAGATCCTTGATCTCGTCAGCACCTTTACACTCATCTTAACTCTTTCGAATTTCGTTCGCCCTATTCTCATTCATCTGCAGGTCATCAAACACCATAGCCTGCATACCTGCATTCCTTTTATTACCTTCGACAAGAGACTTGTCCGTCTACGTCTTCATCGAAGCCATACATTACTGTGGTGCTTCTCTTTCACTCGCTATATTTCGTCAAACGTTTCTGTTCATCGCGAATCGTTGCTGCGCCGATCTTCCTCGCGTCCTCGTCCACATCATTCCTCTATTATAGTCTTGTATACCTCTCATCATCATCATTGGTGCTACAGCCCTATAAAAGAGCCTCGACCTTCCCAAGTCTATTACGCCAGTCAGTTCTATCCATTGCCAACTGTTGCCAGTTTGCTGCGCCTATTTGTCTACCATCCTCATCTACACCATCCCTCCATCTGAGTTTTGGCCTACCCCTACTTCTACTTCTTACAGGTTGCGACATAAGGATTCTTCTAGGAGGGTTGTTCTGCTGTGATCTTGCCAGATGGCCTGCCCATCTTAGTCTTCCTATTTTTATAAAGAATACTACGTCTTTACCACCAAATATATGTTTATATCTGTGATATATCTCGTAGTTGTACCTCTTTCTCCAAACACCATTTTCACAGATGCCACCGAATATTCTTCTTAGGGTCCTTCGTTCCAATATAAGCAGGAGATTTTCATCTGCCTTGGAAATGGTCCATGTCTCTGACCCATATGTCAACACTGGTTGTATAAGGGTTTTGTATATAGTTATTTTTGTTTTTTGGCTTAAGTTTCTGCTATTCATATGTCTACTCAGTTCAAAATAGCATTTGTTTGCTAGGATTATTCTTCGCTTGATTTCTTCCGTCATGATGTTCTCCTTGTTGATCAGGGAGCCTAAGTATGTGAATTTGTCCACCACTTCAAAGGTAGAATTATCAACCGTGAATTGGTAGCCGATGTTTCTGGCTCTATTATTGGGTGTTGATGCCATTATCTTAGTTTTATCTTAATTTACTTCCAGGCCCATATTTTTTGAGGCGTTTGACAAGGTGGTATACATTTCTTCTAGCTTGCGTGTTGTGCGGGAAAGTAGGTCGATATCATCTGCATATGCCAAAATTTGGGATGATTTATTAAAAATGTTTCCTCTGTTGTCTATTTGGGCATCCCTGACCGCCTTTTTCACAGCTATGTTGAAAAGAAGACACGCCAGTGCATTTCCCTGTCGCAGCCCAACATGCGTTTTAAATGCCTGTGATTGTTCGCCCTGTATTTCGACTTTGCAAACAACTTTAGGCATTGTAGCCTTAACCAATATTATCAGTTTATCGGGGATGTGGAATTCATCCATGGCTTTATACAATTTATTTCGTAGGACACTATCATAGGCCAATTTGAAGTCTACGAAAAGATGGTATGTGTTGATATTGAATTCATTGGTTTTTTCCAGTATTTGCCTTAGCACAAAGATCTGGTCTGTTGTTGATCGACCAGGCCTAAAACAAGTTTGATATTCGCCAAAAAGCTCCTTTGAATATGCACTCAGGCGACCATATAAAATACTCGAAAATATTTTGTATGGTGTATTAAGGAGGGTTATTCCCCTATAGTTTCTGCATTCTAATTCATCGCTCTTTTTGTGTAGCGGGCAAACGATCCCAATACACCACTCTTCTGGGATTTGTTCCTCATTCCAGGCTCTCAGTGTGATTTTATATATGTATATGATTAGTCAGAGTAGCACCTCCACATTTAATAAGTTCCGCGGGTATACCATCACTTCCTGGAGATTTATTACTTTTTAGGTGCTTTATTGCATCCCGTACTTCCTGAATTGATGGAGGCTCCAATGGTGTATTGTTGTTTGCTCCCAGGGGTGGTTGATTTGGATCTTCTACTTCGATAGTAAGTAGTTCTTTATAGTGTTCCACCCACCTTTTCAATACTTCTTCTTTTGTATTGAGTATATGCCCCTCCTTATCCTTACATAGTCCGATCCTTGGTTTAAATTCTTTTCTTACTTTATTTAGATTTTTATAGAATTTTCTTGTTTGATTTTCCTTTTTTAATGCCTCAAGTTCTTCCAATATTATATTTTCATAAGTTCGCTTTTTTCTTCGATGGATGTACTTCTCTTGTCTTCTGAGATCTTTATATTTTTGTTCTTTTTATCGGGTTCTTCTTTGCTGCATCAGTTTATATGCATTGTTCTTTCTTCTTGTCCTCGCACTCAGCATTGAACCACTCATTGCGTGGTGGTGGTCTTTGCGGCCCTAGAATGTTATTTGCTGCGTCTTTAATGTAATTTTTACACACTTTCCATTGTTCACTAATTGTTAGATTCTCTTTAGTTATGTATTTAGTTTCGATATAGTTTTGAAACCTTTCTACCGTTTGCGGGTTTTTGAGGAGTTCAATATTAAGGCGCCTTGTTTTGGTACTTCTCTCCTTCTTCGCATTTGAGATTCTAGCCCGAATTCTCGTGCCAACTATGCATCTATGATCACATGATCAATTTGGTTGTTCGTTAATCCATCAGGCGAGGTCTAAGTCCCCATATGTATTTTTTTGTGTAGAAAACATGTGCTTCCTACAATCATGTTCTTTGAGGCTGCGAAGGTGACTGACTGCTCGGTGTCCATTCGAATTAGTATTATTATGGAGACTATATTTACCAATGTGCGGTGGATATATTTCTTCTCTTCAGATTTTTGCGTTTAGATCACCGATTACTATTTTAATGTCATTTCTGGGACAGTTGTCATATGTTCGTTCTAATTCATCATAGAAATTGTCTTTTTCTTTGTCTTCCTTGTCCTCTGTTGGGGCATGTACATTAATAAGGCTAATATTAAAAAACTTACCCCTGATCCTTAAGCAGCTCATTCGCGGATTTATCGGCTTAAAATCTATAATTAAGTGCTTGACTTTATTATTGACTATAAAGGCTGTCCCAAATTCATGTCTGGTTCTATGGCAACTATAGTGTATATTGTAGTTTGCTTTTTGGATTATGCCATGGCCTGTCCATCGTACTTTTTGTATTGTAGTAATATCAGCATTATATTGTGCTAATATGTCACACAGTTTACACAGTTTGCGGATGTTTCCAGGTTCGTTAAGTGTGCGAACGTTCCAGGTAAATACATTAAGATCATTATTTCCATTATTCATGTCCTTATTTCGTTGCATAGGTCGTCGTCGAGATTTCCGTCCGGCATTTTTGACTTTCGATTTCGTAACTATGGAGTTTTACCGGGTTGGGTAGTTAACCCAAACTTCCTTTTCGGAGGGCCATTTCACCCGCTCTCGTCAGTTCCCGACCCAACTTTCCTCCCGGGTTGGATACCAGATCTCCAGCTGGGCTGCTCGGTTAACAGGGGACACCAGCGTGAAGGTGAGAGTCGGATTTAAGTAGAAGAGGCTAGTGTAAACTGGAATCAACTCCATGTATTCGCATTCTACTCCTTTATCCCCCTGGTATACCTCTACTCCCATTTATTATTGGTGCCGCTAATAGGGTTCGTCTGGGTGAGTAATTATATTGCATTCTCCAAATACCATATCTACAGATTGCTCCCATTATTCTTCATAGTATATAACAGCATATACAATTTATTGGGCTCTAAATTTCTCTAAAAATGCTATCAGAATATTTTCGAAAATCTATTTTTGCAAACTGCAGTCGTCGCTAATAAGCAACACTGCCGTGCTCAGCACAAAAGTAGTATCTACAAGTGAGGTTAAAATGAGAAATTGAGGTTTAAAGTTTAACAACTTGCATTAGTTGACCTTATAACTTGTTAACATGTTCTGTTTATTGTAACTGCTTTGTAAATATTTAATTTAATTTAGAAGAGTGCATAATTTGTTAAATTATACTTCAGTCATTAATTCCTGCACTTACTACAACATTTATTTTATATGATATACCCCGATGCTAAGTCGTTTTTGTCGTAAGTACATTTTATTAAGAGGATTAGGGGGTATGTGCTCAGATACCACTAAATTGGTCTAGTATGATGCACTTACAAGTAAAAATCCTTAATATTTGGCTAGGCAGGAAGGATAATAATAAAACAAAAATACAGTGTTGTTTTTTATTAACAATGACTCAGACTTAAATAAAAAAAAATTGCTAAGATACACTATTACTACAACAGGAACAGAAAATAAAACACAATCATAAAAATAGAAAATAAATGGAACTGGTATAATTAATCATTAATATTATCATTTACTGACAGTTGGTTCCAAAATGGACACCGACTTTGTGGTACGGTTCCTTTATCTGAATCCAGAAGATTTTTTATTAGGTTAGTTTTTCTTGACGCGGTAATACCCACTGGGTGTTCGTAGTTTTGTGGCAATGTCATACCAGTTTGTAATAGTTTATTATTAAGAAAGTTGAGTTCTTCCTATGTAGAATTGTAATCTTTTTTGTAGTAAAGAATGTTTTTTTCTCTCCTAGCTTGCAACTGGACAACATCTCGTAAATAGGGCAGATTATCGTCATCAGCTTTCTCCTGGGTAGTAGTGGCAGTTGTCGTTCCAGCTGGACCACTCTTTGTTGATGTTAAAATTGATTTGTGAGCCGTTTTCTCTTTTTTTTTTCGCTACCTCTTTTTTAGCATAGTCTTTCCATTCAAAAAAGTCACTTGGATTTATTTCTACAACATTTGCTTTCGTTGATGCGGACTTCACCGCACTTTTGAAGTCCTCAAAATCATCGACTTTCATTTTTGTGTGCAGAGCTTTTTCGACCTGGTGATGGAATGAGTCACAAGACATGAATTTATGTCCTGGCTCAAAATACCTCACGTCAATGGTATCAGCATCAGTGTACTCTGAATTAATGCAAAACACAAGAAAACTTAAAAATGCCCATTTTTTATTCTGCGATGAACAATTGTCCATTCATAATACTATGTTTTTTACATCACGACAAGCAGTCATTAAAAATTTGTATACTGTACTAATTATTTCTTCTTTGTTCCTTCCACGAATTACGGTGCAGTAACCCCGGAGGTCAGCAAACCCAATCAACAGTTTTGTCAGCATTTAATTTTTATATAAAAGAAATAGTATTGTAATTAAATTCAGTTATTTTCAATTAATAAAGCAGTGCAGTATAGTTGTAAAAGTTAATAAAGGGTCTTTTTAAAAAGTACCTTCGTGAGTTTAAACCTTTAAGTGGCACAGTGCAGTAAGATAGTGGGAGAGTCTACAGAAGATCCTCGTCGTTCTTAAACGTTTACCCGCTACGAACCAACCAACTTCCAGGGAAAACTACGGCCGTTCAACCCCAGAAGTCAACGAAAATCCAGAGTTAAAGAGTAGAAATCAATTTATATGACGAAAGATGATAAAAAGAAAGCGAAAGAAGAAAAGAAACCAGTTCCTTCGAAAAGAAATGCACCCAAGCATCATCATTTATCTGTAAGCAAATTTAAAATATTTTCTAATCATAATTTAATTGCTTCACAAGCTTCATCTTTTAAAATTAGTAATTCTCTTTCAACTATTAGTGAATCGATTATCGAACCTGGTGCTGCTTCTATTTCGCAAAATAACTCAGCTTCTCAATTTAGTTTAAAAACCAACGTTAGTTCTTTAGATAATACTTTAAATAGCTTAGATATACCATCTATAATTATTACTCCCGCTAGTGAATTAAATACTATGGCCATGGCACCCGCTCCCGCTCTAGTTTTCGACGTCAATAAAGATCTTTCCATCGTGCCTGATTACGATGGTAACCCTAATGAACTTTACAACTTCATTGAAGTTACTACAATGCTTCTTAATCATTTCTGGGATCACAATAATCCCGATAACTTCCAAAATCACATGATAACTCGAGGTGTAATGAATAAAATTAAAGGAAGAGCTCGAGAAATCATTTCCGTATATGGGTGTAAAGATTGGCCCACGATAGGGACCATACTAATTTAAAACTTTGCCGATCAGCGTAATGAAAATTCGCTTACAAGAGACATGGTAAACTTAAGGCAAGGACCCAACGAAACTCCTCAACAGTTTCACGAGAAAGTAATGTCACTTTTAAACACAATTTCGAACCACATCGAACTACATACCGACAATGCAGATGTAAAGAGGAGCAAAAAGGAATTCTTTCAACAATAGGCCCTAACTACGTTCTTAGCAGGATTACGAGAACCAATGGGATCAACCATACGATCAATGAGGCCTACAAATCTTGCTTTCGCTCTTCAATTCATCCAAGAAGAAAACAATATTAGGTATTTGCAGAAAACAACCAATTTTTCATTGCCAAATAAGAATTCTACCCACACACAACCCCAGAGACAGCCGCAGTTCACAACACCACCACAATGGCAACAACCCATGCCCAGGCCACAGTTACATCAACCATTTTTCGGAAGTAATCCAGCACCGTCCCGACCAACATTTACCCCAAGATGGCCAATACAACCCGCTCGATTCCAACAACCAAGGCAACAATTCATGGCAAACACACAACCTCCAAGACCTAACCCATGGGCAAGCAGACCACCACAACAGTACAAACCAACACCGATGTCTATAAGTACACGCCAAACGGGACATAACAGAGGTTCAAGCTTCAGAAACTTTAGGCCGCAGCAACCGCAACCACACACCCCAAAGTTCACCGTAGAGGAGCTATTCAATATTGAACAACAAGACGAAAACGATACCGATGCCTACTATGGAGAACAGACATACTACTATCCAAATCAGGACGCATATTCAGATGACTACCACGTAGAAGATTACCAAAATGCCCAATACGAAGAAGAAGATGTAAATTTTCCAAAACTCTAAGAGGAAAACGAAGAAACGTAATCGAACTCAATTCGTATTCAGATAAAAAAGAACTTCCATATATCGAAATTAAAAATCCTCCCCTTAAACTTCTTCTTGATACAGGGGCAACCAAATCATTTCTTAACCCCGAAATTGCATCCAAATTTTATAAAAATTTTATCAAACATGAACCGTTTGTAGTCAGTTCAATATTTCAAAACCATTCACAGGAATATTGTGCTGAAATTCCAATCTTCCCAGAATTTAACTCTAATATTAATTTAAAATTCTACCTTTTTAAATTCCATAAAACATTTGATGGTCTTATCGGCCTCGATAACTTAAAACTTCTACAAGCAAATCTTAATTTCCCAGCATCCACACTTACTACAGCACACTCAGTTCTCCCTATCTTTTATTATGAAACCAACAAAACACAATTTTATACAATTCAATTGGAACCCAGAACAATCACACAAGTAAGACTTCCAGTAAAACAAACAAAGGGCACCATACTTATACCAAAACAAGAAATACAAGGGGCAACTCTAAGAGAAACTCTCATTGAAGCCTGCAATCAGCTAGCCTGGACCGAAATGATCAACAATACTGATGAACCTATTCAAGTAGCACTCACCGATCCTGTTAGAAGCAATCCAATAGATCTTCATGAATATCACCTGTATACCTCGGACATCATTCCAATGGAAACAGAAACAAGAATAGATAGCGATCCTCTCATCAGAACAGATCATCTAAATCCAGAAGAAGAGATGCACATCAGACGTTTATGCAGAAAATTTGCAGATATATTCCATAATCCTGATGATACTTTAACATTTACAAATCAAATAAAACACCACATACGAACAACGGATGAAGTCCCAGTTTTCACAAAATCATATCGATATCCACACGTACATCGAGAAGGGGTTCAAAAACAGATCGCATCAATGCTGGACCAAGGCATCATCAGACCAAGTCAATCACCCTGGTCATCTCCAATTTGGGTCGTACCAAAAAAACCAGACGCCTCTGGAAAAATTAAATGGAGAATCGTAGTCGATTACAGAAAGATAAATGAGAAGACTATAGACGATAGATATCCCATTCCAAATATCACGGACATCCTTGATAAACTCGGACGCTGTCAATACTTTTCCACCCTCGATCTAGCCAGTGGATTTCACCAAATAGAAATGGCAAGGGAAGATATACAGAAAACAGCATTTAACGTGGAAAATGGCCATTATGAATACCTTAGAATGCCTTTTGGTTTAAAGAATGCACCCTCTACATTCCAGAGAATAACGGACAATATGCTTAAAGGACTCATAGGAGAAATCTGCCTAGTATACATGGATGACATAATCGTATACTCAACCTCACTTCAGGAACACATGGTCAACCTTAAGAAAATCTTTGAAAGACTACGAGAAACTAGGTTCAAGATACAGATAGACAAATGCGAATTTTTAAAAAAAGAAGTTGAATTCTTGGGCCACGTCGTAACTCCCGAAGGAATAAAACCAAATCCAAGCAAAATTAAAGCCATCATAGACTATCCCATACCAAATACTACCAAGCAGATTAGAGGATTTCTAGGACTACTTGGATATTACAGAAAGTTCATTAAGGATTTCGCAAAAATAACAAAACCACTTACCTCATGTTTAAAGAAAGATGCCAAGATAGAACACACAGAACAATTCCTAAACTGTATCAAAATCTGCAAAAACCTGTTAACCAACGAACCACTTCTACAATATCCGGATTTTACGAAGCCTTTCAATCTCACCACAGATGCAAGCAACTTTGCTATAGGCGCTATCCTGTCACAGGGTCCTGTGGGACAAGACAAACCCATTGCATATGCATCAAGAACACTGAACGAGACCGAGCTTAAATATTCTACCATCGAAAAGGAAATGCTTGCAATCGTATGGGCTACTAAATATTTTCGACCTTATTTATTTGGAAGGAAGTTTAAAATTCTCTCCGATTATCGACCACTTCAATGGCTATTCTCTTTAAAAGATCCGAATCGAATCTTGTTAGATGAAGACTAAAACTCGAAGAATTCGATTATGAAGTCATATACAAAAAAGGAAAATCCAATACGAACGCTGATGCATTATCCCGTGTCGAAATCCACACTAAAGAAGTAAATACCATTGACGAACACGTAGAAGAAATAATCAGTCTATTATCCAGAAAAGAAGATGACAACATATCTATGATCAACCATCCAAACTCAGTATGTGATCCAGATGAAGAAGATCCTATGGTTAACTTAGACGAAATTATCAGAGAAAAACAAACATCCGGCCTAACTGCAGAAGAAATGAAAGTAATAGACAAACTTCTACAAGAAGAAAACCAAAAGATTGACAGTCAGCCAACAAAATCGCTATACCAACAAGACAACAACACAGATGGTACCCAACATTCTACAGAGGAAAACCCAATACTCGGAATTCCAATCAGCGAAAGACCATTGAACTGTTACAATAACCAAATCATATTTAAATTGGTAAATTACAATCCTGCAAAACCTATAACAGAACAGTGCTTCCTAACAAAGAAAAGAATGCACGTCCAACTAGATAAAAACGACCTGAAAAACGATATTTTTAATTTCTTCAAGAACTACGTCGATACAAAAAAGAAATATGCCATCCTATTCGAAACTGATGAACTCTACCAGTCTGTCTGCAACATACTTCGAGAAACATTCAAGAATTCTGCATTTGATCTTGTAAAATGTAATAATTTACTTGAAGATATAAGCAGTCCAGAAAGACAGAAAACCATCGTACAAGACTATCACCAAGGAAAGACAAATCATAGAGGAATTAATGAAACAGAAATTCAAATCAGAAAACATTATTACTGGCCAACGTTGAAAAAGGATATAGAAGATTATATTAATCTCTGTGATACTTGTCAAACAAACAAATACGACAGAAATCCAGAAAAACCGAAGTTTATGTTAACTCCAACACCAACGAAACCACTGGAAATTGTTCACATAGACACATTTCAAGCAGCAGGACAAAAATTCCTTACCATCATCGACGCATTTTCAAAATACGGTCAAGCGTACCCAATAGAAGGATCAAACGCGATTAACATCTTAAACGCATTCCTGCTATTCATCACCCACCATGGACTACCACATATGATAATTTCTGATAGTGGAACTGAATTTAAAAATGGACTTGTTCAAGAATTCGTAGACACTCACAAGATCTTAATCCACTACACAACACCTGATAACCCGCAATCCAATGGAATGATCGAACGCTTTCACTCCACAATCATCGAGCATCTTCGAATATTAAAAGAAAAAAAGAAAACACTTAACATAAAAGACCAGATGCTATACGCCATTATGGCATACAACAATTCTATTCACTCAGCTACCAAACAGAAGCCCATCAACGTCCTTAATGGTCACATAGATGCTCAAGATCCATTCGATATTGACATTAATAGAACACTGATAAATAATTACACACAGGAGCACAGATTGAAAACAAAAGAGATGTATAAAGAAATAAATAAGAAATTGCAAGAGAGCAAACAGAAAAACATTGAAAAGATAAACGAAAAATGACACTCTCCGATAACATATAAACCCAGCACGAAAATATACACTCGAAAAACAGTAAAACGAAACAAACTGCTCCCCAGATTTTCACCTAAAATAGTCCAAAACAACAATCCTGTTACTTTTGATACCCAAGATACTACGGTGCATAAGAAAAATATTAAACATCAACCACCAATAAAAACTAACCGCAAAAATACTTTACAGATGTATCTCAGTAACAGCCCAAGAAGTGAAAATCCAGGACCTTCGAGACAATCCAGGGATCCTCCCAGTTAAGCTTGGAGAAGCCAGAATCCAAACCAGCACCCATGATTTCATCCACTATTTCCAATTGGAACCAATAGCACAGGAAATCGAAACATTGGCATATCAATATCAAACTACAACTACAGCTATAAAAAATGGACTAAGTCAGCCGTACTTCGACAGTCTACAGAACTTCGACAAAACATTGCAGTATCTTCTTAAAACAGCCCAAGAGAAACTCGACTCAGTTTATCCAGCAACCAGAAATAAAAGAGGTCTTATCAATGGATTAGGAAATATTATAAAATCCATCTCAGGAAACTTAGATCAAGAAGACGCAGAAAGATACGATGCAGCAATTCAGTCACTTGAACTCAATCAACAAAATATTATTAACAACATTAATAACCAATTAAGCCTTAATAGGAAAATAATGAACAACTATAACGAGACAGTGACACTACTAACCCACAATCAAGGGATAATAGCCGCAGAAACCAACAAAATCCGAACAGACTTAAACCAATTCGTCTTTGATTTCAACCATTACATGCAAGTTCGAAACGTTTTAGACCAGATAAATTTAGCCTTACAAACCATTATCCAAATATTAGATGACCTACAGACAGCAATCACATTCGCAAAAATCAAAACTCTTCATAATGGACTTATAAAACCAGACGAAATACGATGGACCATCCAGAAAATGCTAGAACATCATCCAGCTTCTCAGCTACCATACCTCGAAGAAGAAGACCTGATGAGATATTACGAGATAGTAGAAGTAGATGGTTACTACTCCAACCACTCTCTAGTCTTTATCTTACATTTTCCCATTCTTTATTCCAAAGTATTCACATACTTTCATCTATATTCACTTCCAACCATAAATAACACAATAATTATTCCACCTGGACCATATTTAGCTTCTAACTCAGAACTTTTTCAATACATGGACCTACCATGCAGAAAGAGTGAACCAAAGAAATTCATTTGTCCAGAGAAGTTCCCGCAAGAAAATACAGAAACTGACGACTGCATCAATCAAATCCTAAAATTATCCAATGATGCCGCCCAATGTCAAAACGTGCCGATCACAATTAGCACAACAATTATCCAAAAAGTATCGGAAGCTCACTATATTGCTGTTTTCTCAAAAGCTACTAAAATCTCCACCCACTGTTCTACTTTCAAAATTGAAGTACTCAGAGGAACATTTCTAATAGAACTACCCCCAGGATGTGAGCTCAGAACCAACAGCGAAGTTTACATCAACTCCAAAGCAACAATAAAAGAAGAACCGTTAACCCTGCCAAAAATAAAAATTAGTCTTCAAGGGGAAAATCCAACAGTAAAGCCTCTAAAATTAGATAGAATCCAGTTAGATGAACTACATAAACTCTCAACGGAAGAAGAAAGACTCCAACCTGTGTCTTTAAAAACAATGGACCATTACCATCTATGGACACCACCAATATATATCCTGGCAACAGCCCTTATCATTATTTTGGTTTACAAATTACGAGAGATATGGAAAAAGAAGACAACCGAAGAAGAAGATACAGCCGATCCAGAATCCATACCTTCAGTTTTGTTCATCCCTCACAAAACTTCCCAAGGGGATGGAGAAATTACGGTGCAGTAAACCCGGAGGTCAGCAAACCCAATCAACAGTTTTGTCAGCATTTAATTTTTATATAAAAGAAATAGTATTGTAATTAAATTCAGTTATTTTCAATTAATAAAGCAGTGCAGTATAGTTGTAAAAGTTAATAAAGGGTCTTTTTAAAAAGTACCTTCGTGAGTTTAAACCTTTAAGTCACGTATTGCATCATGCTAGACACAAGCAACGATGGGCAATTTGGATTTTTTACCAACGGGGACGAAACTCTCATTATAAACAGTTAGCCGTCGAGTGAAGATAACAGATTTAAACATTTTATACCTTGGAAGCATTATGACCTTTTCCATGTCCACAGAGTATTTTACAATTTCATCTGATGAACTTTCATTTGCATCCTTTTTATATTCTGCTCGAGCCGCGCTTGCTTTTTTTAATATGATTGTCCCAGTTTTGACAAATGCTGCAATCCATTTGGAGATTATCTTCTTTGTGCCCATGTAAATTAAAGTTCTCGCTTGCTTCGCATTCTTAATTTCCTAACTTAACAAATGATATGTTCATATTTGAAACTGCAGTTCTGTATAAATCGTAAGACATGGAAAGTTAGGATATTTTTTTGTGAAGTCATCATACATTTTTTTATTGAGATATCACTAGGCAAATAGTGCCTTTTATAATGAGCTATTTTCGGTTCAAAAGATTTAATGTGTTCTATAAGTAATTCATGGTTGAACTTATTTTTAGGAACCTTTCCTCTTCTTTTGTCAGGACCAGGAGATATTTTGTATTTCAGGCTAGAAATGGTTTGCAATATTTTGTCGTTATGTTTCTTATACCCTAAGGTAGCAAGAAAAAATATTTTGCAAACCCGTACGGATGTTTCTTTTACGCGAGTTTTTAAATAAAACTCATTTGTATGAGAACGTCTTGAATCAGGTCCAGAAGTTCTACGCTTGACAGGCAATTGAGTTAAGATATTAAGAACAAAGCTTTTTCTGTCTTGAGCAGAATTAAGTGCCCAAAACTGCTCATTTATTTCTTTTTGTCTATCCAGTGTTATTTGTAGTGTACATTTTAATTTGCATGTTTTTGAACATGGCATCATCACAGGATGGGACTCAATAATTCTCTTTCGCTTTATATCGTTTCTTTCCTGAATGGAAAAGTCATATTTTTTTCTTTTTCTTGGTTTTCCTTCTTTAGTAAACAAGCTAGAACTCTGCATCTCCCTCCATTGATTTAATCCTAAATTATAATTTTCACCAGACTGGCTTGATTCACAGGCTGTTGAATGATTGTCGCCGTCATCGCCTGCAGCTATTAAAGCGGAGGAGACTTTTAACTGATCTAAGGTATCTGGGTTAAAATCAACAGGTAATAAAGACCCATCTTCAATATTTATTCATAGACACCTATGATGGTGTTAGAAAGCAATTTATTTTCTTTGGGTAAATCATTGTTGTTGTAATTTGCATTTAGATTAGGACTGGAATGTTTACCTAAAGTTGCAGGCTTAATATTCTGAAGAAGAGACCTCGCCATCGTACTTGTTGATATAACTTTTTAGTACGATTTTATTCTTGGTGAAATTTGTATTAAACTTACCCAAATTTGATATTTTTTCAGACAATATTTCTCTAACTTAAACAGCCGTTTTAGTTACTGGAGAACCAATATGCGTCTCTCCTTCAAAAATGTATTAATTATTATAAATGTTGGTGGTTATACAGTCTCTTAAGGAACTAATACACAGCCCCTTAAGAGGGTCCCAATAAATTGACTTTTTTGACATGCAAACATAGTTTCACATCAATTTATTGATATAAATCTGTAAATAATTTTAATACTTGTGATAATTTTTTGATCGCCCCCCACAAGGCCGCTGGTTCCCAAAATAGTGCCAAGAAAGTCAAATTAATTGGACCCCTTAAAGGGCTATTATATTTATAGCTTTTTATGACAGCATTGGTACACAACGTTTTTTTTTGCTTAAAATAACGTGTTCTACGACGACTTTTCGTTAGGCACACTCAAGGCGAAACGCCCTGTACAAAAAAATTAAATAGACTTATCCAAAAATGTTTTAGTTTTACACATATCAGCCATCAACTTTCCTCTGGTGCAAGGAAAAGCCATCTTCCTATGAAAACTAACACAGTTTTGAAAAAATTACTTACACTGATATTATAGTATTTCTAATAAATAATTACCGTAAAATGACACTATTTTAATCATTAATTAATAGGAAATTGAGGTAATATTAAACTGACACAAACTAATCACCTGTTTGTACTCTTTTAAGGTTATGAAAAGACATAAACATACTAGAGCAAACAGGTAGTAACTACTGTAATACTAAAATGTAAATGTTGTATCTGTATTATGCTAAGGCAAAAAGTGGTAATTACCGCAGATACCACTTTATCTGCTTACTATTTATCTTTAACGACCAATTAGCCTTAGTAAATTGGATAAAAATAGCAGATATCACTTATTTCAAACGTCGAGTTTAAACGTCGAGTTTGATTAACGAATAGGAAGATGGTCCTCCAAAGAATAGGCGCCGGGCCTGCTACCCGACACTCGGAAAAAGTCATTATGCAAAAACCAATCCAACACAGCCTCGGATTTTGGACAAAAACAAGGATATACGACTTAGACGAAGGAAAAGGCCTAAAAGAATAGGAACGTGGAATATACAAGGAATCGCATCTAAACAAAATGAAATAATCCCAGAAATCGAAAGGCTAGGCACAGATATAATAGTCTTAAGCGAAACCAAGAAAAAAAGGTCAAGGAGAGGAAATTATAGGGAAATATACACACATATGGAGTGGAGTTTGCAAACATGAAAGAGCCGCAAAAGGAGTATCAATATTAATAAAAAATAAATGGAGAAAATACATACAAGATTACCAGCAAATAAATGAACGAATAATGAAAATTAGGATGAACATATTTGGACAAATAATTATTGAAGTATATGCAATAAATGACAATGTGACCATAAGGGAGAAGGAAGATTTTTTCAACGCACTAAAAGATGTATTAGAGAGGACAAAGAAAAAAGAAGATATTCTACTAATTGGAGATTTTAACAGCCACATAGGAAAGGATGATGAAGATATAGTGGGACGATTCGGAGAAGACAAAATTAGAACCGACAATGGAAGCCGGCTAATCGAAATATGTCAAGAATACGATTTAGCCATAACCAACATAAGATTCCAGCATAAAAACATACATAGATACACATGGGAAGAACCTAGTAGAAACCAAAGATCAATTATTGATTTAATAATAGTAAGAAAAGCCAGCAAAACAATAATACAAGATGTAAGAGTATACAGACAAGCAGAATGTGCAAGTAACCACCGATTAGTGCTAGGAAAATTCATATACACGGGAAGACGACAAAAAGACAATATCCAGAAAGATGACAAGATGCAAAAAATCGCAAATACAAGGTATAAAGTAGAACTTCTACAACAATTTAGTACTCGAACACTATATCAGAATAGGCTACAGAATATGCTACAGATGAACGAAGAATGGACCCCACCAGAAATCTATCAACACCTAAAGGAAAAAATAAACAAAGCGGCAAACGAAGTGCTGGGTATTGAACAACATAAGAATACATATTTGGAGAAATACAGCGACGACTTAGAAGAGATGATTAAAAGAAAAAAAAGTGCATTTCATAAATGGCTAAACGACAGAACCCCAGGAACACGGGGAGAATATGTTACCCTCAGACAACAAGTTAAACAAAGAATAAAGCTCGAGAAAAACGAATACTGGAAGAGAATGTGCAGAGATAGACAACACGATAGGGTATAATAGATCAACGGAAGCATGGAAAAAAATAAAAAACATCAGAAGTAATAACCGAAGTGAAAATACCATACAGATAATTACATCAAAATAGTGGACAAAGCATTACACAAAATTATTGCAGGAGAATAGGCCGGAGTATATCTCATACGACCCTGTGACAATAATAACTGAGAAAGCAGAAATCACAGAGGAAGATATAAATAAAGCACTAAAGAAATCCAAAAACAATAAAGCACCAGGACCAGGGAACATAAAAATGGAATTGCTGAAATATGGAGGCGCAGGGATAGTATCCTTTATACGAATGTGGTTCAATAAAATCGAAGCAGGAGAGAAGATTCCCGATGAGCGGAATTTATCATACATGTCCTCCATTTTCAAAAAAGGAGACAAAAGGTCACCAAATAACTACAGAGGGATCAGTGTAATGTCTTCAATAGCAAGAATCTTTTCATCAGTTATAAAAGAAAAACTAGAACAACACATGGACCATTATAGCGAAGAACAAGCCGGATTCCGAAAAGTCAGATCATGTTTAGATAATATATTCATTATAAGACAGGTGATTGAAAAGAACAAAGAAAAAAACATTAAAACACATATGACCTTTATCGACTTAGAGAAAGCATACGATAGCGTGCCCAGGAAAAAACTATGGGAAGCAATGAGAAGAATGCGCGTTAGAGAGAAATGGGTGAATATAACTCAAAGACTGTATAAAGAAACACAAGTGCAAATAAAGTTAGGTAATGAAATAACAAAAACAATCACCGCAACAAAAGGCCTCAAACAGGGATGTGGTCTCTCACCTACACTTTTTAACATATATAGATCAGCCTTTGAAAAGATGGTATAGAAAATGCGGAACAATGGGCATACCAGTACAAGAGAATATATTACATTCACTACTTTTCGCAGATGATCAAGTCATTTTTGCACAAGATAGGGAGGATATGGAATATATGATAAGGAAATTAAAGAAAGAATATGAACTTTGGGAACTCAAGATAAATATGTGCAAGACCGAATACTTATGTATTAGACCCGAGGTTGCAGATTTGAACTTAAGTTTAGAAGAAGATACTATTAAGAGTTGTAAGGCTTTTAAGTCTTTAGGGTCAATGATTAGCCGAGATGGTACTTGTATAAAAGATATAGAAATGAAAATAGCATGGGGAAAACAAGCCACAAGAGCACTTCATGAAGTGATATGGAACAACACTCTAACCAAAGAAAACAACAACAGGATATTTCAAAGCATAGTGATGAAATTTACCCTATATGGAGCTGAAGTATGGCCAATGACAACAACAGTACGAAATAAAATAAGAACAGTTAAACTGGACTTTATGAGAAGATGTCTACAAATCACAAGAGCGGATAGAATAAGAACGGAGGAAATATGGAACAGAATGGAAGTGAAATGCTCAATTACAAAGAAGTTGGAAAACAGAGCCCTGCAGTGGTACGGGCATGTACAAAGAATGCCAGAGCCTAGGTGGCCGAAAAGAATATTAAACTGATACCCGCCGAGAAGAAGACGGAGAGGAAGACCTGCTACAAGATGGAAAACATACGTCGGAAATGCTATGATAGATAGAGACCTCAGAGAAGGCGACTGGGAGAATAGAGTGCTGTGGAGGACGAAAACGGCGAACTCATAATGGGAAAAGCTGAAGAAGAAGAAGAAGAGAGTTTAAAATATATCCCGCCAGATACGATCATTAAACCTTAGCAATAGGTACAGTAAATTACATAGAATCGACTGGCTATAATAACACAATTTTCCCAAAAAATGTAGATACGACCTTTGCCGTTAGCACGGCAGAATAAGGTGCGTGCCACTGTGTTTTTCTAAATAAAAAAACGCTACTTGTAAGCATGAAAATGGAGTCACATTGAAATTATTCATCAAATAGTTGCTAATAAAAATGGAACGTTACTTACACCTTTATTGATATTTTAGACGAAACCGAAGTGTCGATGTAGGAATGATACACCCTTTTAAATTTACTTCTAATATGAAATATCGAAATTTTTTTATTTCAATGTATAATATCGAAATAATAAAAATAAACAGAGTGCTTAACAATAACATCATTAAAGGGTTAAAAGAATAATGGTTACTGAAAAAAAAACATGCATATACACGTTTATAGCCTAAAAATTTCATAGTACGTTAAATAAAGTTATGACATGAGAAATACACTCGACAGGAACTATTATATAAAAGAGTAATATTAAAGCAAGGGCTGCACGAGATCATATAAGCGTTTAGCTCGTACACAAAGCCTTCAACAGACAAATTTATATACGCCGAGAGAGGAAGAGAGATAGGAAAGGCGCGGATTGCGTATACCAGCGAAACATAATCCTATTAAGGGTGACCCGACAGGATATTCTTAAACCACTTTGCATCTTTGTCTCTGGTGCTTTTTCTGTCCGAATGGAGCTTTACTTAATCAAGGGAAATGGCTGCCATATATCTTTTCCCGCATAAAGTGAAGAGGTGATGAATTTTCATCGTTTAGGATAAAATAGTTTTTCTGGCGTTATCACTCTTTTCCTTTCTCATTTCATTGTTGGATGATATTTTTCTCCGTTTTGATTCATTCTAGTGCGTGCTTGGACCTAAACAATGCGTTTCATTTTGTTGAGACAATAGAGAATCGAGCGGCTGCTTTGGACTTTTTGTCTTCGTTTTTTTTTCTTCGAGATCCGTAAATATACCGTGAAAATTCGGAGGCTTCCCTTAATTACATTAAAAGAGCTTTTTATTTTGTCTGTCCGGGGAAAGTCGCAAAAAATATTTTATGATGTTTTAGAGTGGCATGTGTGATATATCTCTAGTTGTATATTAGCAAGAATTGTATAATGTGTCCATTCCTTCAGTGAACCCTCTTTTTATATTCGGTTATAATTCAACAAAAATATTGCACAACACGTTCTTGAATTTTAATTAACAATTTGCTATTTTGCTAATAATATGTAAACATCTTAGAGGCATTTTATTTATTTATAAAGTTTGATTGTCCAAGGTCGAGGACTATGTTTGTGTGAGTGTACGTGTGTGGAGGCTCTACTAGAATTAGGGATTATTTATTTATAGTTCATTTTTAACTAATACATTAAACTTTATTTTATAATTTTTCCTGGGATTCTTTTACCACTTTTTTCCATATCCAAATGCTTTTTCTTTAAACATAAGGCTTTTAAATAATTGATGGATTCGACCGTTACTTGATGAAAATTCATTTTATGTAACAATAAAATACTGAAAACTTTGTTTTCAAAACTTCCACAATATTTATTTTAAACTCTTCTCACTACAGCTGTTTCGGCTGATTGCCTTTCTCAAGTGATCTATTTTTGGCATGCGTTTACACTTTATAGTCTCTAATAAAATAAGTTGAGGAGGGGAGAACTGTTTGTCTCAAGTTGGTCATTCAGAATTATATCTGTGTTTTTTAATTTGTTGATTTCCATAGATTCTCACAAAGATGGATGGACAAAGAATTTATGGATGGATTTGGTTCTATTTCTATTGTAAATTCAATATGACTGTGAAGTGAATTAATATACGATAAGAATTGGTCGAGTTGCCTGTTAATTCCTATGAAACATACCAGTACGTCGTCTACGTATCTCCACCAATATAAAAACTGTTTGAATATGGGATGTTTTGAAATCTTTGTCTCTAGATGATCCATAAAAATATCTAATAGCAATGGGCTTAGAGGATTGTCCATTATAAGTCGTGCACTGTTATTTGTATATATTTCATTATTAAATTCAAAGTAGTCCTGGTTTATGCAAACTTCAAGAAGATGTAAAATTTCAGATGTAATGATTGGATTTGTACTATTTTGGTCTAAAAGGTTTTTTACTAAAATAAAATCTAAAATCTTTTTCCTAGTATCCCCCTACAGAAACTTATATTATATAAAGATATATATGTACATATAATATTATACATATAATAAAATATTTATTAATATTATTATTTATGTGGTATGTTTTGTATTATTTATTAAATGTTCATAATTATATTAGTCTTTTTTATTTCAAAATAATAATCTCAATAAATCACTGTAGGTATGATCCAGAACTGTCAATTTTGAAATATCTTTATGTCATGTCCTCGGTAGTATAGTAGTCAGTATCCCCGCCTTTCACGCGGGAGACCGGGGTTCGATTCCCAGTCGGGGAGGACTTTTTTATTAATATTATTACATTATTGTCATTTTTAAATACTTATGGATATTGCATTAATTTGTATCGTATTATTATATGGAATTATGTTGCAATGTATTGTACTGTATTTTTTTATGTATATTATTGTCATTTTTAAATACTTATGAATATTGCAGTTTAATTTGTATTGTATTATTATATTAATAACAAAATAAACAATGAATTTTACTGCAGAGTATGTGTAAAAAAAATTTGCATTCAACTCCTTTCATACATTAATGAAAATAAAAATATACATTTTCATCAAAATATTGATTCAATCCTTCATTGTTAGTAAGTTGTTTTATTAAGTAAGTTATTAATTCTGTTTCTCTTTCTGCTATGTATTACCTATAGAATTACATATGTAATGATTGTGCAGATTGACTCCCAAATAAATTTGTAACGGCGAATGCGTGTATAAAAGTGTAACTTCCACCAGCAGTCCCACTGGACTGCCACACCCGTTTTTTATCGTATATTAATTCACTTCATAGTGATATTGAATTAACAATAGAAACAGAACAAAATCAATCCATAAATTTTTTAGATTTAAAAATTATCAGACTTAAAAACAAACATGACTTCTCCATATTTCATAAACCTACCCATACTGACACGACTATTCACAATTCATCATCTCATCCCATTCAACATAAACTAGCAGCCTATCATAGTATGTTACATAGATTAACAGAAATTCCGATGTCAAAATACAATTTTGAGACAGAATTAAATATCATTAAGCAAATAGCAGTAAACAATGGATACAACGAACAAACAATTAATAAAATGTTAAATCAAAAACTACGCAAGAAAGCCCTGGAATTAGTATTTCCACCACCAGAGAAAAAACTCAGTACCTTCTGCTCGATTACATATACAGGCAAAATATCAACAAAAATAGCCAAACACAGAAAAAAGAAAGGAATAACACCAGATTTCAGAACAATTAACAACCTAGGCAAATATATTAAAAACAACAAGAGCCAAAATAAAAAACACTTACACAGTGGTGTGTACAAACTTAAATGTGGCGACTGCCCAAAAACTTACATCGGTCAAACTGGTAGAAATTTTAATAAACGAATAGCAGAATATAAAAGGGCTTTCAATAATAGAAAAACAGATTCTACATACGCACTTCACCTTCTAGATCATAATCATTCTTTTAATGACGAATTTAAAATTATTCACATTCAAAATAAAGGCCTTAAGCTATCTTTGTTAGAATCTATGGAAATCAACAAATTAAAAACACAGATATAATTCTGAATGACCAACTTGAGACAAACAGAACTCCCCTCCTCAACTTATTTCATTAGAGACTATAAAGTGTAAACGCATGCCAAAAATAGATCACTTGAGAAAGGCAATCAGCCGAAACAGCTGTAGTGATAAGAGTTTAAAATAAATTTTGTAGAAGTTTTGAAAAAAAAGTTTTCAGTGTTTTATTGTTACATAATGCTTTTAGTTCTGAGCAAGTATTTGCAAACATATTTGATCATCGTTTTCGCAACCTGCGTTTACCGCTCTTCTTTAATTGGTTTACAATAGTTTACCATTCTTGCGATGGTATTTTTTAAGCTCTTTTTGTGTTCTAACGAACTTATTCTTGGATGTTTGATTACTTGTACTTTGAAGTGCGGGTGCCCAGTATCTTCTTAAAATCCGTTGTAATATTAATAGTGCAAGCGACGAAGCACAACCTCGATTGATAGTTATTATTAAACAAGAAGTCCGTTAGACCTAGCTTCCGGATATGTGATATAACAAAGTAATTTACGTTTTTAGAAGGCAATTTACATTATAATAGTTTTTATACTTTTTTTCCTAAATTTTATTTACTTTTTGTACAGAAATGAATTATGCACAAGAATAAGCACTGTAACCACACTGCTTTAAATTAAATATGTAATTTAATTATTAAAGGAGCTGGGTCACTTTAGCTCTTACATACTGATAGTATGAATAGTAGAAAGCACTAAGTATGACTGACAATGTTTAAGTTTCATAAATTCTCCTTAAATATAAAGCTTTACAAAAATGATGGTTGATTGCTATGAGTTCAGAAAAAAGGATCAGCAAGCACACAAAAACCTGTTTCAGACCCTTTTCAGATAAAAGTTATACCTTTACATGTTTGGGTAAGTTAAAAAATAGTTATTCAAATTTATTGCATTGTCATTGTCTTGTTTTTCTAGGACAATGGAAGATACTTGAAAAATATGCAGTACCTTCTTAAATTTACCAAAAAGAAGGTTGGAGACTTCAGTTTACCGAAGACTGGGAGAAGTGATAGATATAGAAAAAGACTTTGTGTAGCAAAGTGGCCACCATACAAACAAAAAGAGCAAACAGAAAGGGAATCATTACAGTTAAGAATGAACAAAAGTGTGGTTCAACCTAGATACCTGCTAATGAAAATCAGAGAGTTCAAAAACATGTTGTATCAAACCGTGATAACATGAAATAAAAGTCAATTAATTTATTATGAATTTTTCTCAGAAGAACAGTAAAACATTTTACTGGTGTTTCAAGAAAATTATTTACATTTTTTGTTGAAGAGTTTGAACAGAACTAACTGTTAATAACACTTATGAAATATAGACTTAATTTGTGTTATTCTACAGTAACATATTTTTTAATTAAAATATAAAATAATTTTTAATCCTTTTACCCCTGTTGGTGAGACGCGGATGCCCGTATTTGCAAATAATATATACGCGATTGGTCATGTTGACCATTAGGAAATTTTATTGAAAATTACCGAAATATTACGGAACAATCTACCTACTTATTTAAAGACCCCGGTTTGGTTAATCCTTAGTTAATCTCTTTCCCGTTGCGGGTCGGTTTCTTTTGATAGATTTATTAAATATCGCCGAAGGCACGTTGTAGTAATTTTTCTGAAAAGAACGTAATTCAGAAGATTTTAATTTCGTCACGTTCCAAGTTATTAGTACTGTATTTACCTCGAATTTTCGATGTTCGTTAGAATCTTTTTGTCTTCTTAGAAATAGATACAGGCTGATTGTCATTTTCCCCACCTTTTTGTTGGGTAGTTTTGTAAAATTTTAGAGGAACCAATTTACTTCTCGGGGGGCACTCGTTAAGAAAAGACCTACTTCTCGTGGGGCGCTTCGCTCACATTATCGTCTCTGTGTTACCTTCTCTGTGCATTTTCTTTCCAAGTGTGTATACACTTGTATATTTGAGTTTTTTGATCTAACATCATATTAGATTAAATATTGGTATAGAGTACCTTTAATTTTAATTAACTTCAGTGCTTGATACAAGTAAAGTATTATAGTAAAGTAAATTAACTTCAGTAAATTGGTGCAGCAATCATCAGGAATTACTGTAAGTTACCATAATCTTAGTATCTCCACTTATCTGGGCGAATAATATGGTATGGTATCATATTTTTTTTTTCAATCATCTGGGCGAATCTAAGTTCATCCATGTCTTCACCTATAGTTTAGAGTAACTACTGATTTTTGCATTCAATTTAAAGAACATTCAATATTTTCTTCCGAACTTTCCATCAGCTACTGAGAAATTTCAGTAAATAATAATTACGAACATTTAGTTCTCAATCATTAAATAACAGTGCGAGATGGATAATCAACTTAAAAAAGTGCGATTTGGTTAAATTTTTATTTCGGTGACCTTTTTGTATTCTTATAAATTTAGATGTAATTAATTTTTGTTATTTGCTATATATTTAATTTATATTTATATATATTTATATAGTTAATTGTTATATATTTTTAACCCAGTGTCTCTAGATATGCCCATTAAACAGCAAAGAGAGACCATCCTTAATCATTTTTGGTTGAATTTTTTTCTTACTCACCATCAGGCTCTCTTCGCTGATAATAATTGAACCTGTGCATTATTATATTGTTGTATTTGTAAAGGTACTTTATATATATTTATATTATTCATATTACTGCATATTTTTATGTGTACACCACCATTTCATAATTGATGGTGTATTTTTATTACTTGTATGAACATTCAGCTACCGATATCATTGTGTTGTTGAATATATTGTTTTTGTTTTATGTATGTATTTTATTTATCGACTCCTAAAAAGTTTCCTGATATAATAATAACTCTGCTTTATATAATTTATTTATTTATAATAATAACTTTGCTTATTATATTAAATTATTATTATACCTTCGACCAGAAGAGAAATCAGGCCGATTAAGTTTCGTAGGTAAGTAGATGGACGGAGTCCACCTAATATATTTATTATTTGTTTATATAGTGTGTTGACCAAATTTATTTAATAATTAACTGTTGGTATCTTTCCTTCGATTTGGTCTCAGAACCAAATTATCTTTCTTTATCTTTTTTCTTTTCTAAGGTTTCTTAATTTCCTCCTTAAACCCCAAAAAAAATTACGTGGCGCCCTGTTTCTATCTTATCGTATCTTTGGTAATTTTACCCATCTATCTTTTTGTTTATTTCTGTATCTTTTTTAATATCTCTTATCTTATCTTTACTTATTTCGTCCGTTGGACCCATTCCCGGTTCCAAAAGCTAGTTTCGAACCCACGACTCGCTTTCCACCATCTGGCTGCCGTCCGCAGTGTCTCCATTGGTGACCTTTCTAGCACCATCCAAAAAGGTTTCGGAGGTTACACTACATTAACGCAATTTTTGCAGTAGACATTCAAACTGACCGAAAAATATTTGTTAAGTGGACCAAGCATTTTACACTTGCTTAAAAAAACTTAACTTTGGAACATTGAAAGAAATTCAGAAGACTAGTACAAAATTATTCTGGATTGTACCGAAATTCCAATAGACCGAAGTAATGATCATATTATACAACAGGCAAAATATTCTACATTAATATGGAACCACTACCTTCAAAATACTAATACTCTAAAAAAGATGAAATTATATGTATTTGATGTTTATGGAGGCAGCATTTCAGATAGAAAACTTACCGTAGAATGCGGAACTTTATAACTTATTAAAGAAGGAGAATTTATTTTAGCGGACAAAGGTTTTGATATATCAGATATATAAGAGGGAAAAGGTATACATTTAAATATACGTCTATTTAAAAAAAGGGCTCAGTTAACAGAAGAAGAAATATTAAAAACAAGGTCCATTGCTAATCGTAGAATCATTGTGGAAAATATTATAGGATTTGCAGAATTGAAAGAACAAGCAAGCAAGAGAGTTCGTCAGGTACCAAGCAAGAACAGGAAGCTTCCTTCAAAACAACAGCGGGCAGCCTATCAAGGAAATCCTAAAAGCCTGGAAGGAATACTTCTATCAACTATCGAACGACCAATCTAGAAGAAATACATCAAACATAGAGGTATATACAGCTGAAATAGAAAACCAATACCAAAATAATAAGACACCAGATAGCGATGGTATACCGCAGAGTGCTTAAAACATGGAGGAGAAGCATTGTACAGTTTTATATACAAGCTAATTCAAGACATTTGGCGAGAACAAGCAATGTCAGATGAATAGAAAGAAGGGGTTATTGTACCAATAAACATAAAAGGAAACAAAAAGTAACGTACTAACTACCGGGGATTAACACTCCTAAACACCACCTACAAAATCCTTGCAAACAACCTGCTAGAAAGAACCAAAACATACACAGAAGGAATCGTTGGAGATTATCAATGCGGATTTAGACCGGGTCGCTCTACCATTGCCCAGAAATTCACAATAAAACAGATAATGGAAAAATGCTAGGAGTTTTATCGTGAGCTTCATCAGATGTTCATAGATTTTAAACAATCATTTGATAGAGTATGCAAAGCCAGACTGTGGACAGCGATGCAGGAACTTGGCTTTCCAAAAAAACTAGTCAGGTTAATACGGTTGTGTATGGAACGGTTACGATGTAAGGTGAGAGTTAGACAACAATACCCGGAGACATTTGAAATAAACAATGAACTAAAACAGGGAGATGCACTTTCACCACAACTCTTCAACTTAGCTCTGAAATACATAATCAGAAGTGCAAGAATCGAAAAACCGAATACAGTATTTCATCGAGAAGGACCAAACTTACTACTGGCATTTGCAGACGATATCGATCTAACAGGAAATATACGATTAGGACTGAAGGAGACTTTCTTGAGGTTCGAGAAGGAAACAGAGAAGATGGGACTCCAAATCAACGAAAACAAGACGAAATATATGTATACGAGCCGCAATAACCAAAGCAGAGATAGAATCGGTCAGAACATCACCATCGATGACTTTAACTTTGAGAGCGTTAGAGAATTTAAGTATCTTAAAACAACAATAACTGAAGACAATAACGGATCACAAGAAATAAACAACAGGATCCAGGCCGGCAACAGATGTCTTTTTGCCCTTCAAAACCTTATAAAATCGAAACAACTAACAAGACGTACGCAGATACAGGTCTATAAAACAATCATACGATTCGTTGTGATGTATGGAAGCGAAATTTGGACAATAACAAAGGCAAACGAAGAAGGACTATGTGTTTGGGAAAGAAAAATCCTAAGGAAGATCTTTGGCCTTGTGCTGGATGAAGCATCAGGACAATATAGGATAAGAACTAACAAAGAGATCGAATAACTTTACCCAGACGCCAACATCATGAAAGAAATCAAGTCCAGAAGACTCCAATGGGCAGGATACCTAAGAAGACATTCTGACGAACGAACAGTAAGACTGGTGTGGGAGGAAGTCCCAACTGGAAGGAGACCACGCGGACGCCCTCGTCTCCGGTGGCGAGATAATATAGCAGGAGACCTAAACATTATGAGCGTGGAGAATTGGATGAAGGTTGCTCAAGACAGGAAACAGTGGAGGCATGTTGTCGAGTCGGCTAAAACCCACGAAGGGTTGTAACGCCACAGAGTAAGTAAGTAAGTAAAAAAATATATAAAATACTGAAAGATAGAATTCCTTCTCAATTATCCACATATCTGCATGAAATAATTTATAGCTGTTTTATGATTTGTAATTTTAAAAATAGAATAAGTAATACTTTGTGAAAATTATTTTCCTTTTTATAGATCTACCCATATTGATCAATTGAATTCCTGGTGGGAAAGCATTTATTTTTTTTTATTAGTCCTACATATTATAATATTTGTGACTTGTTACTATTTATCAACTATAATTTGTCTTAAATTTGGAAAATGTAAGACTTAATCAAGATTTAATTTTTGTTATTTCATTGGTTAAGTATAACACAAAAAATAAAAAAAATAGTTATATCTGGAAAAACATTCACCAATATTTCAAAAATATTTGAAACACTGATGTGGATCTTTTTGTTAAAGGGCCTTCTTCAATATTTATTGGGACAGTTTAGAATATTTTTTCTGTTCTATAGACTAAATAATTCACTAATTTCACAAATTTTAAACATTGTAAAACTATGGCTTAAAATCGGCAAAAAGTAATTGAAATGTGTATCCGAATCTAGAGGAATCATGGTACAATGAATACATGTACCATGTAGTGGAATAATATCGACCTCTGCAAAGAATAACGTTGTAACCAGCATTTATGATATTCTTCAGAAATAATAAAAAAGATACCAATTTCTTTGATTTCTTTTTTTATATGTATGTGACATTTTTTCAATGTAAGAAGTAAGTAGTTATATAGACGCTGAACTCCTCTTTTAGAATAAGGTCTACTTTTTTTATTAGAGAATAGGTTTCTGAACTCTGGCAGTTACAGTTTTTGATATAAATATAAAGTTTCATCGAATAATCTTGTAACTGCATTTACGATGTTCTTATCGGAAAAGTTAATATGAATTTCAAATTATTGCTCGTTGTAGGTTAAGGAATAATAACAGTAGATAGTTTTTAAAATGCAAATTTTATTACAAACTAAATATAAATTCGAATTAAATTTAAAATGAACATATTTATTTTATGTCTAGTCTTCCATATCGCTGTCTTGATTAATGTTTTTGCAATCAATTGGGAGATTTTTAAAATAATCGTGGTAAGTGACAGGAATGCACTGGCTTCGACATAAACTCTGCAGATCATCATATTTTGCTTTTGTTATCCCTAGATAAGATGAATATGCTATATGTAGATTCTTAGAAAGACCTTTACTACAAGTTGCTAACCTTGTTTGTTTCCTGGAGATAGGTTTCTGTAGCAAGTTTAACTTAATTTTTTTATCGGATATGAAATCATATTGAATATTCACCACGCCAGGATTTGTTTCAGAAATATTTATGTGTTTCACCATGTTCGAGACCATTTTTTCATTTTCTTCATTTATATACCAATTTCGAAATGTTGTCATAAGTTTTTTAAAATCAAATATATTGTCTTTGTGCAGTTCAGTTACAAAATACAATTTACCTGTTGTTTTTGCACATCTCACTAAGCTTATCCATTGTTCGGGAATAAAAACTGTTTGGTTCTTTTTACGTCGCTCTATTAAGGCGTGCATGGAATCTTCCTCATTTTGGGAATGAACTACCTCAAAATAATTGTGTGTTATGTTTATAGAAAATTTTTCAATTGCAAAAGAATACATCGCAAATAGCATTCTGTTTCTATTTTGTCCTCCGCAGTTATCACTATAAAATAAAAAAATTTTATATCCTTCTAAAACATTAGTTGCAATGAAATTATTACACTGCTACTTATTTCGTTAGCTCCCTTCCTTCCTCTGGTTTTATTCCACATGTAGCAAAATCCTTCATTACGCCTATGTCAAATATTGTGAAATTATAAACTCATAATTTTCGTTTATCGTAAAACATTGACAGTTCAGACTGAGGTGTGGTGAGAACTTTTTGCAAGTCGTAACAAGCAACTATAGTTTCCATTGAATTTTTAGCGATCTCTTTATCCCTTTTCTTAAGTTGTCTTACAACAGTCTTATTAGCAATATGGTTAGTGTACTTCAGATCCATCAGAAGAAGAAAAAGACTTCAGATCCACCTCTGTTTTTTCGTCTTCACATGCATTTCGGTAAACATGACAGAAGACACACTGGTCTTTTTTTGGTTTAAAAAACTCGATGTTAAATTCACTGTTGAATATCTCACGGTATTTTCTTAATGTTGCAGTAGACGAGATAGGATGTTCTTTCTACATAAATTATTACAACAATTATACCAACTTCACTCTCTGACATCTTTTTAGACATTGTCATCACCCAACTATCGGTTATATCAAACGTATCAAGAAACATTTTTTGCATACCACAATGTGGCTATCATTTATAGGCAATTTATACTGAAATGTCCACTTCCTTCGAGATTCAATGGTAGTATTTAAAATACGAGTTCTTGTGTGTCTAGTAACCAAACGACCAATATATTGGGTCTGAAGGTTTTGATCTCCCATTTTCCAAAACTCTTTAAAAAGTTGTTGTCTTGTTGTAATATTCAGTTGTTCTTGGCACTTTCGGATACACAATCAAGATCTGTCTTGTCTATTTTCCCCTACTATTCTCACAAAAATGCCGCGAAATATTGACACACTACGTGTAGTATCTACCTGCATAATTATCGGAACTTAGCAGCTAATGTGGCGAATAAAATTGTAACAACAGTTACGGTGTAGTTTTTGAAATATGATAATTATTTTGATACAATATGATACGATATAGTATTTTTCGACGAAAATTTGATTTGGTTCAACGTCGTATCTTTAGTTACTCTGTTATTCTACAAATAATTCAATTTTTTTTTATATATACGGTATTATTCCACTCGGAATCTTTCTTATGTTTGCAAAAATGTTAGTTACAACGTTATTCTATGCAGGGGTCGATATAAGGTTAGGATTTAATAACAAACCTCGACATAAGAGCCCCTTACGGATATTTTTTTAACTGACTTATGGCATGTGATCTATTGATTAGATCCCCGATCGCATGCGACGTGCAAATTTACTATTAAAATGAAATCACGTAGATAACAATATTTTTGAAAATAATAAATATATCGACATTTTGTTTACAGACGCTTCAAATAAGTTTACAGATATTTTTCCAATAATTCTTCAAATTTTTTGTTTTCTAATAAAATACAGAACACGATAACGCGGACAGTAAAGTAGTTCAAAAATTACTCTGTCTTCGGAATAAAATAATACTTATTTTCTACTAGCGGATAGTCTTCTAATCAATATTTTATTTCACAAAGTTTAAAATATATGCTGTGCCAACATTTTCGGAAATAAACAAACATCAATATTTTCACCTTGCGATGCACATTCGAATTAAGTAAATAAAAACATTTTTAGAGTCCATATTTTATAAAATAAAAAACACTGTTTGAAATAGTCATAAATTATAACAGAATAAAACAACCATAAAAAATCGCACTTTAATGCTTGTTTTTTACGAGTAGTGTAAAATACGATTATTTTATGACGACTGATAAAACTATAAATACCTGAATTTTGTTCATATCGGTGTAAACGATAAATTCTATATCGAAATAAAATTCAGCCGATTAAGAATCGAACATTTCGCATCGACTGCCAGACAGAGAATTTAATATAAAACCATTTCCATTTATTTTTTACAAAAAATGACGTTTAAATGGCGTTAAGGAGAAAATGTCTTTATTGCATAGATATTTAAAGAGTTTGTGACAATTTTCGATATAAATACAGTGTATTTTGAGTTTTAAGAGGTTATAATTAGAGTAGGTAAGGTAGGAATGAAAGTAGGGTAGGAATGCCTGTATGTTTTTGCACGGACCCAAAATAATATTTAGCATGACGCGTTATATCGAAACTCATGTAGCAACCTTGCCTTATAATAATATATATGATATACAGTTGAGTCCATGGTTCTTTACCCCTGCCTCATCACTTAAAGCATACGAAATAAGTCGGAAATTTACTCCACGCAACAGCAAGTGACAGAAAGTGGCTACTGCTCCAATCACGGATTATAATATATAAAATTTGAGACCTCTATTTGCAAAACAACCAATTTCCACCCTGGCAAAATTGCCGTAAATCGTAATTTTTTACCGTGAATACATTTTTAAAACCTGGAGCCACAAAATTTGTTATCCATAAACTTTGATCGCTCAAAATTAGTTTTTCGTTGCTAGTTTCTCGGTTGGGATTAAAATACTCTTATTAATAAAGAAAAATACTTGGAGATTGGCTACTTTGCAACTAACAAGTGGATATTTGCTATTTTGAAGTAAGTAGACCTAGGAGATTAGTTATTTTGTAGTAAAAACACAGAAGATGACGCAGGGCATCACCGGAAAGTTTGGCTTTTGAGAGAGAAATCAAAAAGGTGAAGGTCTAATAGAATTCTGCCAAGAAAATGACTTCGCCATTACAAATACCTGGTTTCAACTTCCAAAAAGGCGTCTCTACACGTGGAAATCCCCTCAAAATGGACATCAACGTAGAATAGTAGGGAACCAAATAGACTACATCCTAATAAACCACCGATTTCGAAACAATATTAAAGATGTAAAAACTTACCCCGGCGCTGACATCTCAAATCACAATAATTTACTCTGCTCCAAAATACAAATTAAATTAAAGAAATTAACAAAGCCAACTAAGCCTTGTAAGATATATCTCGACCCCCTGAAAAACCCTCAAACGCGCGAACACATATCACAGCAGATAAATAGTAAAATACACAGAATATCAAATATACCAAACGAAAACAGAACCATTAACGAATGCTGATATGATATTCAAAACTCGATTTTCGAGAACGTATAAGAGTCTTTGAAAACACCTACCATGTTGGCAAAAAATGAGTGGATGACACAAGAAATTCTACACCTGATGGAAGTTCGACACCAACACAAAAATAGAAATTTTATCGAATACCGTAAAATCAATAAACGCATAAAAAGAAAAATTAAGCAAGCCAAAGAATCCTGGCTTGAGAATTTATGTAAAGAAATAGAAGACCTCCAAAAAAGCATGACAGTTTCAACCTCCACAAGAAACTTAAATATACTGCCGGAATTAGAAAACAGAAAAATGCTCACATACTAAAAAGCGCGGACGAAAAAATTTGTAATCAGGAACAACAGTGCAAAGAATGGGAGAGATACATCACTGACCTTTTTGACGATGCTTCTAGAGAAAATGCTCCAAATACTGCCTGTGACAACCAGTTAGACAGAGGTCCCAGTATACTGAATTCGGAAGTCAAAAAGGCAATACAGCAAGCCAAAAACAATAAAGCACCTGGACCAGATCAAATCCCTGCTGAGCTACTTAAACTTTTGGATGAGGAAAGCATTGCCTGCCTAACCACTTTCTTCAACAAAATTTACAACGAAGGAAAAATACCAGATGATTGGTTAGAGTCACTGTTTATAACATTACCAAAGAAAAGCAGGCCCACCAAATGCAGCGATTTTAGACTAATCAGTTTGATGAGTCACACACTGAAGATACTCTTACGAATTATACAAAACCGAGTATTATTTCTATGCGAAAGTAGGATGGGTAATAAGCAATTTGGATTTAGAAACGGTCTAGGAACTAGAGAGGCACTATTCTGTATGCGATTTCTATTACAAAAAAAGTTGTGAATTCCGAAAGAATGTTTATGTTTGTTTCATCGACTTCGAGAAGGCGTTCGACAGAGTACAACACGATACACTTTTCGATTGCCTACGGGCAGCAGGAATTGTCAGATTTGTAAAGTCACAAAGACTAAACTGGCTTGGTCACCTAGAAAGAATGCCAGATAATCGAGCTGTAAAAGTAGTTCAGAGATGGAAGCCCCAAGGAAAAAGAACAAGAGGAAGGCCCCGTAAAAGATGGATAGACGACGTAGAGAGGGATCTTTAAACCATGAACATCAGGCAGTGGCGAAGGAAAGTATCCGACAGGGCAGAATGGAAGAACATTGTTAAGCAAGCCAAGACTCACAAAGGGTTGTAGCGCCATTAGGAGAAGAAGAAGAAGAAGAAGACGGGCAGCAGGACTTGACCACTATGATATAAGACTGCTGAAATACTTATATTACAATCAAGTAGCCTCTATCCAAATTAAAGACAGTCCGACTGAAAAAATATCCATCAAACGTGGAGTACGGCAGGGTTGTGTTTTGTCACCCACTCTTTTTAATCTGTACCATAGAATAATCGAACACACATAGAAGCGACGCAACGGTCCAAAAGCGTGTACCATTTTTGTATACGCATGCCCGATTCTGGTTGTGTAATTGTCAAAAACACGTGCTTATTCTTTAATTCTGGTTGTTATGTTATATAATTTATTTATAGTTAAAAGGTTATAGTTATAGTTAAATATATAATTTTATAGTTATAGTTTATAGTTAAAAGTTTAATTTATATTTAAAATGTCTGGATATATTTGTGCGATTCGCGGATGTTCATCTGTGATAGGAAAAGGAATAAGTTTATTTAGATTTCCTAAGAATAATAACAGGTAATTACTATTGCTTTGTAATTATTATTAGTTATTACATAATAGTATTGGTTTGACTTTCGAACAGTAACCGACGCCGACGTGTCTGTCCGAGCTATAAAAAATAAATTTTGGTCTGCCAAGGGATAGTTCAAAATAAAAACATTAAATTTGGAGTCAGTGCTATTTCTTTTATTGAAAGACGCAAGTCTCCGAAGGCTCAGGTCAAAAAATCAACAGATGGTTGCCGGGTGTCAGCGCGCTCGAAGACAACAATACGAATATAGTATTTTTAGGAAATAAAAATATATAGAGGGTTTTATACACGAGAATATTATTGATTTAAGAGCGTAGGCGCAAAATTTCGGGCAAATGTTTTTTAATTGTATTCATTTTTTTCGAATCCTGAAAAAACTAATAAGTATTTTTGAAAAATTTAAACGCAGAATGAAAGACCACATTATTATTGAGGGCCAAAAGTCCCCGAAAACTTTTATAATGTTTATTTTAATAAGTTACATGGGTGAAAAAAAAGAGAAAATTTAGTGTGATTTTTAATTTCAAATATCTCATTCAAAAAAACTTTTTGTTTATTCTAAGGGACTTTCGGCCCTCGGTAATTTGGATATGTAATCTTTTATTCTGTGTTTAAACTTTTCAAAAATATTTGTTAGTTTTCTCAGGATTCCAAAAAAATGTTAAAAAGCATTGGCCCGAAATTTTGCGCCTACGCTCTTAAACGAAACAAAGAAATTACTAAAATGCTCAAACTAAAAATTGTTGGAAACATAATTAGACCGATAATTGGGAAAATCTTAAAATTACAACAGAACAAGACTTCAAAATTGCAAAAACATGGTTGCAAATAAAAAAACTTACGTTAAATTATGAAAAAACTAAATAGGTACTCATCTACTTTTTGCTATATACAAAAGTTGTCTGCCAATTTTTAATTCGTTAAATATAAATAAAAAAGATCAAATATATGGATCGAAGTACATAAAATATTTAGGAGTTTTAAATGGGAATTACAAATAAAAAATATTAAAACTTTATTTGTTGCATATCTCAATATCTAGTGACATTTTTGTGACTTAGTCAGGAGAAAACTGTAAATTTATTAAGATTAGATATTGACAAAAGTTAAATATTTCATTACATACAATATACTTAGAATATACTAATACTCTTATAGTTGTAAGTAATAAAGTATTATTTATAAATACAGAAAAAGTTCTTTGTTTAAAATATGTTCTGTTAAAAATTTGTAGTGCCAAAGTGTGGATAGAAGCTTGCAGACGAGAAGATTTGTTATTCAAAATGGATTCACTTTATAATAATTATAGGATTTGTGAACTGCATTTTGAAGATAATGTTATTATAAAAGGAAATAGAAGAAAAACATTGGCGCATGACGCAGTACCTTCAATGATCTTTGTTATTTATATTTAACGAATTAAAAATTGGCAGACAACTTTTGTATATAGCAAAAAGTAGATGACTACCTATTTAGTTTTTCCATAATTTAATGTAAGTTTGTTTATTTGCAACCATGTTTTTGCAAATTTGAAGTCTTGTTTTGTTGTAATTTTAGGATTTTTATTAATTTCTTTATTGTGTGATATGCCCACTGACTATTAATTTTCTGGTTGTTAGCTGTCATTGGCGGCTTGGCCACGTAACTTCAAAGGACTGTCGCTTCTCTGTGTTCGGTTGTTCTCTGTCTGTACTCTGAAGAAATCTTTAGGGAGGCTTTGGATGACAGACAAGAGGGAGCAAGACTAGGCGGAGAAGTAATCAACAATATTAGATACGCTGACGATACAGCCATTCTTGCAGAAAATTTACAAGATCTTCAAACATTACTAAATCTAGTCAGTGAAGCAAGTTATCGGAGAGGCCCAAACATCAATATTTCAAAGACAAAGTGGATGGCAGTTGGAAAGATCAATATAGATCAAGGTCTGATTTCTCTTAATGGAGAAGAGATCGAAAGGGTAAATCATTTCAAATACCTTGGCAGCTGGTTAAATGTAAATTGTGACTCTGATGAAGAGATAATAACTAGGATCGAAATATCACGTAAGGCTTTTATGACCTGGAAACCAGTTTTATGCAACAGAAACCTGTGAAAGTCCTGAAATGTTATGTGTGGTCCTACCTATTGTATGGTTGTGAGACATGGACGTTAAAAACCACAATGCTAAACAAGTTAGAAGCATTCGAATTGTGGTGCTATATACGAATCCTAAAGATATCGTGGGTTTCGCACACTTCCAATGAAGATGTTCTTCAAATGATTAATTCAGAACGTCTGCTCATAAACACCATAAAGAGGAGAAAAACAGAATACTTCGGCCATATAATTAGAGGACCTAAATACCATCTACTTCGCCTTATAATACAAGGACAAGTGGAAGGGAAGGGATGAATTGGTCGAAAGAAACTTTCATGGCTGCGTAATATTAGACAATTATGTCGTTCCACAGTAGAAGAATTATTTCGCGTAGCAGCCGACAGAGAAAGGTTTCAGAAAATTGTAAACATGATGACGGCCAACGTCTGAATACAGACACAGCACCCAAAAAAGAAGAAGAAGTAAAAACACAAATGTTTGATAGCAGTACTCAATACAGTAAAATAATTATTAATACTAAAGTTCTATACTCTTAAGACTTCTTCGTCGTTGTCATTATCGAGTGGTTTGCAATAAACGTCGTCTTCTTTCAAAACATTAATGAAATAAGCCAGTTTCAGATCATTTTGCCAATCTTCGCCGTAGTGACTTTCCAGTAGCTTCCTTACGTCCTTCAATTTCTCTTTGCTAATGTTGGCTAAGTTCTTGACTCGTATTTCATTTGGATTAATGTTAAAGGTCGATCTTCCTCTTTTTAAAATACTTCTATACAAACCGATGCTTGAGTTGTAGCTTTCATCCCCTTTAACCAATACGATGCTATTTTGTTTTCTTGATATTGCCAAACAACTCCGCCTGAGTTGTCTGATGGGTGGATTGAGTAGCTCATTGGATGGCACTGCCGGTCCCAAGCCCGGATAAATGAGGAGGGTCCCTAAGGTGAGGTTAGCCACCTACCTGGGGTAAAGAATTAATACTGGCTCGCAAAACTGAAGATACAGCCTCGGATGCCGGACGGAACTATCAGATATCATAGAGACACGCTTTATGACAACGGAAAAACGAATTGGTAAACGAAAACCTAAACACCCCATCACACGAATCGCGTACTGGAACATAACGTCGTGGAACGGAAGGGACCAGGAGATCATAATAGAAATGAAGAAACACAATATTGATATCTTCGAGATCTCCGAAACAAAGAAAGAATGCCAAGGAACATCAAAATACGGAGAGTTTACACTCATATACAGCGGAAAAGCTAAACAAAAAAGAGCACATTCAGGAGTCGGAATTTTGCTGCACGATAAATACACACAAAGCATCGAAGATATCGAATAAATCAATGATAGGCTATTAACCCTAGAATACTAACCATCGTAATTTTTACGACGCCAATGTCATTGTTGTAGGATATTGTGGAAGGGGTACACCAGTATCTCTCGCCCGCTCATCTATTCTTACATTAGTGTATATCGAAACGTTTTACAAGTACAGTGACGCCTACACTATTAGTGAAGTACCTGCAAATGAGCACAGCTTCGTAAATATTACGAAGGTAAGTGGTAACGTTATAATTGCCAAAAACAACGATATTGTCAGTTTTTATTTTTGTTATTGTCAGTTTTTATTTTTTTATTATCAGTTATTTTTTTATTATCAGTTTTTATTTTTTTTAAGTGTGAAATATGAATATGAAACAGAGAGACATGCACAGGCCCCTCACGCAGCGGGAGTTGGAAGCTGAGTTGCAATTGTGCCTGGAAGAAATTTGGCCAGATGAATCAGATAACAATTCTGATAAATCGGAAAGTGGATCTGAAACAGAAGATGTCGTTTTAGAAGCATTCAGTCCATCTGAATCAGAGTTCGAACCATCAAGCGAAAACGACTCAGATTCCGACCATGACTTGCCATCCACTAGTAAGAAAAGAAAAAGAAGTTCTAAAAAGAGTAATAAGTTGGAAAAACAGTTTACTTCAGTGTTTCCAAGAAAAGAAAGTAATGGCTCTAAAATCGACAAGGAAAATAAATGTCCTGCTCAGCAATCTCTACCAAAAGAAGAAAAATCTCCGGAAATTGCAGCTAAAGAGAAGCAAATTCGGTTGCCGTCGAGTCTAAAAGGTAAAAATGGACACAGATGGTCCTCTCAACCAAAGGCCGCAACTAAAACTCCAAAACGTAATTTCGTACATTTTGTTCAAGGCCTCACTAATAAAACCAAGGAAGCACAAACTCCCTTAGATGCTTTTCATTGTTTTATGAGTCCAAATTCACTGCAAAAAATTCTAGAATATACAAATGCCGAAATTTCTGTTAGGGCACAAAAATATAAAGTCGAAAAACTTACAAACTCGAAAGTGAATATTGACAAATTGCATGCACTCCTAGGACTACTTATTTTTGCTGCTGCCCAAAAAGACAATCATTTAGCGACAAGACAAATGTTTGATGACAAAATTTCTGGTGCGATATATAAAGCAACTATGGGCCGGGAAAGATTTGAATTTCTTGTAGAATGTTTACGTTTTGATGATAAAATATCTAGACCACACAGAAAGGAAACAGACCTATTAGCAGCCATTCGTGAAATATGGGATGATCTTATACAGAACTGCAAAACGTCCTATAAGCCCGGATCATACCTAACAATCGATGAGCAGCTACTGGCTTTTAGGGGAAGATGTCCTTTCCGGATGTATATCCCAAACAAGCCAGCCAAATATGGACTGAAAATAGTAATGCTGTGTGACCTAGGTACCAACTATATGTTCGATGCAGAATTGTATTTAGGAAAGGGAACTAAAACCAATGGACAGCCTCTAGGAGAATATTATGTAAAACAATTAACTCAGGGTGTATACGAAAGTAAGCGTAACATAACCATGGATAATTGGTTTACGTCAGTACCACTAGCAACGGAGCTCTTAAAACCTCCTTACGATTAAACTATTGTTGGTACCCTACGGCAAAATAAAAGAGAAATACCTCCCGAGATGATAAATCTCAAAAATCGTGAAATTGGTCATTCCTTATTTTGCTTTGATGGTGAAAAAACAATGGTATCCTATAAGACAAAAGTAAATAAGTCTGTGCTTCTTCTGTCGACAATCCACAATGGTCCAGTAGAATGTGATCAAACAGGAAAGCCAGATATCATTAAATTTTATAATGCAACCAAGTACGGAGTAGACACATTTGACCAAAAGTGCGGAAACATGAATATTTCCAGAAAAACACGAAGATGGCCTCTTTGCCTGTTCTATGGCATGTTAAATATAGCTTGCATAAACTCTTGGATAATTTATAATCATAACCAACAACGACAGCAGAAAAAAACCATCACCAGAAAAAAATTTATGGCCATTTTGTCTGAACAACTGACTAAACCTTGGCTACAGCATCGTGTAAATTGGCCAACTTTGAACCGCTCGGTAAAGTTACTTATTGAAAATATTTTAAATCTGGAGCCGCAGCAAGAACGAATATGCCCTACTGTGTCAAAACGTGCCGTGTGTCAATTTTGTCCGTCTAAAAAACGTCGAATGACAACTCATCATTGCGAACACTGCCGACGTCCATTTTGTGGTGAACATCGCGCCCTTTTTTGTCAGCAGTGTAGTTCTAAAATTTAGAATTTATATTTTTTTGTGATTTTCAGGTTTTAGAAACATCTCTTTGCTCAAAATAATTTGTAAAATTACGTTAAATAAAATACTTTTTCAGTGACCACATTTTTTTCTCAGCGTAGTAAATTTTACGATGGTTAGTATAAATGAAGGTAAAAATAAGGTACGTATTCTAGGGTTAAGAATCTCTATAAAAATGCGTAATAGCACAACACACCTGATAATCACATATGCCCCAGACATATCTAAACCCACAGCAGAAACTGAAAATTTCTATCAGTAACTACAAAACACCGTAGATAACATAAATGCTAAACACAAAATTATTGTATTTGGGGATCTTAATGCACGGATAGGAAACGATGTCATACCACGTATAAAACAAAAGTACAACGAAGAAATAATTAATGAAAACGGCGAAGCATTAATAGACTTTTGCGCTAGAAATGATATGAGAATAAACAACACATACTTTTCTTATAAAGACCAACATAAATACACTTTTAACAATAATCGAGGCCAGCGATCAATGATAGATTTTTGAATCACAAATCGAGTGATAACACCGTCACAAGTACTTGATGTCAGAGCCCTAACATCTGCTAACCTGGGGACTGATCACAACCTTGTCAATTGCAGGATGCTACTAGAACGTCCGCAACGAAACAGAAAACCTCCAATGCTCATCTAAAAACACAATATAGAGTCGCTAGCAACAGAGAGTACAAAACTTCTTTATGAGAAAAGGATTACTAGCAAACTAAAAGAGATCGAGTTACAATCAGAATAGGGAGTAGAAGATACTTGGCAAAAAATCAAGAAATGCATCAACCAAGCAGCAGAAGAAGCAATTGGAAAGCGCAAAATTAACACGAGGGCGATAAACGACACCAAACCGTGGTTTTGTCAAGAGGTATAAAAACTCTCTGAATTAAAACGCAAATGCTACCTGAGATATAAAAGCACACAATCGGAAGAAGCTTTTGCAGAATATGTCCAAGTAAGAAACGAAGTAAACGCAAAAATAAAATCAATCAAAAGAGAACATTGGGCTAAATTCACCAGCGACATAGACTACGACCTATATAGTGCCCAAAAGAAAGCATGAACAATGCTTCGGAACAGAAAAAAAAAAGTTAACGAGTTCGTGCAGACCAAGGGAGTACCTATAGAGACATGGCAACAGCATTTTAAGGAGCTATATGATGCTGAAGAAACGCTGAAAATAAACGAATACGAAGCAGATAGTAGTGCTACAATCAATGACGAAGACGTAGAAGCAAAGATCAGGAAGCTAAAAAACCAAAAATCACCTGAAACAGATGGTATACCCAATGAACTCTTAAAATATGGAGGCCCTTAACTTGCAAGTAAACTGTCACAACTATTTAACAAAATCTTAAACGACACAGAAACACCAGAGGAATGGCATAAGAGCATCACAATCCCCATATTTAAAAAAGGACAAAAAACTTGCCCACAAAACTACAGAGAAATAACCCTCTTAAATACAACGATACTTGTCTGTTCCTTAATGTCTGTTCCAAGTATAAGTATTTAGGTTTCATAATATCAAACAAAGGAACAACGGAGGAAGAGATAAAAAATAGACTAGGACAAACAAGAGACTGCATACGAAAATTGAACCCGGTACTATGGGATAAGAACATCAGCATGAAAACAAAGAAAAAAATATATAATACCATGACAAGAAGTATCCTCACTTATGGGTGTGAAAATTGGACAATAAATAAGAAAACCAAAAACAAAATAAGAGCAACAGAGATGGAATTCCTAAGGAGAAGCTGCAGAGTAACAAGAAGAGACAGAATAAATAACATGGAGATTAAGAGGAGAATGGGAATGAACTCCGACATAATAGACTACATCGAACAGAAGAGATTAACATGGTACGGACATGTCAGAAGAGCAGACCGAAATCGGTGGATAAATAGAATAACAGAGTGGAGCCTGATAGGAAGAAGAAAGAGAGGCAGACCCCGAAGATCTTTCAGAGATGAGGTGGACGAAGCAATGAGTAGAAGAAACCTACAGGAAGGGGACTGGCTAAACAGGAAAAATTGGAGAAAACGGTTGAGTGAAGGAATACAGTGAAAACTGTGGAAATCCTTGTATATATATAAATACAACGATGAAACTTTTCACAAGTATTCTTAAGGACAAATTGGAAAGGCAAATCACTAATGCTGAAGAACAACAAGGTTTTACAAGAGGGCGGTCTATAACAGAAACAGTATTCATAATAAAACAAATAAAAGAAAAAGCTACAGAGTTCGGCATGCCAGCATATATTTGCTTCATTGATCTGACGAAGGCGTTTAACAGGGTTAGCCTGGGAGACATTCTAAATATATTAATTGAAAATAAAACACCGACCAACATAACAAAGATAGTCCATAACCTAAATAACAACAATGTAACTAAATTTAGAGCAGGAGACCAATTCACTGAAAATATTCTAACACCGGAAGGAATTAGACAAGGCGACAGTTTAAGCCCCTTCTTGTTTAACCTACACATGGACAAAATTATGAACAAAGTAACATCTCTCAATCTCGGATACAGAATGGGCAACAAAAGAATTGGTATGGTGTGTTACGCAGATGATGCAGCAATTATTGCCGAATCAGAAGATGATCTTCAGAGGCAGCTCTTTCAGTTTTTTCAAATAAGCCGCTAACTAAATATGACCATTTCTACCAACAAAACTAAATGTATGTTAATAGCAAAAGATCCGCTCAGATGTAAGGTAGTGGTTGAGAACAACCCCATAGAACAGGTGATGCAATTCAGATATCTGGGCATAGATATATCAAGCAGACACGACCCAGTAAAGGACCAAAGGAGTCAGATCAACAAAGCATCCGCATTGTCGGGATGTCTGCGGGAGATAGTCTGATCAAATCCATATAAGCGCACAGATAGTAAAATTAGAATCTACAAGACTTGCATACGACCGATCATGACATATGGCATAGAAGTGCGCGAAGATACCAACAAAACGAAACAGATGCTAAGGGTTGCCGAGATGAAAACCCTAAGAACAATAGTGGGCAAAACAAGAAGAATTCAAAATAAGGGCAAAAATTCAAGATGTTGTAAGATGTGGAAGGCAGCGTAAATGGATGTGGTACAGTCATGTAAGACGAATAGATGACAATAGACTCCCAAAAATTGCCCTAGAAAACAACCCGCCCGGTTCAAGACCTCCCGGAAGACCACCTAAAAGATGGAGGAAGAGTTGGCAATCTACCTCCCAGGAAATTAACCAGAGGCAGCTTCAGAATTAAACAGATCGAAAGATCTCCAAGAAGTAGAAGAAGAAGATATTGCCAAACAAATCCTTTTTATTTTAGATATCTGAAAGTGCCAACTCTGCAGTGCTTTGAATGTAGACAATGCTTCGGTTTTCCAATCGTAGAACTTGAAATCTATATTGGGGCGCTGCAAAGTTATACTTTTAGATATTATTTTAAAATAGTCCTCAGGCGTCGGAATAACTAATTTTTTTAAGTTTTTGTCGATCATCTTAAACACCCTGTCTGACGGCAAGAATAAGCTTGTATCAGCCAGCGACTTGCCATGGATAAAATTATTTGCTTTTTATTCTGGCCTCTACATCCTTCACACAATCCCACGACACTGCTCGTAAACGACTGGATCCATTTAGCTAATTTTGATTTTAAAATATTTATAAAAATACAAGAAAGGTATAAAAAGTAAAAAAAAATATGAAATTGTAGGTATTTTTGAGTATGGTAAAATCAACAATTTTATTTTCACATGTTACCATTTATAATATACTTCTTTGGATTAATGTCACTAAAACCATGACTATCTTCACGTCTATTTATTTTTTTACTTTTCTCCCGAATAACTGAAGTTCGGGTCGTCCGGTTTGGTTAATCCTTAGTTAATCTCTTTACGGTTTCGCGTCTGTTCCTTTGACAGATTTAATAAATATCATCGAAAGCACGTCTATAGTAATTTTTCTGTAAAAACCTAATTCCAAAGATTTTATTTTCGTCACGTTCCAAGTTACTAGTATCGTTGTTTACCTCGAACCCTTCGGACTTTTTACCTTCTTAGGAATGGATACTGTCCTATCGTTTTTGAGTGGGAGATATCCCACCTTTCTTGGGTAGTTTCGTAATTTTTTAGAGAAGAAAGAGGACTTCTAGTTGGGCGATCTTAGAGGATAGACGCTAGTTACCTTACCGTCTCTATGCATTTTCTTTCTGTGTATACACTTATATATTTGAGTTCTTTTAATCTAATATCATATTAGATTAAATATTAGTATAAAGTACCTTTTAGTTTAAATAACTTTAGTGCTGATACAAGTATAGTATATAACTTCAGTGCAGTGTAGCAGTCATCGAGAATTACTGTAAGTTATCATAATTATAGTATCTCCAATAATCTGGGCGAATAATATGGTATGGTTATGGTATCATATTATCTTTAATTATTTGGGCGAATCTACGTTCATCCATGTCTTCACCTGTAGTTAAGAGTAACTACTGATTTTTGCATTCAATTTAAAGAACATTCAATATTTTCTTACGAACTTTCCATCAGCTACTAAGAAATTTTAATAAATCATAATTACGAACATTTAATTCCTTGTTAGTCATGAAGCAACAGTGAGAACAGATAATTAACTTAACCAGTGCGGGTTGGTTAAATTTTTATTTCTGTAATCTTGTCGTACTCTTTGAATTAAACTTTAATTAACTTTGTGTTATTTGTAATTTATTTTATATTTACTATACCCAGTAACTCGAGATATGCCCATAAAACAGCAAAGAGAGACTTTCTTAAATCAACTTTAGTTGAATATTTTTATATAGCATCAGACTCTCTTCACTGATAATTTAATTTGTGAATGATTTCATTATATTGTAATTGTAAAGGAATTTATCAATTATAATACTGGTTATTTTTTATATGTATACCACCATTTAATAATTGATGGTGTATTTTTATTTTTTGAGTGTACATTCAGCCGCCTTTATCATTATGTTGTTGAATATATTGTTTTTGTTTTATATGAATTTTATTTGTCGACTCATAACAAGTTTCCTGATATCATAATAACTCTGAATATTTGCTTATTATATTAAATTATTATTATACCTTCGACCAGAAGAAAGATCCGGCTGATTAAGTTTCGTAGGTAAGTAGGTGAACGGAGTCCACCTAATATATTTATTGTTTGTTTATATAATGTGTTGACCAAATTTATTTAATAATTAACTGTTGGTATCATTCCTTGGTTTTGGTCTCAGAATCAAAATATTTTTTCTTTTCTAAGGTTTCTTAATTTTCTCCGTAAACCCCAAAAAATTAAGTGGCGCCCTGTTCCTACCTTATCTTATCTTGGGTAATTTTATCCATCTATCTTTTTATTTATTTCGGTATCTTTTCTAATACGTCTTATCCTGTCATATATTTACTTATTTCGTCTGTTGGACCCATTCCCAGTTCCAAAAGCTAGTTTCGAACCCACGACTCGCTCTCCAACATCCATCTGGCTGCCGTCCGCAGTAGTTCATAAAAGGACAGCCCTTTTCGTTTTTCTATAAAACATCTTACAGGGATGAATTCAAAGAAATTTCTTTTCGAAATAAGAGAAAGAAGATATTATAAATACAGAACTATCTATCCAAAAAGCGTATTTGGGCCCATTTGAGCTAAGTGAAGGAAAAAAAATCTGAAAGAGCTGACTAACAAGAAACTAATAGATCCATACTACGCTCATCACTATGACAGAATATTACAGTAATATTTTTGTAACTTTTCAAATAGTCTAACAAATAATATTATTACATTTTTATTGTATAATGATTCTTACAGGTGTAAGAATTTTGTTCATAAATAGTTTTAGTGTTTTACTGCTGAGACAAGAAAACTTCTAGACTAATGTAATGTTTAGTTTCTTTCCTAGAATCTTTTTAAACATTTTTTTAGTTTTATATTTTTTATATTGACTTGTCTTCTAACGTCAGACAAATCTTAAAATCTTAAAAAAAACAAAAAGCATTTTATTTTTATTTTAAGCAAGAGAGAGCATTTTACGCACGGCCTATCAATGTGTTTAACATTATTTCTTTCATATCTAATATAATGCATTATTATGAAATATGACACCAAAGTTAGACTACCAGGTAATTATACATCCACCTTATTTGATATAGACCAATATCTATCCGAAACATTAAGTAATAAGTTGGACAAGGGTAAGTTAAATTATTTTTTTTGCAAAAGATATTATTATTTTTATTACTTTAAAACATCTAACAATTAGTACATAATCTACGGTGTTAGTTTTATCATTTTCAGAATTATATAATACACGGGCATTATGGTATAGAACATTTTCTTGAAAATCCTGGTCATGCAAAACTACTTTAAATGTGATTTCCCAACATTTTACTACTTTTTTAAGTTGTGCCTATACTTTACTAAGGGTGCGGTATATATATATATATATATATATATATATATATATATATATATATATATACATATATATATATATATATACATATATATATATATATATATATATATATATATATATATATATATGGCCTAGGAGGACAAATTCGTTAACCCTACGTTAGGCGCGTGGTATTTTGTAGCGGCCTTGGGCGCATGGTCTTCATATGTAGACCATTTTCTTTTATTAATTGACATCTGATGTGATAAATTTTTAAAAGAATATTAAAAATACATTTTTTTATACATATGTTTTAACATAAATTCATTTTAATTAATATACATTATATCTGTGTGTAGTTATTTAAGAAAAAAATGGAAAGCATGTTTTTCTACCTTTATTATTCTGGGATAAGTTTTGAACAACAACATAAAATTCTTAGTGCGCTAAAATTAAACCAAATGTAATTTTCTGATACTACTACATACTAAGCTTACCTAATATTACAAAATTGACAAAAAAAATCATTTGAAAGTTATGAAAGTGAGCACAAAATAGGTATATATTTAGTCGGTCAAACAGCTAGTGCACGTATTATCTGCCATGTGTTGTTTGCATATGTAATCGTTGCATTTTACACAAGCTTCTCTTGTAGATTTGTTGCAGGCTCGAGGACAATATGACAACGTCCTACGTAATTTTCTGGTTTTGCCGGTGGAGCAGGCGGGGCTTCAATTCCAAGAAGAGCACGCGCGCGTCTTCTTAGTTCTAGTGGCACGTAGGTGTTAGTTGACCTCGCCTCTATCTGAGGCTTGATCAATTCTCAAGCAAATTGCTCAATAAACTCACTTCTCTTGACTTTGGTTTCAAAGGGATGATTTCCTTTATATACGCAAAGAGCGTTTATACCCGATATATTAAAAAGGTCAAAAAATATTACCATTGGCCAACCACACGTGTTTCTTGCAACATTGTAGTTTACACATAACTGATCGACACAATCTACACCAATTTAAATTTTTTTATATCGGGTGACGATATCAGGTTTTTTGGAATCCCCTGTTTTTGGATCAATGGAATTATCGTGGTGCATTGAAGATAACAAAATATCAGACTTGTTTCTTTTGGGACAATAAGACACCAACGTTATATTCTCCTGAAAACCAAAGAAAGAGGTTTTTTCTTCTCTTTTTTTATTAGGCAAGAACTCAGCGGGGATCTCACGCTTATTCTGGCGCATTGTACCGAGATAACTTAATTTTTTTTTGATGTAGCAATTTTCTGGTCAATGCAATACTGGTGAACCAATTATCGCCTGTAATATTACGATAAGTTCCCTCTATTTGCTGCACCAATCGTAGTAAAATATCTTCAGCAGTATTGCTAACCTTATACGGGCCATCAGGTTGAGTTCCGACATATGTTTCGAGATTGAAAGTGTAAAAGGTTTCAACCAGCGCAAACATCTTTATCCTATACTTCGCTGATTGATTGGGTATATATTGCTTAAATGAGCAGCGTCCTCTAAAAGCCAATAATTGCTCGTCAACAGTCAGATACGCACTAGGGATGAAATTATTTTGAAAATTAGCCAAGAAAATTTCGAAAACATTTCTAATGGGTGCTAATTTGTCTAATTCCCTTCTTTCTGTTCGTGTATTGATATCAGTAAATATTAAACAACGGAGTAGAAATCTAAACCGTTTTTTGCTCATATCGAGGTAACATGATTCGACTCCATTGCCGTTGGAATTATCCCATACTTTGCGAGCGTTTTTTCTTGAACTTCTCAGTGTTCCTATTTAAAACAAAATCCCTATTAAAGCTCTTATCTCCGTTTCACCAGTTAATCTAGCATCCCGTTCCCTACAAAATCGCTCTTTTATGTTCTGAATATATATATTCGTTGAAAAAACTATTATTCGAATGATTGCGTCAGACAAAAAAAGTTTAAAACAGTCAATTGCAAGCAAATTTGCCATCACCAATTTGTTTATCGTCGCTTTGTGATTCATCTTCATCTGATGTGAGTTCTAGTTCTGAGTCAGTCTCATGATCACTTCTTTCCACTATATTTTCATTTTCTTCTTCTTCATCTACCTCATTTTCATCTACTGGGCTCTCGTCTCCACTTGATTCCTCTTCAAACTATCTTAACCATACAGCTGCGTCTGTAATACTCTGTGTACGCATTTTCTTGGAGTCAGACATGTTTCTCTGAAACAAAGAAGAAAAATACTATAAAATTATGTATCAAAATAATGCATACATTTGTGCAAAAACACAAAATTGAATATTTGACAAATATGAATACATTTCTGAGAAGTACAACTCAATAAAAAACAACACTTACCTAATTTATGACAAGTTTATTATATAAAAACACTATGTAGGTACTCGAAAAATAATTTCACACTGTTAGGCGCGTGGTCTGCAATCGTAGACCAATCGTGTTTACACGTATTTAAAAATTAGCACTTCACTAGGTCGCTTCAACGGACATACTGAACTTATAGATTACGGTGTTATTACAGCTACAACTACTGAACGGCACAGCCTCATAGTATATCCCAACTCAAGACAATCGTCGTTCAAACAGATGTGGTCTACAGTTCCCGTGCTCGAATCGGTATCAATAAAGTGTTATCGTCATATTTCGACCTATCCCAGCCTCATCAGACACTGGGGCTAATACAAATTCAAACTCGGAAAGTCCAACGAATGTCTCCCAAAATTTCACCACAGCAGCGGTTAGCGTGCAGAGGCGCCACCTGCTTTGGCGGTCATGAACTAAAACGATATAATAATATCGTTTTCTGTCCTCTAGGCTCATATGCCTTGGCATATTGTAATTACTATTTGAAGACATTTCTTTAAAAGTTTCAGCTGTGTTAGCTATTTCATGAAAAGAAGTTGAAATCCTTTTGTCTACCTTTAATTTAAAAATAATTGGCGTGTATTTCAAACTAGACATTTTTCTTATTTATTTTCCATACTTCGCTGATAGAAGTTGAGGAATTTATTTCAGAAACATACTTGGCCAAGCAGGATTTCTTAGCTTGTTTTATAATAAGCTGTGTCTTAGCTTTTAGTGATTTTTATTACTATAGGATGGTGGTCGCTTGCATAAGTGTATTTTATAACTTGCCAAGACAACCGAGGTGTGAGTGCAGAGTCGCAAAGACTAAAGTTAATATTACTAATGTTATATTTTACGTTTACCTCCATTAAAATTACAAAGTTTACACAGTATAACTAATAAAAGTTTAAGTCATGCGTATCCTTTAAAAATATCAGTGGGGAAAAACATTGGAGTAGAGACAATATTAAGTTGTACCTTTTTTTAGTGAAATTAAATTTCAATGATTAAACTTGAAAAAAATAATTTCAAAATTACTTTTTCTGCTGCTAAACGATGTTAGCAAAGTTACGGAAAAGCCTATAGAAAGTCACCCTATAAAATACGCTGCCGATAACATTAAAAGTTCATTGGCCTCGATATGAATTACCGATAATCTTTAACCCCCAGTCGCTTCAACTTAACCATATTTTTACTTCGCCAACAATATTTTAAAAATGTTGCAGCGGTGGTATGAATACGAAAGTCTTTCATTTTAAATGTCGTACAAGTAGACGGGTATCCGCCAAAATAAAATAAGCAACACAAAGTAGGTCACTGGGTTTCACGAAATTTCTTTACTGATGTATGTCGGTTGTATGATTATAACTGTTTTTTCTACATTAAAAAATTCGAATGAATCAAGAAATGACAAAATTGAAGATTGGAGAAAAACCTGTCCAAAGTTTTTTTTGGACAGCAAAGATGAAATTGCATAGCCAAATTATACGTTTTTTTTTTGAAAAAAGGTTAAGCAAAGGTAAAATTAAAACAAACAATCGGAATGAATGCAATTTTTTACATTTCGTCAAATAATAATTTTTTCTTTAATTATACAAAGATTAAGATATTTCCTTTGAAAATATTAAGTTGAACATCTAATAGGGCATTTAATGAGTGATGATGTATAGTCCAGTCCAGATGCAGCTGCATGTTCCTTATGAGTTTTAGAGACATCACTGAAGATTCAGAGATAATTAGGATAATATATAATGTAACTTCGGAGTACAAGTATTTGATGACATTTGTATTTGTAGACAAATGACTGAAGGATCGAAAAATATTTGTAAACTTGTAAATAAAAAAGGAGAAACTGCAACAAATAAGGAAGATATTTTAAAAATTGCTCAAGATTTTTTATCAGAATTGTATAAGCGGGAAGAACTTCCAGATCCTAATCAAAATCAAATACCAAAAGTTCAAATCCCAGATATCACAACAGAGGAAATAAAATCAGCTCTCTCGAAGATGAAAAACAAAAGATCACCTGGAAAAGATGGGATAGTCATTGAACAAATCAAAGGAGGAGAAACGTTAGTAAATGTGTTAAAAAAGATGTTCAATACTTGTTTGACAAGAGGCGTAACCCCCTCCAACTGGCATAATGCAATAATAACCATAGGTAATGCAAAAAAAAGTGACATTTCAGATATGAAGAACTACAGACCTATTAGTTTGCTCTCCCATACATACAAACTATTCATGAAGATAATAACAAAACGGCTTGTGAACAAACTGGATAGTTACCAACCTTGTGAACAGGTTGGGTTTAGCTCCAGATACGAAACAAATGATCATCTACAAGTTATAAAAACGCTAATAGAAAAGTGTACAGAGTATAACAAGGCTATCTTTCTTATATTCGTAGATTATGAAAAGGCGTTTAATACTATAGATCATCATAAAATGCTTCGAGCATTGGCTGACTGCCGCATTGACTACCGATATATCGCCTTGATTAAAAGTATTTACGAAACTGGTATAGCTTGTGTCCGCCCTCATGAAGGTAGCAAGAAGTTTCGAATAGAACGTGGAATTTGACAGGGTGATACTATCTCCTCTAAATTGTTTACAGCTGTTCTTGAATATATGTTCAAGCAAATGGAACGAGAGGATAACATGGGAATTCAGATAAATGGAGAAGATCTGAACCACCTAAGATTTGCCGATGACACCGTTTTAATATCTGATAGAGTTGATAAAGCTACAAAAATGCTGCACACGCTCTATAAAGTGTCAAAAACAATTGGTCTTAAAATTAACACCTCAAAGACAAAATGTATGACCAACCTTGTAGTCAGCCGTAAAGTTCTGACTGAGAGCCATAGCATCGACTAGGTGATAGCTTACAAATATCTAGGGCATGAAATTGGCTTAGGTCGAGATAATCAGACAACTGAAATACAAAGAAGGATAGGTCTCACATGGGCTGCCTTTGGTAGATTGAATAACATTTTCAAGTCTATTATTCCAGTTTGTTTAAAAAGAAAGGTTTTTAACCAGTGCGTTTTACCGTTTCTTACATATGGTGCAGAAACACTGACTCTGACAAAAAGAACAATAGATAAAATAAGAGTTACACAACGCGCTATGAAAAGATCAATATTAGGTATTACCATCAGAGATAAAGTACCAAACCTAGAAATACGAAGAAGAGCAGGAGTCACAGATGCAGTTGAAAAAAAAAGCCATGACTAAATGGGCTTGGACCAAACATATTGCCAGATTAACGGATGATAGATGGACCAGAAAGATTCTAGAATGGCGACCAAGGCAAGAGGCATATCAAAGCAGAGGACGACAATCTACTAGATGGATGGACGATATCAAGCGCATCACCACAAACTGGATGCAAGAAGCTCAAGATAGAAATAGGTGGAAAATTTTACGGGAGGCCTACGTTCAGCAGTGGACAAATATAGGCTAATTAATGATGATGTATTTGTAGTTGATATACAAAATTTACGATATGTATTAGAAAATTTATATTTACTTGTAGAGACCAACTTAGCTGATGCATATCTGGTTTTATTCGTTCTACTAGAATGGGTATAAAAACGTCTGTTGTATTACATTTGAGTTAAATACAGTGAGTCACATTAAAGTCATTTAAACAGAGACTTTTACATCATAAATCATTATAATCTATGACAATATTGTTTTTTAACGAACATTATTCTTTATAACGAACATATTTTTTACAATAATTGTTATTCAAGATGATATAATCTGCAATCTTTTAAAATTCATTTAAAGCATTATACACATTTTTTGGCAAACTAAGTATCTGCTTTAGGTTATCGTTTATATGATATGCTCGTCTATAGTATCTATAATAATTACACTCTATAATTAAGCGTTCTACTGTAAGGCGATGAGAATCACAATGTTCGCAAGCAAGTGGATTTTGGGAAGTTATAAGGTATCCGTAAGTGAGGCGGGTGTGGCCTGTACAAAGTCTGCGAATGATGGTTTTGTCCCTCGTCGTCATTGTAGTTATCATAGGTGACTAAACAGTTGGTTGAATTATTAAGAGTTTTGTGTTTTGTCTATTACAGTGAGTTTGCCATGAGTTTTTTTTTTATAGTTGCTGTTAAATCGTGATGACGTTGAATTTTTTCTAGGCGTAAGTCAGAACAACTTGCTTTTCTTGCTGCGTTATCTACGGGATTATTTCCACTAATACCAAGATGAGATGGGGCTCAAATAATGGTTATTGATGTTGTTCTCGTGTGATCTTCTTCTTCTTCTTCTTCTCGTAGCACTACAAACCGGGGTGGGTTCTGTCTGACTGCACAATTTTCTTCCGTCTTGAACGGTCGTCCATAATAGTTGGGTCAGTGGGTAGCCCCATTGTTCTTAGATCTGATCATATATTGTCTCTCCATCGCATTAGTTGACGTCCTAAGGGCCTTCTTTCTTCGTATGATGTTGATGACAGATATGTTGAATTTTTCGGACTATCGAATTTAATGAGTATATGTTATTAATGGAATGAATTGAAGAAAAAGAATCAGTGCATATTGTTAGAGATTTGCTATTAGATAAAGTAATTTCCAGAGCTTTAAGAATTCCATATAATTCTGCAGTATAAATACTACAAGTGGCTTAGAGTAGCGTAGAGCTAAGATTGTATTTTCGGTACAGAGAACGCAGCTGGTATTTTCTCCAGTTTTTGGGGCGTTGGTGTAAAGAATTTGGTTGTATTGTTTGGTGTTTATTGCCTTTTAAAATAATTGTCCCAGAAAGCGGCTAAGAGTTTGCTTTTTTTACGTCGAGTTAGGCTAGTGTTAAAAGCAAGTAGTTTTTTGGTCCATGGAGGAAAATTGTTGTTACTGATGGGAGCGGTTATTGTCAGGTCTATATCTGCTAACAACGGTTTTACTAATTGGGAAAGAGAGTTCACACATCTGTCTTTTCTTTCAGAATCTCGGTGAATATTACACTGGTAAACACACAGTTTGCTGCCGGAAATTTTTTTACTGTTTCTAGGTAATTTGGGTCTGCTGAATCCAAAAATGCCACCAGATTTGCTCCATCAGATCGTTTTCAGGAAATACAACAGATCACATTTCTAACATATAGGGTAATTTAACGCAGCACTAGCTACATATATGTAGTGCTGCTACCAATTAAATAAACAAAACACTAGTAAAAAGTAAGATATTTATTGTACAATAACGTTCTTACAAAAATCATCACACATATCTGCCAAAAAACCTTAACTTTTCATCTAACCTAACCAGCATCGCAGCACAAATCTGCTATTCAGCGTCACCTAAAACTTCCTTTAATATGATTTTCTTGCAAAGGCTTTAAAAGGACAGTCCCTTTGAAGACTCCAGCAGTAATCATGTGAATGTCCCATCTCCCCTGATACCTCTCTTCCATCGTTTTGATATCTTGGTGGAAGCGTTCACCTTGTTCCTCACTAAGGTCACTAAGATTTTCTGTGAAACGGTCCAAGTGGTTGTGGAGGTAATGAATTTTAATACTCATATGACAACTGTGTTTGTTAAAATTGTTGAGCATTTCTTCCACTATATCCCGGTAATTTTCCGATTTGTTGTTTCCAAGAAAATTTTGCACAACTTTCACCAAAAAGCACCATGCATTACATTCAATTTCAGTCATCGATTCTGTAAAATGTGAATCTTTTATAAGTTGTCGTATCTGAGGCCCATCAAATATTCCGGCTTTAAATTTTTTTTACTAAGTGCAGGGAATTTGCTGGACAAATATCCAAAACAAATATCCAACCAAGGACGATTCTGGTCTAGGGCCTTTACAAATTGTTTCATCAGCTCTAGTTTAATATGTAACGGAGGTAATATTATTTTCTCTCGGTCGACCAATGGTTCGTTAACTACATTAGCTTCTCCTTGAACTAAAGCATCTCTGGGATGCCATTTTCTTCTACTCCAGTGTTGGTCCTTAGCCCTTCTATCCCAAAGACACAAAAAATAAGGATATTTTGTATAGCCACCTTGTTGTCCCAGGAGAAAGTTCACCATCTTAAAATCAACACAGATCGCCCACTGATGTTGGTCATACTTGATGTTTTTTACCACCAGCGAAATTGTTTTATATTCTTCTTTCATTTTTGTAGAATGCCCAATTGGTATACTTCTATATTTGTTGCCATTATGTAAAAGGAGACACTTTAAACTTCGTTTGGAACTGTCGATAAAAAGACGCCAGTGATCTGGTGTATATTCCGATACACCCATTTTGTCTAACAGTCCTTTAATATTATTACAAAAAACCATATCATTTTGCTGAGAAAAAGAGGCAAAAGATCTTTTTCTCTATTACGGTAGTATGTAATTTTGGTGTCTGGGTGAAGAAGATTCTTTTGCTTTAGTCTGGAGGTAAGTAACTCGGAAGAATCCTTTGAAAGGTTCAAATCTCTGATAAGATTACTTAGCTCTTCCTGAGTAAAGAGTTCAGGACATGTTGACTCCTCTTCAAAATCACTGTCGTCTTCCTCAAATCTATTACTCTGTAGTTCGTCAGATAACGTTTCGACATTATCCTCTAGTAACGTAGGTAGACAGCTAAATATTAGAATGGGGATAAAAAAAAATACTATTTACTTATCGGACAATAGTTAAAAAGCAATTACAGCTAATTTCAAGTTTTGGGCATTTCCATAAAGTACACTTTAATTAGAAGTCATTAGTATGTATTTGTATTAGAATTTGTTAAGTTGGTTTATAAACATATTGCAGTTATAGTGGTGGAATATACAGAAATGTAAGAATATTTAAGTATTTGATGAGTATGTTATATCTCGAAAACTAGAGCTGATACAAAGAAAAGGTTTGTATTTTTGGAATCAGCACAGATGAATTAACCAAAATCAGTTGTTTTTTTTCGGCAGCAAGACAAAAAATTTTTTTTGTTGGGCTGTGTTATTGATTAGTTTGGTTACTGGATTTTTAGTATTGACGGAAACTCTAGTGAAATAAGCAGAGAGTCTAAGCTGACGTATGAGGTTGAAAAGAAGAACAGTCAAGATTATCTATGAACTAAATATCAGTGAAGTGATTTATTATTGATCTTTTAATTACAATAAATATCCACATTTTACCCAATACAAAAATATATTTTTTTTATTTGAACGAATTTCGAAATTTGAGAGAAGGAATCATTTTATTTTTATATCACTATTTCTTATTTATAAACTAATGCCAAGATATATAATGTTGGTTTTCTTATAATATGATTTTAATTTTAGTTTCGTATAAGCACTTTTTATTTATAATTTAATACCGCAAACACATATTGGTTAGTTCTTTTTTAGGATGATCTTGTATACGAAATATTTTGCCTACCCCATAGGGTATTATTATAGGGGGTTGAAAATTGGGGATAGAAATTATTGGAGTGGGCAAGCAAATTAAATCGAAACTGATGCGATCGGTTCTCAAGGTTTATTTGGAGTAGCTGGGTCATGGATAAATGAATAGCAAGGGGGTTGGATTGGGGCAACTACAAAAATAAAACAAAGGGGTAGTTACATGAATCTCCTGGAAAAAATGGACAAACAAAACAACAAGAAGGACCTCTAGCTATTTAAAATAAGGACGCCGCTTCGAGGTGTCAAATTATAACGATTACAACAACTAGTTGTAACTATTGAAATAATTATTGGAAATGCAAAATATATCTTTTTAAATGAAACTTATAAAAGGGGTTAGAGAGTTAGTTAAGAGAAATAAACAAAATGGTTTGGGAAAAAAAATTAAACATTTGTTTTCTCAGCACAAACAGTTACCTACTAAAATAGACAATACAAAAATACTATAAGTCACAAAAGTAAATAAAAAATAACAAAAAGAAACGCTTACTATGTCCTATCCGTTAACAAACTCTAGGAGTTGGAGATATTATAAAACTTACTATTGTTACTGGGCTATAATTTATAGCAGAAATAAATTATTACAAATAAAAAATTATCTTTTTAAATGATGAAAGCAATTATTAATAAAAATGTTTATGCTTATCTTTCCTTTAAAATTTAAACACAAAAGTTACCTTCATTACACTAAAACTTCTGGGGGTAGAAACTAGACTTCACTGGAATTTCTGGGAATAGAACTGGGCTTACACTTTCTGCGACACGAACAAATTCATCTCCAAACTAAGAAAATTATTTTGAAACTGGTCCTTAGACACACAAATTTGAGGTTAAAATTGGGGCACTGGAACACAAACTGTAGACTCGGCTTCTTATAAAACATAAAAATGGAACATGTGGATATCTTTCAAAACCTCACTTTAACTGTAACTATTAACTGCCACAATACACTACATATTTTTCATGAAAAGGGACAAAAAACAAGAAAACATTACAAATTTGACGTGAAATTTGGACAAACGATGAAGCAAACCGCTCTTGACAACACCTCAGCGAGAGTGTCGCAATTATCTTTCCGGTAAAACCTTCTCAACGATCTAAATGGATGTTTATTTGAAACGCAATATCGAGCGGCTTACCGATCAAAGAATACCAAGGAAATACCCATCTGTGAAATATAAACAACTTTAAAATTGTTTCTATCAACTCAGCGACGCAAAGAGGAATTAAAATAATACTTCGTGTTTTAATACGTACGATAGGAAATGAAATACACTAAAAATATTCTTTGGTGTTGAAATACATATACGAGGAGATTTCAATATATACCAAGGAATTTACCAATGCTACAACCTAACTTTTTAACGTAGAATCTTTTAACAACTTTTTGTTCGTTACAAAATAATAAAGGCAAGCTTTGTTTTAAATTTTTTATTTTATTTCTTTGTCTGAGGTCGTTTCCGTACGAGGGTAAACTATTAAGGAATTGCACCCAATTCATTTTAATTTTAAAGATCATACAAACAGATTGTATATGAATTTATAAAGAACCACACCCGACCTTTTTCCAACCCGAGCAGAAAGGTCTAGATTGTTTGAGTACTTAAGTAAATCGTTTGCATACGTTACATCAGTAACTTACTTTAACCATCTTGTACTAGTCATAATGATTAACTTTACTTTCTCTTACGCCGTTGTCTTATTTTTTCGATTCATCGGCCTTGAGAGTCAGTTTCCCAACTCCATGACAGAATAGTGACCTACTACTTACTAACTCGTCCGTCCGAAGCCGTTGGTCAGTAAGTGGGAGATTACTTATACCGGAAATCACACGAGAGTATTTTGTATAGTTCGAGGCATCACAGTTAAAGTTTATTTCACGAAAAATGGTTGAGTGCTTAATGGTTACCTGAGTTGATCCTATTGTGTATACAAGAGTCCCTCTCAAGAAAGTTTGTTATTTAATATATTTCATTGGTAGCTATGTAATACATGATTATAAAAATTAATTAAATTATTTCATGTGGTATTTTCAGGTTGTTCAAGTAAATATACTTGATAATTGAACAATTTTTAACATGAAGAATGTAGTTTTTTTGTTCTACGTGAATAATTGTAGTGTATGGATCTAAATTCAGAAAGGTACTTTCCTTCACACTTTTTACAGGTTTAGGACTGTCAGCAAAAAACTGGCGTGTTTAAAAGTTTTTGTTCTTCCTAATCGGATATCGTTAAAAATGTACAGTAATAACAGTTCTATTTACAGTATATACATATAAACGAATACATAATGTACAAAAAATAGATCAATTGAAAAAAAATATAGAAAAATATATAAAAAGTTAATATTTACAAAAAAAAATACCAAAAATAACCAAAATATATTTATGAATTCCTAAATACCTAATTCTGTTTCGCTGTCGCTATCTTCTTCAAGATTAATAACAATTGGTTTAATTTTATGTGATTCAAAGTAACATGTACCTATGAATTTTCTACGTTCAATACATGGCCGTCTGAATTTTTCCAACATTCTGGGGAGATATCATCAACACATTTCCTTATTAATTCAACTACACTACCACTTAAAGTCGGAGAAACATTTTGTGACCTAACATTTGACTTTAGTTGGTGCCACATAAGCCCTATGGAAATTAAATAAACAATAGTAGGGCGAAAGCCGAAACACTGTATGTCTCATGTCCTCGGTCAATGCGTCACAAACATATACTTTTATAATAAAAAATGATTTTAACACTTCTAACAGTTCATTTTTTAAATAACTTTCTTCAAAATATATATCGTTTTCTAACAGGTAGTTTTAAATTTCAATTTTCGTGTTATTTGCACTTGGAGACTTATGTAATTGACGACTGTGGTAACTTGCATTATCCATTACTATCACACTATTTTGAGGAAGGTTAGGTATAAGACAATTCTTAAACCATTGCTCAAAAAGCTCTGCCATTGTTTCCTCATGGTAGTCCACGTTAATGTTTTTTGCAGGAAGCCAAAAGGCATTTGGGACCCAACCATTTTCTGATCCTGCATATAAAATTGTTATTATTTTCACTTTGTTTGATGGAACTTTTTGTTTGACACCTGTTGGAAGAATCGGACCATCCTTTGGATGGTGTTTCATGAGTGTCAAACCATGTCTTGTCCAGATAAATTATTGGTCGATCTTCTGTACCGTAATTTCTTATGGAAGTTATTTATTCAGTACGCCACTTTTGTAAACGATGGGACTCCATAAGCACTTGCCTTTTGTCAATTGTACGATATCTGAAGCCCATTTTTGACAAAATCCTCGAAAGACTAATGCGGCCACAGTTTATTTGTGTATCATCATTAGTAAGCCGTTGTTTTAAATCATCTAATGTAGGTATCCGTTGCTCTTCGTACATTGTGTAAATTTTTCGTCTTATTAAGTCCTTATCACTTTCGTCAATACATTTGGTAGAACCGGCATCCTTACGCTTCCTTCTTGACTTAATGGAATTTGATGTAATTCTTACTGTGGTTAAAGGTATTTTCGTTAAATAAGATATTTCACTGGCAGTAGTATTAGCAGTAGGTCCTCTTGTAATTAAAGAACTATATATTGTTTTTACGATTTCTCTAGCGTCAGCAGATAAATGCTTTTTCTTTGCTGGAACACTGGAAGAAGCACCATCAATGTTTTTCCACGGACGCCACCTAATGCTGTTTTATGGGTATAAATAGGTATAACACTGGTAAAACTTGTAACACTTTCAACTAAATGAAACAAAATGTATATTTAAAAATTTCTCATCGGTTTTATATACTTTTACAAATTATACAGAATAGAGGGAACCTGTATAATTATTCCAGGAAATACTTAACGATCAAAAAATTTATTATGGATATTAAAAGATCAACCATTGATAGTGAAACTCACTGTTAAAATGTTTACAACTTTATGAAATAAAATGTATTCCAATTGTTTTCATAATTTTATACGATTTTTTAATCATTTTTATATTACCAGGAATTTATTATACAAACAAGATAACGACACTCCACAGTAGCTTCAATTTTACCTAAATACTTACCTGCTCAACTAATTTTTGACTAAGCTGGGGTACTTGCGGTCGGGTTTTATTGCAATCATTGAGCACTCGACCATTTTTCGTGAAATAAACTATACTCGTATGTCAGCAAATATTTTTAAAGCCAATAGATGTGATTTTGCTCAGTAATAAATCGTGTACTTGATATGCACACTAAAAAAAAAACAAAAAAATAACTCACAAAAGATATTTAAAGCTAGTTTTCTAAAAAAGTTTCAATGTAGATTGACTATCCTTATCACTAAACACTTATACTTAGAATAAAGTAAAATAAAAGTAAATTTTGCTATAATATGATGTACAACCACTAATGTACCATTTATTTTATTTAAAAATCAAATTCAAATATGATTATCCAAATGAAAAATTAGGTATCGAAGATAATATTACAACTCCACAAAAACAACTGATGACACTTTAAAACTGTTTACAAATTATACTAAAAAATATTAAATATACAACACACAGTGGTTTTGGTAATAAAAAATGCAAATTATTTTGTAAATATTTTTCCTTGAATTAATTCAATATAAAATCGAGCGGCATCATCCGTACCTTCGCTTTTTGTTCCTTTGTAAAAAAACTTTTAACATATTGAATAATTCGCCAATATAAATTTGCATACTTTTGAGCTATCCATGCATATGTATATAAAGTTTTAGGATATCGTCATACAATTTATGTTAATATTTTCTATAAGCTTTAGCCGGTCACGTTTATTGAAATTTTAGGACTTTTATTACGTTTCCTCTCTATAAGCTTTTGACTATACTAGATATTTCCTTTTATTTCCATATTTTCTACTTTTTCTCTGATATAAATTGATATAAAGCAAGTATCGATAGAGTTTGATCGAAAAACGGAAAACGGGAGAAAGCCCTTATGTTACTCCTGCAAAATGGAAAAGTAGTCTTTGAGGGTTGTCCTGATAAAATGTTATTTACGAAACGATTCTTAAATATTATTTTACATGCGATTTACCTACAAGTGATTGTACTGAAAATTGAATTTTTCATTTGTTTTTTCGATTTTCAATCCGAAAATCGTTTTTAAAAAACTTTTAAAATAAAAATATATCAACGTCTTCTTAAAGTGTTTCTTTGTAATATGCCTAAGTTAAATATTCTATTTAAATGGGATTAAGCCACAATTTATTGTAATGAAAATTACATTTGTTAATAATGGAAACTCACAACACATTTTGAGCACTAAAATTCTCGGCAAGTATGTAGGGGCTAGGTAGCTCAAATATTAGGTATAGCAGTTTTTCCTCCTTAACCTTTTCACTGTGGCTAGTTATAAAAGTAGTATGGTTTCTGGTACGGCTGTTTCATGCCCGCGCTGATCAACACGGTTGCCGCAGTCAGTCGATGAAGTACTATGGCGTAAAAGTACGGTTCGCGCAGTGTATCAATAAGTCTATTCAGGACTGTATTTACAATTTAGTAGAAGTATAACAGGTAACTATAAATTTGTTGCTGTTAGATTTTTGAAAAATAAAAAAAATTAAATATACTGAAAAATTATCATTATTTTATTTATTATTATTAATTGTAGCAACAAGTTAAAAAACTAAAAACAAATGGTACACAAAACATTCAAATGCAAGATATAAATAAAAGTTTTGACTACATTAAAAGGAAAATTTAAAATTTGTTATACAATGGTATTTTTCAAAACATGGCGTAATGCATAGTGGCACATTACAGGCTATGCCTTTTTTCTTAGGTCTTTATTGAAGATTTTAATCTCAGTATTAGACCCATTATAAATTATTAAGTCCAAAGTAGCCTATCTCACAGTCACATAAAGCGTGTAATTGAATTCCAAATCTGTGCCTTTTAGAGGGTATATACTGTTTAAATGCTAGCCTTCCCTTATAAAGCATCAAACTTTCGTCGATACAAATGTTTCTGAATGGATACAGAAATCTACGAAAAACGGTCTTTAAATGGTCTATAACGATTCGCACCTTAAAAAGGGAATCTTCTTTGTCAACGGTATTGTTATCTGAAAAACGTAACAACGACAATATAAGGAACGACAAAGCTAGAAAACAATACTCTTCATTCACATCAGTGTCTTTCCAATTTGTTGCGACACGAGAATTTTGTTCAATATCACTATGTTCCACAACGAATTTGTAAAAATTGTTAATTTCAACAACCATTGCTTTCATAAAAGTCAAAGAAAAAAATGTTTTGAAACTACTTAAAACACTTGGACTACTTTTTAAATTTTCATTCAAACACTATGATTTATTGTCATTAAAATTATGAACTGTTGGTTGTAGATCTTCTTTTTCCCATTTATATAACGGAATCTTTTCACATTTACGACGTTTAGCTTGTTGAAGAGAAGTAGATTCCAAAGTTAAAGCACTATTTTCACTAACCTGTGTTGATGATGGTAGAGTCTCTTCATTATCATTTTCTTCTCCAGATTCATCACTTCCTGCATCAGATTCCTCAAGAATACACTCATTCTCACTGTCACTTTTCATTAAAATTTCATATAGTTCACTTTCGCTAAGATATTTGCGTACACGAGCCATTTCACTAAGCAATTGCTTTTATTAGTCAAGAATGTATAATAAATCTAAATTTATGAAGCACCCACTTATTTTTGTAAAAAAATACACTACTAGTACAGAATGGTGTACAACACTATGATCATAATAGAAATATACGCCGCACGCAAACCGGAGGAATGATGCAGAATTCATTTGTGGCTTAAAAGAAATAATCTTAACATTATCAAGTCTGTAGTTTACGTCTTCTTTGAATATTCATAAAATATTATTATCCTAAAAGGTTTTTCAAATGGTCAAATATTATAAATTCTTTATATTATAGAACTAATCCAAAAAATATGTTTTGACAACAAGAAGTCTTTCATTTCAGTCCAACTTGAATAATATTAAAATATTTATATCGTAAATTTCAGGTAGTAAATAAAAATCTTTTAACAATACCCTACAATATTACAAGCTGTCTCGAACCGTCTTTACTATTAGCTAATTAATGCAATAGGTAATAACATTATTTCAATTTGAATACTTCTTACCTGTTAACCATTCTGTGAAATTTTACAATAATTCTATTGTATTTACTAAAACTCATAATTCGACAGTTTTTTTTTCCTGTTATTCAAATAGGTTTATCAGCAGCTGTAATTCACACAATTAAATTCTTAAAGAAAATAAATTAAAATACGAAGCAAAAACTATCGTACATGAATACGGCGAAAGGGAATCCTAAATTTTACAAGTAAATCCATGTAGTGCGTGCCTGTGTAAAAAGGTGCGGATTTGTACGGCTTCCACAGTGAAGCATAAAATTTTTAAATGTATTGTAAACTTTGAGATAACATGCTTAACTCTTTTCTATAGGCAACATACAATACGTAAGCAGTATCTGATTCATACGGTTTCCGCAGCGAATGCCGAAAAAGGGTATTTACGCGTATTTAGCCGGTTCCCGTTGTACAGGCACGAAATTATTTTACGTGTATATCCGGTTCCCGCAGTGAAGGGGTGGTTGTGAGAAACGTATAAATTACAAATTATGAGTTTATTGGGACACCAGTAAGTTATGGCTATGTCTTTTAATTTAGAATAAAGTTAAAGGTGTGATGAGCAAATGTCGAAAAACATAATGATATAAGTAAGTGCCTCCACTAACATTTATGCAATTGGAAATAATATATGGTTACCCCTCGAAGTGTTTTACATAAAAAAGTTTGGAATTCATTGCATTGGTTTCTTTCTGGCGTATAATGTCTGCTTTAAATTGTGACGTTAGGTGTTGTATTCTCTCCACCAGAGGAAAGAATCCATCGCAATTCCACTGAATTAGCTTGGATACGAAAATGAGCCAAAGATGAAGTAAAAATGTAAAGAGAGAAGAAACAAAGAATAAATCCTAGAGAAAGAGAGATATTACTATTCATTATGTGTGCTTGGATTAGATTCAATATTAGAAGGGTTATCAAAGAAGGCTCTTATATAATCTTGTAAGTCAGCAGAGAAAGGCTGTTGTTTTAACTTTTTTAACCTGTATGTTACAGGACAATTTTTAAGATTCTTATAGTGAGATACGATATCTAAACAGTTCTCAACAAAAGCAATAAGTTTAGTGGAATTAAGTTTAAAATTAGTCGGAATATCTGTGTAAACCGTTTCGGTAGCGGAAAGACAATTATGTTTTAAAAAAATCCTTCAATAAAATACTTTATAAAAAGGTATATAAAAAACCCATTTGGGCTATGTTAAATTGACAATTCGTTTTCGGAATAAGTATTCCATCATCAGTGTCCTAAAAAGTATTTAACCACTTAATTAAGAATAACATGAAATAATTTAAGTTTTGACTAAGGTTAATGTAAAATGTAGTTATAACTTACAGGTTAATACATGGAAATAGCCACTAAATATGGGGGTATAAACCCTTTAAAAATTAGTAAATGAAATTTAGTTTACATTATGTCTAGTTTAAAATTAAGATGGTAAAGTTACCGTTGAATTGGTAACATGGCGACATATGACTCTACATTAAGTTGCAAGTCCTGAGACGGTATGTCTACGAGGACTTTATTAAAGCAACTGTCTAAAAGTACTGTACTGTAAAGTACTGTATTAAAGTCCTCGTAGACATACCGTCTCAGGACTTGCAACATAATGTAGAGTCATATGTCACCATGTTACCAATCCAACGGTAACTTTACCATCTTAATTTTAAACTAGACATAGTAAACTAAATTTCATTTAGTAATTTTTAAAGGGTTTTTACCCCCATATTTAGTGGCTATTTCCATGGATTAACCTGTAAGTATTAACCACATTTTACATTAACCTTAGTCAAAACTTAAATTATTTCATGTTGTTCTTAATAAGGTGGTTAAATACTTTTTAGGACACTGATGATGGAATACTTATTCCGAAAACGTTTTGTTAATTTAACATAGCCCAAATGGGTTTTTTATATACCTTTTTATAAAGGATTTTATTAAAATTTTTTTTAATATATGGTATACAGCCAACTACAGGAACTTAGTTTCCTTGTGGATTTTAATTATGTTTTATTGTGTAGTCCAATTAAAGAATTAATTAGGACCTTTTTTGGCTGGTTTTGTTGTCATGAAAAATATCAAAGGGGAAAAAGAAGTTGATGAGACAAGAGTAACGAATGGAGATAGAATGGTCAAAGTGTCAGGAGAACTATCGGTAGAATGTCCCTTTTTGGTCCTACTGTCAATAAGGGCTTTGGATTAATATTATGAGGAATGGATTAATCCATATTGGTAGCTCTTTATATAATGGGTGTATCATTAATGGGAATGGACTCAATTTCTGTAATGGAAGTTCTTTTGATAAAGTTACGATGTCAGCTGAAAACTAAGAAGAGGGAGTAGCGTTAGCTGCAATAAGTGTGTGGTTTGGTCCACTGGAGACTTTAGGGCAAGACTATGCGGTCTGTTCCGTAAGCTTACAAACAAAACACTTTAGTTTGTCGGTGGATAAAAATATTCCAAAAGGCGTATTTTCATGGTTAGTTAGCAGGACATATTGCACTTTGAAGTCCTCCTTGTGAGGGATTACAAATGTTACCCTATGAAAATTCATGATGTGTGCATATATTGATCATCCGATGTTCCGCATTTTACAAAAGTAACGATTGCTGTTACATATAAGTCAATATCTTTTAGGGACTGTTCAGTTAGTGAATGCAAGATGGAAAGACATACGTTTGAAATAAGAATTCGTTTGGCCAAAGAATTATGCCTGCGGAGACGGACGATGGTAAACTATTTCACCAATGCTTTAATATATTCAAACAAACATGACAATAGCCTTGTTCCATTTAGGACAACGAAGGGGAAGTGTCGAAGTAGATGGTTGATAGCTGTTCATGACGTATGTACTCCTGGTTACCAAGACCGCACCGTTACCATCACAATATGTGAGGATACCTAATACTTTCTCTCAAATTGGAAAGGAAGAATCAAAGATCTCACTTTTCTTCTCTAGATTTTTACTGGTTTTCTAGCCCCATATATTGCGCCCATATAGACACAATTAAGTTCATCATCATTATTCTGGCTTTACAACCCTACATGAGTCCTAGCTTCCTTAAGAATTTCTCTCCAGTTGTCCATATCCATTCTCATGTCTTTATCAATGTTATTAAGAAACCTTGTTCCAGGTCTTCCTCTTCTTCTCTGACCAATGGGTCTATCATGGAGCAATTTTCTAGCTTTTCTCTAGCTTTTTTTCTAGAGTCATTTTGTTCCATCCGCATTACATGTCCTATACACCTTAGACGTCGTATCTTAATATGTTTTACGATATGTAATTATTAGATGGCAACAACATCAAGACAATAAACTAATTACCCAATTTTCAATTTCTTCATGAAAACGTCTAAAACAATTTTCTAAGCACAATCCCGGATTTTCAGGGTACTCCGCACAATAGAACAATGAGTCCTTTCTTTATTTTTTTGTTTGCCAGTAATATTTACACCGTCGTAGTTTTGTTATACCATTAGCTGATTTAGGGCAATGGGATGGCAAATGAAACGTCAAATTTTTCTTGACTTGAGGGATTTTTGGGTTTGGTCACAAAAGACTATCAATCACCGAGGATCGAAAGTCGTACAATGACATTTTTGTATTAGAAATATTATAGAAATAGTATGCGTTGATTAGCATAATAATTTGAAAAGTATTTATGCCTATTTTTTTTGTACCATGTCACAGTTTTGTGTCCGCAACTATAATAATTTAACATCTGGTCGCCTAAGTCAATGCCACCTCTGTTTTTGTTATATTCAGCGACCAAAAGGGGCTTTTCTTTATAAATTCCTTTCCTAGATATTGATGCAACCATTTCATGAACAAATTCGGAAGAGATCATTACAAATCTCGCTGATCTTTCCATTTACACACACATATCCCTTTACAATTGTAAGCACTCACCATTTCATTTTGTTTTAATTTTCGAGAAACAACTTCGTGTGGATTTTCCGCTCTTCCTGTTCTGCATGTTCCTGTAAGATAGGTTTTAACCAAACGTAGTTTTTAACACTATAGAATACTATTATAAAAATTATCCATATATAAGGAGTGACTAACATTTAGTTTCTAATCCATCAAATTTACCACTACTTTTTCCGTTTGATTACGTCCTCCAACTATGAGGTCACTAACTCGACTATAAACTACTATGCGTTAGTATAAATCACGGTACATTCTGCCAAAGAATACAGTTTGACACCATATTTTGTGTCGTTTGTCCTTGAGAAATTAACGAAAACTAAGTCTTCCTGTCCATGAAATCATAGATTGGTCCAGGACTAATTTTCTTTCTGGATAATAAGGATTCTCCATTTTATTATTAAAAAAATGTAACAACGGAGATATCTTGACAAGTCTGGACTAGGTATTGTAACTATTATTGTTACAATCTAAGGCACGCAAAATTAACATAAAGCGATTTCGGCTCATATATTGTGCAAACACTTATACTACTTATACACTAATACTAAATAAATTATTTTTCTTCCAATAATCATTCATACGATTACTTATTATGGTTCCCATGTGAAAGAACAAACCAAGAAAAATTTTAACAGTTATATCCTTCTAAGCTGCAATTCTATTTTTCTCAGATTTACTTTGAGAAAGAATACCAACAGCATATAAATGGCTATTTTAAATAATTAGCTCATAGAATAATTCACATGCCAATACATTGAAGTAATCAATAGGATTGCTTCCACCCACATTAATTTTCAATCCTGGTATTGCTGTAAATAGTAGCACTGTAGGATGTTGAACCTATGAAGACCATTCAATAATATTATGAGACTCATCATCACCATCATCATCTTCAGATTCTTCTTGTAACTTAGGATCATCTGTCCAATCATCTTCAGAATATAAATCTTTATCACTTGCGTCACTGTCGTCATGTGAATCTTCTAATATGTCTCCATCATCTGAGATTGCCTGAGAAGTTTCCCACCTACCTCGTTTTAAAGTCGACGGTTCGCAATATTCATCACTCATTTTAAAAATAATATAAAATTGAAGTATTTAGCAAAACACGTGCATTGGATCACAGTAAAACCAAAAGACATCCAACACCGAAGGCGTAGAAAATATTACTAAATGCACAGCAAAATAAACTGATAGGATTGGATTATGATAAAACAACAAATATTTGGAAGTGCAGTACAATCTAAATACATTTGATTTTTCTTTCAAAACTTACCGATTCTTTACTTTTATTACTTTATTACTTTACAACCTTTTATTACAGCTAATTTTGTCGTTTTCGAGCACGTCTAGCTTGAATGTTTGAAAAGTAAGCAATGAAATTGAGGATTTCATATTTTATTATCCATTTTATCAATTATCAATCAAACAAATTCAAAATACTGATAGCTATAAATATCTCGGTGTAAACATTACAAACAATGGTCAGAATACAAAAGAAATAGCTACTAGAATTGGTCAAGGAAATTCAGCAATACGTCAACTGAATAGTATACTTTGGAATAACCACATCACCAGAAACACAAAAATTAGGATATACAAAAGTATCATAGAAAGCATTGCTACATATGGTTCAGAGCTTTGGGTAATAAATAAAAATGACGCATCCAAAATAAAAGCAATGGAAATTAATTATTGGAGAAGATGTTGCCAACTCACTAGAAGAGATAGAGTAAGGAATACTGAAATCAGAGAGCGTATGGGCATAGACATTGACGTCCTGGAAACTATAGAATGCAAAATGCTGAAATGGTATGGCCATGTAGAAAGGATGAATGATCAACGATGGCCAAAGAGAATGTTACAGTGGATCCCCACCAACCGCAGGAAAAAGGGAAGACCAAGAAGATCGTGGAGACAAGAAGTAAAAGATGCAATGGAAGATAGGGGTCTACAAGTAGATGACTGGAACGATCGCAAGCGTTGGAAGCTAGGTTGCGAGAAACGGCGGCAGCTGTAATAAACTCGTTATATATATATATATATATATATATATATATATATATATATATATATATATATATATATATATATATATATATATATATATATATAATATATATATATATATATATATATATATATATATATATATATATATATATATTATATATATATATTATCAATGGGACAGAAGATATTTGTTATAATTTGTGAAAAATCCTGCCAGATAACATTCATACATTGTCATATACTCAGAACAAAGTTTAACATCAAAATTCGAAAACCAAACACAAACTCCAGTATATTCCAGTGTTTCCAAGCGGCCAGCAGATATTTGTTGTAATTCGTAAAAAATCCTCTAAGATAACGTTCATAAATATTGTCATATAGTCAAAGACCGCTCGACTCGCGTTGGTGGCCTCTGAGGCTATATGCACTGAACGCGACAGTCGCGTTATCGGACTTGAACGTGCTCCCAGGTATACAAATTCGTTCACTGCCTCGATGACGTCGTTTTCTATAACAAGTGGCCGTATTATTTGTGGTTGCGTGCTTATTGTCATATACTTTATTTTGTTGGTTTTTATTATTAAACCCATTTTTGTAGCTGATTTTTTGTAATGCTACATACGCCTCTCGTACAGCGTTTTCCGTTCTCCCAACAATATTGATATCATCAGCATAGGCCAGGATTTGCACTGATTTATTACATATTGAACCAGTAGTTGTGATTTGTGACGTACGTACGTATTAAGTTAGACTTTTAAAATATTAAATCAAATTAAATACTCGTTTCCTTATCACATTGTGATTAAAGCGTTTTCCTTTGCACTGCTAAATCGTCGATAAATAAATTTATCTGTCTAGAACTGTGTAAAACTTTTTAATTCGTGAGGAACTTTAAAAAGCGTGTTTGAACTTTAACAGTTATTAGACGTTTTTAAAATTCAAGTGTAATATCCAGAAAAGTATGTGCGATTTTAAATAAATAAATAATATATTGAAATGTGAAAACAACTATAGCATTGAGCAGTGTATTATGACGCCTCAAACAAAATGAGATTTGTGAGCTTTGTTGATCTACTTAATCGACCATAGTGTTCGATATTACACTTCGTCCATAAACACCGGAAAATAGAATATAAAAACTGATCAATAAGAATTATATTGCCCGGACTGTAAAGTACCTACTAACGGCGTTGAATTCAATAGGATGTGAAATAATATTATCTCGTTTTATCACTATCAACTTTAATAGCACTTTAGTTTGTTCATAAATCTAACAAAATCAGCAATAAACAGTATACAACATAATAAACTTTATTGCCTTAAAATCCCCATTCCCGTTTTAATTTTATACTAAAGCTATGCAGCAGTTAATATCCCAATTAAGGGTAACATTTAAAATTACGATAAAGTATTAATTAGAACAACGTTATATTTATGATATATAAACTGGAAATTTGAATAAAAAGTTAGCATCCGTTAGAGCAGTTATATAGTATCATTTTAAATAAACACAATTAAGTAAATCTTCAAAATAATCCGTGTAGAACAGATCCGTAGAATACTCTGTTTATTACCCTGTTTTTACATTTTTTTTCTTATAATATCTCTTTACTATACTTTAATGTGTGATTTTTTCTTATTTTTCTCACTAAAATGCTTGTTTACGGTAACGTCTGATCAGTTGAGTCCGGATTTTCAGTCAATACGTTTTCTGTAAATATTAGTAACTCGAAAACCATGGATCTGAGATAATCGCAGTTTAAGTTTTTACGAAATCTTTTTAATTTTTTAACGGCTTTACGGTTCAAAATATATTACTGATTTCTGGTTTATGTAAGAATTAAATTATATTTACGGTACAACGTTATAATTTTATTGTTCAAATAAACAAAATTAACGATTTTAAATTTTAGTTTCGGTTGACAATATGTCATTCGAACGAGTACATACCGCTCTGTGAATCAGTGTTAAAATTGGCCGTTTATCGCAGTAAATACCAGTTTTTATAGTTATTTAACCAACAAGTTTATTAATAAAGGCGATTAAAAATTGAGATATTTTAACGCGTTGTAACAAAATACTGGGGTGTGTTGGAGGAGAGAGGTATAAGAAGAGTGGTCTATATATATGAGATAAAATAGATAACAATTAAGTAAAGAAGTGTGAAAAAAAATATTGAACGGAATGTGGCTAGGCTAGCAATGTAGGCAAGAGAATGACCACTAGAAACTCAAGGATGGATACGGCCGATTTGCATGCCTTTTAAAGACAGTAAATCAGGAAAATATGTATGATGGATAGAAAAGAAGATAAGAAAAATGAATAGATATAATGAAAATTAACAAAGAAAACAAATTGAGGGCGCCAGAAGAGGGATACTACTCTAAAAAGAGTAACGGTCACTCTTCCAGGTATCGTATACTGCTAAAATTAATTAAAGTTGATCTAATAAACAAAAATGCTGTAAATGTAAAAAGGTAAGGAAATATTAATAAAAAAATTATATGCAAAACAAATTCAAGTTTATTAAATATAACTTCTTAGATTTTGACAATCTCTAAGTTACCAAAAAGTATATGAAAATTTCACAATATAATATTTAAAAAAATGTTGAAAACAACTATAATAAAAAGTTGAAAACTAGACAGAATAACTCTGATATAGAGTGTACAACCTACATCTAGGTTAAAAAACAACCTTAAACAAAAAATAATGCTAACGTTGGAAGAGCGTATAGCCAAGTAAATATATCATACTAACCTACAATATGACCAACAATATTGTAAAACACCTCTAAATTCAAATATAATAAATAAGTAATATATAAATGGGAACAAGCCAAGTTAAACAATTGAAACGGTATATTATCCTGAAGGGATAATAACCGGAGTTAATAACGCAAGATGAAATATAAAAAATTAGTTAAATAAACAAATAATAAAATAATTAAAGTTAATAGTGAAATAAATGGTTAATACAAAAAAACAATGGAAGATAATCTCTGGGTAGAATTTGAGCTCAAACTTACCGATACCTTACACCAAGGGGAGTTATATTAATTAATATATATATATATATATATATATGTTATAAAAAAACTATAACTAGTGAAACAAGATATATATATATAGTTCTGAATCAAAAACCAACTGTCCTCCTAGGTGAAACAGTTGTCTGGAAGGATACTCCCGAATGGCTTCGGTGTCCCAGCGAAGTCCTCCTTGAGGTCCGAAATTAGCACGGAGCTGGTGCTAATTGGCTTAGTTCGATGATGACTGTCCTGCCCTACCTCTAGGTGCAGGCTGGAGAAAAAATGAGGGTGGAGTAGACAATACTCCCTGTCTTGTCCCAAATGACCCTGATTCTAATAGAGTTGAAGTGGTACTCTCACTCGGATGTTCTGAGGGAAATTTATAATTTAATGGTAGGTGGCTGAAAACAATTCCCCGTTACTTCTAATCTCAATATTGTTAAAAAGAAATCAAAGAAGAAGTGAGGAAAGTTTCTTTCAGCATAAGAAACCGGAGCAAAAAGATAATTATGGTAGATAAAAAAACCATCCAATCGGATGTAGCGTGACCTTGCTTCACATAGAGTAAAAATATAATGGCCTTGGACAAAATACTATATTAAAATATGAAATAATGAATCTGAATAATAGGATATAGATAAAATACTCTAATGTTTAATAATATAAAAAATTATTATTTACCAGATAGCTACTTAATTCCGTGCTAGAAATCTCACTTCAACTTCCCGAGTTTGCGAAAACACCGTCAATTAAATTGATTACGGTTATACTTAGAATATTTAACTTCTTGAAGTGAAGGAAATTCTATGCATTAATTGGATTTTCTTTCGCTAACTGCCACTTGTACCACTTCAAACTATAGATCAAAAGTGATTTTTAATTCACAGTTAATTAACCAAGAAGAGCCATTTTTCCACTTCCCCTCATCTCCTGTCATCTCTCTTGTCAGCAATGGTACCAAATTAGAACAGAGTGACAACTTAAATTATTAACAATACACACTTAATGGGCAAATGGACACTTAAAGTTAGGCAACCCATACTACATCTCTGAAATTATTTTCATATAAATTGTTTATTATTTAAATACAAATTGTAATAAAAGTAACGACTGTTACATTCCCCTACTAGTCGGGAAAAAAAAATTTTAATCAAAAAATTTTTTTTCCTAAAATTAAAGTATCAATAACTAAGTGTACTGGCCTAACATTCCACGTTGATCCGTAAGTTTACACAAAAAAAATAACCACAAACTAAAGATCACGTGAAAAAAAAAAAAAAAAGAATGGTCATGGCGCCAAACACCACAAACTCAGATGACTCAAAGTAAAAATCCAAGTCTCAATCGACAATATGCTTAAAAGCCAAATATTAACTAAATATACCAACTAAATTCTTGCTGACAAATAAATGTCGAATTGGGCACTAAATCCAAAATTGAACTATCCATGGACATCAGATCTATAAGACTAAGTATATCCAAGGACGAACAACCAGGCAAATGTATGAGCCAATTCAACCAATATCTCACCCGGAGATATACTAAACTAAGATCAAAGAAATCATAAACTAAATAGGTTAAGAACTGAACACTTAATCCAAAATTGAACTAACAATGGACACCAGATTCATAGTAATATATCCAGAGAAGAACAATCAGGAAGATTTATGGAGCAATTCTCACCAAACCAAATAACACAAATAGTAATCTAAATCGTAAACATACCAAAGTATATCAAAGACGTAATAACGAAAATAAATGTGAAATAGGACGCTTAATCCAAAGTCAGACTATCAATGGACACCAGATTCATAAAAGCATATCCAAAGAAGAACGACCAGGAAGATTTATGGACCTATTCACACCAATACTAAATCTCAAAACTAAATGAGGTCTACGTACACCCACATCTGGTGATACGAACCTACATAACCAAATAAACCAAATAAGTGAGGAATCAGACACTGAATCCAAAATCGGACTATCGATGGACACCAGATTTATAAATAGAGCATATCCAAAGAAGAACGATCAGGAAAGGACCAATTCTCACTAATGCTAATAACTAAATTAGCTCTTACCCTCATCCGGTAATATGAGCCAATGCCAACTAAGTAATTACAATAAAGCAAAATTTCCTAAAGTGTGAAGCAGCATTGTCACACTTATTCAGACTAAGTAATGTAATATGTAACTGAACTAAACCAAAGATAAAGATAAATACCTAAAGTCTAAAGTCTAAAATGGACTAAAGGAATTCAGAGGCTAAATAAATTTTGAGTGTGCTGGTATTCGCTAACTATAGCATATGGCTACAACAGATGTATGAGAATAACCAGACACCGATAAAATTCCAATAGAAATCATAAGAAAATATAAGTGGTGGACTTTTCCTATAATACCATTACTAACGATAGAAAAAAAATATGTCGAGAACAAGCAACCAATTTTGAACAAAACTGTAGATTTATAACAAGTTCTCGCAGCATGGAATTATCCGGGAATAGTCCTAAATCTAAACAGCAATTTATGCCTAAGGAAAGAAGTGGGATTACACTAAGAGGACAACTCATTTGTCTAAACTCTTAAATAATGAAAATGACTAACTTGAAATGTGTAGGGATAGTTAAAGAAAAAAAACATAACCTGAAGTAAGATAACTAATATGAACTAATTAAACTTCCCTATCAAGTTGTGAAAAGGTAACTGGAATATTTGGACAATCACACAAGAATGGTTAGGACATGTCGCGAGCATTTCCTGACCAGAAATATTATGAGGCATAAACATCTGCATACTCTGCAATAAACACATATAGTACGAACCTAATTGAGCAGCAGTGATCAGTTGCTGAGCAACAATCTCGAACCCACGTATTCACTAAAGCTGAGTATTGACAGATTCATTGACAGAAAATTCAGAAGAATAAATAAGAAGAAATAAGAAGGACGCCGGCCATCCTTACCTACTTCAAAATTCCAAACTAATTCCAGAACCATCCTGTATATGGAATCAGGACATAAATTATTGTAGAGTATTTAAGATTTTCGTGACAAGTGAGAATAAAGCAGACCAAAGATAAAAAAAAAATCACAACATCTTTCCAAATTGGCAAATATTGAACAAATATATCAAAACAAATACTAAGGAATCAAATATCAAAGATATAACACACAATATATGATCCAGTAGTGTAACAACATAGTTCCATAGTTCCTTATCTGTAATAGGATTAACTATAAGTATAAATCTAAATATGTAAATATATACTAAACAACCCTCGTATCATATGAGGTTAAAAGGAGTAATTCTCCTGGGAAGATTAGTACTTAAGAATATTAATTCATTATGAAGTGCATCATTTATAATACAAAAAAATGGATAAGTCATACATACTAATTATCTAATAAGTTATAGAAGTCATTAACCAATGCCAAAAGATACAAAAAATAGCGGTGTACCTACGTTATCTGGTGATTAAGAAAATCTTAAACTAAAATGCAAAATATAATCACAATAAGCTAAAGACAAACAGAGAAAGAGATTAGCTTAAACGAAAGTGTTAAGTTAGTCTTCTTCTGAGGATGAAGAACTAACCTCGTCGATGGTGTTATCAGGCAGTAAATCCTTTACATGAAATTGACCAATTCGTTTGTTGGACGAATTGTCCCTTAATTCATATACCAAAGGAGATATTACCCTTACAACCGTACACGGAATGTATTTCTGGCAAAATTTTGCCGAAATAGCATCACCTTTACTTGATTTTACAAAGTTTCTCTTTAAAACTATATCGCCAACAAAGAATCGCAAATCTCTCTTCCTCAAATTGTATTGACTTTTGTTCCGGAGATAAGAAGTTTTTAACTTCTTCCTGATATCAGCAAAAATTGGAGGTAGAGTCTGAAGGTCATCTAGACGATGAAGTCTCTCGGATATTTGAGGGAGATTTGCGGAATTTTCAGAAATTAACCCAAAATAGTCACCAGATAAAGCAATGTTTCTGCCAAAATTCAAGTATGATGGGGAGCACTGGGTCACTTCATGGACAGAAGTCCTTATGGCTTGAGCTATGGAGTGAATATATTGATCCCTAGCTCTGTGATCTGGGAAAGTGTATGATCTCAAGGCTGTGACAATACTTCGATTCACTCTCTCAGTATGGTTTGCTTGCGGATGGTACTCAGCATTATAAAAGATCTTCTGAACCTTGTATTTGGTTAGAAGGTCTTTAAAAGCCTTAGACACGAACTGTGGACCATTGTCACAGGAAACAATTTGGGGAACACCAAACAACAAAAAGACTTGTTCCTCCAAATATTTCACGATTGCTGGAGTTGTGGCCTGACGAAGGGGAAAAACTAAAGGAAATTTAGTGAAATAATCCACAACTACTAAACAATAGGTATTTCCTTTGTAGCTACGAGGATATGGTCCAATGAGATCTAACGAGATCATTTGCCAAGGAAAATCAATGTTCCTGAAGGAACCCATGAGTCCAGCTTGTGGTAAATTACTTGGTTTACAAGTAGCACAAACCAGGCACTTAGCAATATGTCTTTTTACAGATTTGCGCAAGCCTGGCCAATAATATAACTCTGCAATACGGTGATACGTTTTATAAAAGCCAAAATGACCAGCAGTAACCTCATCGTGAAACATATGCAAAATGTTTTCCCGATTTGGCGTAGGTACGACTATTTTCCAGTCGGACATATTAGATAATGTCTCTACCGGACCTAAAATGTGTTTGTACAGCACATTGTTCTCTACCTTAAAATCAGGATACTTTTGTGGGTCTTGAGTAACCCTATCAATCATATTCTGATACCACGCGTCAGGAGTTAAAGAGGACAGATCTAAGACGTTAATGTCATGGACACGGGAAAGAGCATCTGCAACTACTACCCCTTTTGCCTTTCTATGGATAATCTTATAGGAATAGGCAGCCAGTTTACAGATCCATCGGGAAAGTCTCTGTGAAGGGTTTTTCATGCTATGAAGCCATACTAAAGAACTGTGGTCTGTAATGATAGTGAAATTACGACCTTCCAAATAATAACGAAATGCTTCTAACCCATGGATAATAGCTAAGAGTTCTTTCTCCGTAGTGGAATAGTTCTTCTGTGCCTTATTCAACTTCTTGCTCGTATAAGCGATGGGGTGTTCAGAGCCATCTTTCAACTGAAATAACACGCCACCAGAAGCAGTATTAGAGCAATCAGTCATTAAATAAAAATGCTCATTAAAATTAGGTGACATCATGACTGGAGCGCTCGTTAAAGCATCTTTAACGCGCCTAAAAGCTTCATCTGCCTCAGGAGTCCAAGTAATAGTTTGTCCCTTTTTCCTGTTCTTCAGAAGATCAGTAAGAGGTGACAACAAGGTAGAGTAAGATGGTACAAACCGACGATAATAACCACACATTCCCAATATCCTACGGACTTGGGTTGTGGTCTTAGGTATAGGAAAATTCTTAATGGCAACAATTTTATCAGGATCAGTCCTTAGACCCTGATTATCAACAACATAACCCAAAAACTTAAGACTAGGACGGCAAAACTGACACTTATCTAAATTAATCGTTAGATTAGCTTCCTTAAGGCGTAAAAACAACTTATCTAAAATTTCCATATGAAGGGAAAAATCAGGAGTAACAATTAAAATATCATCCAGATAATAGAAAACATAGGGCTCTAACTGAGGACCAATGACTAAATCCATCAGACGACACATTGTCTGGGGAGCAGAAACAAGACCAAAAGGCATAGTGACAAATTGAAATAGTCCTTTGCCACTGACGGCAAAAGCAGTATACTTCTTGCTCTCTTCACTCAATGGGATCTGTAAGAAGGCCTTAGACAAATCAATAGAAGAGATGTATTTGGCATTCTGAAGTTTGCTCAAAATCACATCTATTCTGGGGATAGGATAAGCATCCCGGTTAGTGGTAATACTGTTCAATTTCCGACCATCAAAGCAGATCCTAAAGGATCCATCCTTCTTTTTCGTTAACCATAAAGGGCTACAGTAAGACGAGGTAGAAGGTTCTATGATGTTTAACGAGAGCATCGAATCGACTTCTGTTTCTAAATCAGCCTGCCATGCTTGAGGTATGGGATACTGATAAAGTCTAAAAGGAGTGGGATTTCCCACCTCAATAGTGTGAGATATTAAAGACGTACGACCTAGTTTGTCTTTGGAAGAAAGAGTAGTAAATTTAGAGATCATGTTCTCTAATTGCCTTTGTTCAGAACTAGATAGACTAGAAAAATCATGAATAGCACTCAGAGTAGCTAAATTAAATTCAGAAATTGAAAACGAAAAATCAGAACAACTTAACGTGCTATTGAAAGCATTTAAAAAGTCCATGCCTAAAATTATAGAATTCTGTACAGAAGGAATAACATAAAATGTGATTTCTCTACATATATTTGCAACAGTGATTTCAGTTTGAAGTTTGCCTGTAATAGACTGAACTGTACCATCTGCAGTAGATACCTGCAAAGATGAAATGGGCATAACGGAAGAAGTTGCATTTTTCAATAGATGTAACGAATGTGCACCTATCAATGAAATATTAGAGCCACTATCTAACAACGCTAAGCATGCTTGTCCTAAAATCTTAATGGGTAAATAAGGCCTATTATCATTAACCTTCCTAACTAGTAAAGAATTTAAATCTAAATCTAAAGTATTTGATTGGGTATAAATATTATATGGTACAACCATAGACATATCATCATCATCAACAAACCTAGAAGTTGATACTGATAATGGAACTATTTCACTACTGTAATCATTAGAATTGTGTTTAACGCTACTGGATAAAGAAGAATTGGTAGTTGACCATCTGTGATCACTTAAAACAGGCGAAATCAACGTTTCATGATTAGTAGTTAATTTCGGGACTGATTTTGTCTTGTGGTGTGCTTTGCTTTTTTGAAAGTTACCCCTTTCCCTTTCCGACTCGGAGATGGGTTTGGGTTGCTGGATGTGCTTGGACCAGCGGTCTCGTTTGAAGTTTGGGTTTGATTCCCTGATTGGATGGTGGACGGAGAAACGCTCAGGGGACGGACCTCCGACAATTCGTTTCCCGAACACTTAAAACAATTTCTCTTTAGAGTGTTTTCCCTACCACAACCATGGCAGAAAATACGAGTGCGAGGGATCGAACATTCAACAAACGAATGACCAGACTGACGACAATTCCAGCAGACGATAGAACTTACAACTGACACATTACGTTCAGGGCCCTTATTGTGCCAAGAACGATGACTAAAAGAGTTTGGCTGAGAAGAAAAATTAGAAGAAGGTCGAGATGTGGATGAAGACTGAGAGGACCAGGATAACGTTTCCTCTAAACGTTTACACTTTACAGTAAGGTCATCAATAGTTTGGATGTCCATAAGAGCTAGCTGTTGATGATAAAAAGGTAACAGACATTTAAGAATAATTTTTATCTTAGCAGAATCTGATAAAGAAGTCTCCAAACGGCTACACATGCCCAAAACAGTGTTAATGAACATGGTGACAGATTCTCCAGGTTTCTGCTTATGGTTTTTGATTTGGTCCAATAGATCATCCTGGAATGAGTAAGGAAGAAAATCTGACTTCAACTTGTGTACCAGATCAGACCAACAAGAAAAATTACCTCTATTATTCATGAACCATGTAAAAGCTGTACCGGTGAACAGTTCAGCAGAAGCAGCAAACAAATCCTCTTCAGAGACACCTCTAGAAACACGAAGACATTCAACCCTTTCTATAAATGACATCACATCAGTGTGCTGTTTTTCACCAGAAAATGAAACACCCCATTTGTGTACTTGCACAGGTTTGGAGTACGAAAAGCTAGGAACTACATTGACTGGAGCATTAGGAGTAGATGTAACAATATAATTAACTCTAGAATCAAGTTCACCCTCCAATGTAAGTATTCTCAGAGAAACAGTCCTTTTAAAAGATTCCTGCTCTTCAGTAGTGCAATGTAACAAATGTACGCGGCCAGAAATATGAGCTAAACGAGAAGTTAATCGCGCATACAAGTTATCTTGTACAGTTCCCCTGAAATCTCCTATTCTCGTCGACAAATCATCTAAGGTTTCGGATATTCCTTTCTGTTGGTCATCGAAAGGGATGTGTGTAGCAGAAATCTGAGTAAAACTCCTATTTTCCTGTTTCTGCTTTAAATCTCCACGCAAAAGCTTGCGTTTGTCTTCAACCTTTGCCGACTCTGCAGGCGTTATACCCCTAACATTCAATTCGTAATCCAATTCGTTTACCAAAAGATGCTCAACTTTGAAAGCACACATGATGAGAGGAAAAATATGGACAAAGTGATACCAAGATCAGAAATATGAAATACTAATTATTAATTATACCTAAGTTGTAAAAAAAATGTGGACAAATTATTAGCAACACACCACCAAGATCAAAATAGCCAGCAAAAATAATATATATATATATATAATCAAATAAATACCTTAGTTATCTTACTAAAATACTCAAAATAATTTTTAGTTATATGTAAATTATAACTATTCTAAACCAAATATTAATATATATGCAACAATTAATAGTACCTATAAGTATAATACTGTTGGCTGTAGGAATAAAAGTTTATATAATATACGATATAAGTATGTGTAGGTAAGTAAGTAAATATAAGTTCTCAATAAAAATACAAAATTCAACCTAGAATGTAAGTTGTACTACTATAACCTATCACTGAGGTCTCAAAATATTAATAACTAATAAATCTAATAAATAAACTAATAAATCAATACAGCAGTATAAGTATACCTGTTTAGTATTAATAAAAATTTAAAGATAGAATAAATCAGCAATAATATGAGTAAAAAAAGAAAAAGCAAAAATACAAAAACTCAAGTAAGAAAAAAAAGAAATCAGCTAAAAGCTACTGTCTTAAAACCAAAAACTTGGAAAAGGCCCCACGTTGGGCGCCAATGTAACAAAATACTGGGGTGTGTTGGAGGAGAGAGGTATAAGAAGAGTGGTCTATATATATGAGATAAAATAGATAACAATTAAGTAAAGAAGTGTGAAAAAAAATATTGAACGGAATGTGGCTAGGCTAGCAATGTAGGCAAGAGAATGACCACTAGAAACTCAAGGATGGATACGGCCGATTTGCATGCCTTTTAAAGACAGTAAATCAGGAAAATATGTATGATGGATAGAAAAGAAGATAAGAAAAATGAATAGATATAATGAAAATTAACAAAGAAAACAAATTGAGGGCGCCAGAAGAGAGATACTACTCTAAAAAGAGTAACGGTCACTCTTCCAGGTATCGTATACTGCTAAAATTAATTAAAGTTGATCTAATAAACAAAAATGCTGTAAATGTAAAAAGGTAAGGAAATATTAATAAAAAAATTATATGCAAAACAAATTCAAGTTTATTAAATATAACTTCTTAGATTTTGACAATCTCTAAGTTACCAAAAAGTATATGAAAATTTCACAATATAATATTTAAAAAAATGTTGAAAACAACTATAATAAAAAGTTGAAAACTAGACAGAATAACTCTGATATAGAGTGTACAACCTACATCTAGGTTAAAAAACAACCTTAAACAAAAAATAATGCTAACGTTGGAAGAGCGTATAGCCAAGTAAATATATCATACTAACCTACAATATGACCAACAATATTGTAAAACACCTCTAAATTCAAATATAATAAATAAGTAATATATAAATGGGAACAAGCCAAGTTAAACAATTGAAACGGTATATTATCCTGAAGGGATAATAACCGGAGTTAATAACGCAAGATGAAATATAAAAAATTAGTTAAATAAACAAATAATAAAATAATTAAAGTTAATAGTGAAATAAATGGTTAATACAAAAAAACAATGGAAGATAATCTCTGGGTAGAATTTGAGCTCAAACTTACCGATACCTTACACCAAGGGGAGTTATATTAATTAATATATATATATATATATGTTATAAAAAAACTATAACTAGTGAAACAAGATATATATATAGTTCTGAATCAAAAACCAACTGTCCTCCTAGGTGAAACAGTTGTCTGGAAGGATACTCCCGAATGGCTTCGGTGTCCCAGCGAAGTCCTCCTTGAGGTCCGAAATTAGCACGGAGCTGGTGCTAATTGGCTTAGTTCGATGATGACTGTCCTGCCCTACCTCTAGGTGCAGGCTGGAGAAAAAATGAGGGTGGAGTAGACAATACTCCCTGTCTTGTCCCAAATGACCCTGATTCTAATAGAGTTGAAGTGGTACTCTTACTCGGATGTTCTGAGGGAAATTTATAATTTAATGGTAGGTGGCTGAAAACAATTCCCCGTTACTTCTAATCTCAATATTGTTAAAAAGAAATCAAAGAAGAAGTGAGGAAAGTTTCTTTCAGCATAAGAAACCGGAGCAAAAAGATAATTATGGTAGATAAAAAAACCATCCAATCGGATGTAGCGTGACCTTGCTTCACATAGAGTAAAAATATAATGGCCTTGGACAAAATACTATATTAAAATATGAAATAATGAATCTGAATAATAGGATATAGATAAAATACTCTAATGTTTAATAATATAAAAAATTATTATTTACCAGATAGCTACTTAATTCCGTGCTAGAAATCTCACTTCAACTTCCCGAGTTTGCGAAAACACCGTCAATTAAATTGATTACGGTTATACTTAGAATATTTAACTTCTTGAAGTGAAGGAAATTCTATGCATTAATTGGATTTTCTTTCGCTAACTGCCACTTGTACCACTTCAAACTATAGATCAAAAGTGATTTTTAATTCACAGTTAATTAACCAAGAAGAGCCATTTTTCCACTTCCCCTCATCTCCTGTCATCTCTCTTGTCAGCAATGGTACCAAATTAGAACAGAGTGACAACTTAAATTATTAACAATACACACTTAATGGGCAAATGGACACTTAAAGTTAGGCAACCCATACTACATCTCTGAAATTATTTTCATATAAATTGTTTATTATTTAAATACAAATTGTAATAAAAGTAACGACTGTTACAGCGTGAGCGAAGCGAGCGCGTTAATGTTCGAGATTGTTAATCGCCATTTTAATTCACGAGTTCGTTACAAAACTTTTCCGCCGACCTTACTTTTCAGAAATAAAGATATCTTAGTTTAAATATTTATTTACTTAACGATAAACAACAATTTTTTCAGTTTTCATTGACTTTATTCAAAGTTTCCTTAGTGGTAGCTTTATTATAGTCAACATTAATATTCGAAATGATGCAATTACTGAAATTAAAGGAAGATATTGATAAATGATTATCTGCTGTATAGCATTTTGACAAATTTATATTTAAGTCTTATTGGAACTCTGTAAATTCTGTGATAGAAGAAGTTAAATTCTGGTAGAGTTAAATTAAACTTATCGTCAATATCCTTCCTTTGATTTTTCAAGTACACAGAATTTTAAACAATAAAGTAAATAATGACATACAATGACAGATAGCACTAACAGCGGCTACTTCATTTTAAATTAATTTTTTAGTGGTAATATAAATAGGTATATGTTTAGTTGCCTACACCACAGGTCACTGCCAATCACAGAGCGTTTAATTAATTTATGCAAGCAATGTATGTTGTGTTGCCTATAATAAAATCGTTCATTAATAGAAAATCATTCATTAATAGGGGTCATTAATCAATGATTTGAGGGTGTTAAAATTGATCATAAATGGACGGTCGACGGAAAAAAGTATTTAACCATCAAAAAGTGGTGTAAAGTTTTTAACATCAAGAGCTGTAATATTATTCGGTAAGAAATTGTTTATTAATACTTTTCTAACCAAAATATTCAACTGTGTTGACATTTTTGGTCACAATTAACATAAGCCAGTCCTATCAAGGACTGGTTCGGCGAAGTATTAGTCAGGCAACCAGTAATACAGATATGCTCTACAATTGCTGCCTATCAGTCGAAACTTTATTACAAGAAAACCAAAAATAGTTACTTTTGACTACATGGGTAACAACTTAAATCAATGTTCTCCTACTTAGCAATACCATTTCTGGAAACAACATCGTCAGTAATAATCCAAATACATATGCAACTGCTACTATGTCCAAACTCAAACCGAAATATCCCAAAAAAGATCAAGCCATATTAATACATGCTAAACCAAAGTTATTACTACTCGACTACGTCTAAGCCATAGGTAACATTGTTAGCCCTAAAAACATATGCATTGCCTCAAGAATTTCCAATAATTGGATATGCATCTATCTAACAAATCCTGAACTTGTCGAACATATTTTAACAAAATACCCTACGATTACAATCAACTCAGCTCTTACTGTAGAACTACCAGTAAGAAGACTGGTAACCCCAGCCAAAAGACTAATAATCTCTAACGTTTGTCCGTCAATACCTCATAAAATTATAGAAAAATTCCTTCAAGATCTAAGTCTTCAACTTGCTTCACCAGTGTCATATATTAAAGCTGGAATCCCCGGTGATGAAATTACGCATATTATGAGCTTCAGAAGACAGGTTTCTATCCAGTTGAAGAATTTGGTAGTGCATTTAAGTATAAATGGATTTTTTAAACGCGCATTTGCCATTATACGCACCAAATCCATAGGTACTTTTGGCTTAAGACCTTTTTTGGCTTTTTCAATGCAGCCAAAGTCCCGATCACATGATAGGAATGTATGGCCACTTTGTGGAAATTTATACACTATCTCGTCGAAATACCCTTTGGCTAACAGGGTAATATAAACAGCCAAAACACACTGGTTTTTATTCTGCCCTCAGCAGTTATCGGACTATAGAAAACCAATTTTCGCTATGTAGTATTAAGCTGAGTTGTAACGAGATCATATAAACAACTACCGATTTCTTTTAACCTCGTTTTACAGCTGTGTCATCCCATAGGTACATAAAACTTTTCCCTTTACCTTTAAAATGTATTTCCAGATTAATACACGTAAACTGCCGACTATAGTACATCTGCGTATGAGTCAATGCTATGAATATATAGCTGCAAAATTGTAAATCTTAAGACAGCACACATACATCAGACTGAGAACTTTTGCAATATGCTATGTTTTGGGACATCATTTTTTGAGCGCTCTCTGCTTTACGTTGATGTAAGTCTTTAGTTCGAATTCATTTTTTTCCACAGGAGTCTTTCTAGTAGCTATAGAAATTTTGTACTGGTCGCAAGTAGGACAGGTGTCCACTCTTGGGGCTCCGAAAACTAAACTGAATTCTTTATTGAAAATTTCATTAAATCATTGTCGGGAGACTGAGGGCTTTGTTCTATCAAGCCAATGTTTTTCAAGAAAGGCATTATATAGCTTACGAACATTCAAATCTTCAGACAGGTATCTTCAGTTTGTAACCTTTTCTCGACTGTAATGGCTTTCTCTGCTAGGAATTGACGAAATAAAATCAATAATTTTTTGTTTCCATAAGGTTTTGTTTCTGGCAGGACGTTTACCACCTCGTCTGTCTTGGACAAATATGCCGAAGGAGAATAATCGCTGACTAAGTATCTGCAATCTTCTTTGTGTAATAGCCAAAGTTAAACACAAAGTACTTTTACATATCTGAACTTCAGAATTTCCTGTAAGTGGTAGAAAATATTTAAATAAGTGTTGTCGTCTGCTCTGGTTGGGATTATCGTAATTTCCATGTCTTCTACTTTTGATTAAAGTAGGTCGAATAAGGGAACGTAAAAAGTTCTGCTGCTCATTATAATCTGCCAGTTTCCAAAACTGCTTAAACACTATTTTTCTTGCAACAACAGTAATTAGCTTACAAGTGTACTGACAGCTGCACTTTACCTCAAAGAATATTTTAATAAAATATATTAATTCCCTTCAGGCAACTGAGCTCTATACGCTCTCAAAAAAAATTAAAACTTTTTACTTTATTTCTTCGCAAAAAAGTTTGCCAGGTATTGCTCGCTTTTGCTTTAAAGTTAGGTATGGACTTCCAGACGTTTTGATATATAATTCCTTATATCGCCGCTGAGCAACGCGCCATCGATATAAATTTTATTGTGCAAGTAAAGCATGGCACATACTACCTATTTAGCTTATAATCCGCATTTGTGAAAAAGTGGCACTTACGTTTTGCATATAGCACGCTTCATATACAGGGTGAGTCATGAGGAACTTTACATACTTCTACCATATGTAGAGTCCCTCAGGGAGCATATCATGTGGCCACTAAAAAATGTCAACTCCTCTTCCTTATTAATTAACAGGGTGATTTGTGTAATTGACCATTTATTTCATTTTACTGTAGTGTTTATACGGCTCATTTGATTTTTTAAATTTTTGCATGATACAGTACACTACTCTCAAGCATTCGACTGGTATTAGCTAAACTAAAAAATTCCAGGACTGGCTTTAGAAAAATTAATTTAGGGATTCGTATTAAATATTACACCCTGTATAATTTTTTTTTAAAATGCAATAAGTGATTTTTAAACTACATAAATAGTCAATGAAAACGACATATGCGACAATGTTGTCGCACTTTTATTAAATTTTTAGTGAACGATCAAATCTTACCAAAAATAGAACAACCATAATGAAGTATCAAATTCTTCTTCTTCTTCTTCTTCTAATGGCGCTACAACCCTTTGTGAGTCTTGGCCTGCTTAACAATGTTCTTCCATTCTGCCCTGTCGGATACTTTCCTTCGCCACTGCCTGATGTTCATGGTTTTAAGATCCCTCTCTACGTCGTCTATCCATCTTTTACGGGACCTTCCTCTTGTTCTGTTTCCTTGGGGCTTCCATCTCTGGACTACTTTTACAGCTCGATTATCTGGCATTCTTTCTAGGTGACCAAGCCAGTTTAGTCTTTGTGACTTTACAAATCTGACAATATCTGCGCTCTGCATTAGTTCATCCAGCTCGTGATTCATTTTAATTCTCCACGAACCATCGCTGCATTGGGTTGGTCCAAATATCTTCCTTAGTATTTTGCGCTCAAATATTCTCAGTTGATTTTCATCAGTGGTTGAGAGGGTCCACGTTTTACATCCATATGTGACCACTGGTCTAATTACTGTTTTGTAGATTCTCAGCTTAGACTCACGATTCAGTAACTTACTTTTCATTAAGTCTTTGTATGCATAAAAGCACTTATTACCGCTAAGAATCCGTGCTTGTATTTCTTGACTGATGTTGTTGTTGTCATTTATTATTGAGCCTAGGTAGGGAAAAGTGGAGGCATATTTGTAGGTATGGTTGTCTACCTTCAGATTCTCATGTTCATTCGATTTTGTGCACTCCATATATATATTTTTTTTTTTTTATTTAAACAAATATACCCGCATCAACCACTAAGGGTTATTAGCGGGGGGACATACACAAACAGTAAGATACATATTGTTACATAAAAAAAAATATTTTTTACAATCTGGTATATAGTTTAGTCATTTTAAGATAACTTAATAAAGACTGTAAATTTGACGTTAGTATACTTTTTAAATTATCACTAAGGGCACACGCGATTCTTTCGTTCTGGTACACTGGACACTCAACAATTATATGTTTCACTGACAACTGAGTGTTGCACTTGGTACACATCGGAGCAGCCTCCTGGTTGAAGATATGCTTGTGTGTAAGAAAAGTATGTCTTATTCGGAGTCGGTTGATGATGACTTGGTCTTTTCTATTATTTGGTAAGATGAGTTTGGTTCCTACTTGACTTAGACATTCTTTGAGTTTGTTAGCAGTGTGATCCCAAGTAGTTTGCCACGCTCTGTACACGTGGGCTTTGATATTTACTTTGTGATCAGTCCAAGGCATTTGATTTATGATAGCAATACTTTGGTCGGTGGTTGCATTGCTTGCCAGAGAGTCCACTTCCTCATTACCACTTATTCCCATATGGGAAGGTACCCAGATAAAGGAAATATCTTTTTGTTGAGTCTGTAGATAAGATAACTCTTCTTTGATCTTGAGAAGTATGGCGTGAGTTGTATATAGCTGTTTTATTCCAAGTAATGCGCTCATTGAATCGGTGATGATAACAAATTTGCTTTCATTGATTTGATGGGTTGTTGGGTATTTGGATATTACATTCTTATAAGCTTGCTTCATAAGGAAAGGATGTGTGGAATGTTTTGGGAGTTCTTTTAGAGACGTGTCTATTTTTGGAGGTTTAATCATCCAAGGAGGAACATTTACATGAATGGGCATAGTAAGACTGAACTGTTCTAAATTAAGACCAATACGTTTTATTCGTTCGGGAAATGGTAGTTTTTTTATTGCAATGTTTCTGTAAAGATCGGACGTTATATTTGTTCTGCAAAGTATTGTTGAGTAGGTTACGTTGCTGTTGTTTGCTGAAATTCTGGCAACGTAATTTAGTGATAGGAGTTGCCTTCGTTGGCTTAAGGACAGTTCATTAGCCAAAACTTGTAAGCTACTTACTGGACTAGTTCTTGTGGCACCTGAAACTAATCTCAAGCACATATTTTGAATGTAGTCAAGTTTTTTTAAAGATGTTTTGTTAGTAGTATCGTAGCATAAACAGCCGTAGTCTAGTTTACTTCGTATTAGTGATCTATATAGAGTAAGTAAGGTTGTTGTATCTGCCCCCCAAGAGGTATTTGACAGCATCTTTAGTAGATTAATTCTGGATTGGCAAGAACGTTGCAGATTGGTGATGTGGGTTTCCCAGTTTAAGTTACGTTCAAAAGAAAGTCCTAAGAAATTTATTTCTTCTGCTTGTTTCAGGACAACTCCATTTAGTGTTAATTGAACATTAGGATAATTTTTTCTTTTGCTAAAAATTAAATAACGTGTCTTTTCACTAGAGAATATAAAACCCGTGTTTTGCGACCAGCTTTCAATTGTGTGTAAGGTAGTTTGCAGTATATGTGTTCCCAGAGTTACATTGTTTGTTCTTAGATAAATGACTAAGTCATCTGCATATAGGCTAGTAAATACAGGTAGTTTTATTTGATGTATAATACTATTTATTGCAACTAGAAAGAGAGTAGGACTTAGAGTAGATCCTTGTGGAGTGCCGTTTTGAAGTACTCGTCTGGACGATGTAAATCCATTCGTTCTAACTCGAAAAGTTCGTGTTTCTAGAAAATTTTTAATAAAGGACAACATGTGCCCTTGTACATCCCATTCTTGAAGTGTTTTTAGTATAAGATGTCTCCATGTTGTGTCAAACGCTTTTCTTATGTCAAAAAACACGGCAATAAGTTTTTGGTTGTGCAGAAAGGATTCATGTATACTTGATTCAAGTGTTATTAGATTGTCTGTTGTGGATCTACCCGTACGAAATCCACTTTGTCTGATACTTATTAGGTTATTGTTTTCGAGGTACCATTTAAGACGATAATTAAGGATTTTTTCTAAAAGTTTGCAGGTACAACACGTAAGTGATATTGGACGATAGGAATTTGGATCGTCTTTTGGTTTATTATATTTAAGGATTTGAATTATAGTTGCTTGCGACCATAGATCAGGAAAGTCATGATGAATAAAAATATTATTAAAAATATCAACTAGTATTAGCTTTGCATTCAGAGGAAGATTTCGTAAGAAAAGAGGGTGGATATCATCAGGTCCTGGACTCGAATTTTTAGCACTTAAACAAAATTCTAATTCTTGAAGACTTACTGGTTTGTTTATTGGATTGCCGCTCTCTGTGATTTGTATATTTGAAGACTCCGTTACTTTTTTGTGCTCTAGAAAGGATGGGCTGTAATTAGAATCACCAGAATTAAGTTCGTATATATCTGCTAGTATTTCTGGAATATCTTCTTTGTTTGAATGCGTTTGGTTATTATATGATAGAGTATCTATACCTCGAAAGTATGTTGTACCTTTTATTCTGCGGACTTTGTTCCATATGTTGCCTAAGGGAGTGGAAGGATTTATTGAAGAAACGTACTTTTTCCAACTTTCTCGTTTTGCTTTTTTGATTAATTGTCTGCTTTGAGCTCTGAGATTTTTAAACCTTAAAAGGTTTTCGATAGTTTTATGTTTCTTGTAAACGTTAAAAGCGTGTTTAGACAAAGTGAGTGCTTGTGCAATTTCGTTATTCCACCAAGGAACTGGCTGCCTTTTACTCGATTTTGTTTTTCCCACTGCGATTGTTGCTGCAGAAATAATAATGTTATTAAATATTTCCAGATTTTGGTTTGCGTTATTGGTTAAATTAGATTTGTTTGTTTGTTCTTCTATCAGTGTTCGATATAAATTCCAGTCAGCTGACTTTATTTTCCATGTCTGGTGAATTGGAAAAGTTGATTTATCATTAGTGTTTATGGTTATCGTGATAGGAAAGTGATCACTATCATATAAATACCCCAATGTGTCCCAGTATAATAAAGGAGCTAGCGACGGACTGCATAAAGAGAGATCTATGGCAGAAAATGTACCATTGTATGAATTGAACCTAGTAGATTTGCCAGTGTTTAGTAAAACTAAATTTAAATTATCAATGAGATTATTTAGGAGATTGCCACATTTGTCGGTTTTGTTACTTCCCCAAGTACTGTTGTGACAGTTAAAATCGCCTAATATTATTTTTGGGTGTGGAATTTGGTTTAAAACATTGCTTAGTTCAGTTATGTCTAAATCAGTAGGATGAGGTAAGTATACATTGCAAATATTGATTTTCATTTTGTGGGTGACTGACACTGCAACTAATTCGAGATTTGTTTGCAGTTGTATTTCAGTTGACTCTATGTCATCCCTTACAAAAATTGCTGTTCCGCCGCTTGAGTGATCTGCAACTCGGTTTCTTAGAAAAGGAACATAATTTTTTAATGTCACATTTTGGTGCTTGAAATGGGTCTCTTCTAGGCATATGACTAAAGGAAGATATTCGTGTATAAGAAGCTTAATGGATTCTATATGTGTAAAATAACTGTTGGGGTTCCACTGTAATATGAATGTGCTGGCCATTAACTCTTTATGTGTTAACTATTTATTGTTGAGAACTTGATTCTTGGTCAGTTTCGTCAGTAGAAGAAGAACTGTTGAGAAGCAGTTTCTTCTTCAATCTGGTGATATTGTTTTTTAAAGTTTTATTTTGTATTTGAGAATATATAAAGTTTAAAATTTCTTTTATTTCTTGGCTTTCATTTGAATAATTTTTAACAATGAGTTCAGGATGTTTTGAGTGAAGGGAATTTGCCAGAAAATCACATATTTCATGAAAAGTAAGTGTAAAGGAAGGGTTTCTATTTTCAATTTTTTCTTTAATTTGATTTAGAATAATTGGAATATCTTCTTGGGTTTTAGGCTTTTTCTTAGGTTTTTGAGTATCGGGAGGAGGTAGGTCATTTTCAAGAATTTCAGGGGAGGATATTTGTCTTTTAGTTGCAGGAGTAATTTCAGTGGTTTTTCTATCGCTTTCAATTACTAAGGAATTATCTTGGAATATTTTTGGTTGATTGAAGATTTGTAATTCATTGTTTGTTTTTGAGGAAGTGGTTTGGTCCTTTGTAGCTGATGCGTGATTTTGTATGGTATTGGGTTCTGGTTCCATTAATGTTTCGGTATCTTCTTGGTATTGGTTTCGTGGTTGATCTTGTAGCTGATTATATTTTTTATTGGTAGAGTTATGTATATTCACGTGGTGGTCAGTTTCCATTTGATTAAATGAGTTGCTTGATGATGATAAAGAAGGACAGTCAGAATCGTGATGTCCGACAATCTTGCATCTGGAGCAGTTTAAACCATCTATGGAAATGTATAGTCGATATGATGTATTGTCGAATGAGATTAGAAATGAGTCAGGAATTGATGCATTTTCTAAAGGACTTATGAACATTTGCCTCCTAAAGCTGAGTACGTGGCTGTATTCTGAGTCTTGCATGCCTACTCGTAGAAACGTCATGTTAGAGGCGGATTTTATACCCATAGTTTTTAAGTGCTCTTCAATTAGGCTATTAGGTATAGTAGGACATACATTAGATATGATGAGTCTCTGGGCAGGGGTTATAAGTCTTCTTACTTCAATCTGGTTACCATCAATATTTATATATTTGTGGGAGCTAAGACATTGATCAACTACATATTTAGAGGAGAGGTAGATGCAAATGCGGTTGTTTGCTATTTTGGATGCCCAAACAACATTTTTGGGCTGTACTATTGATCCAACAGCTTTTATATATTCGAAAACTTTTATTCCTTGTATGGCTGAAAGTATAATACCTTGGTCTTTTGAAGGATATTTGAAACTGGTTAATGCATTGGAGTAAGATATATGTGACGTAGTGGGTATATTTCGTGAGGTAGTAGCTGATTCCGGTTCATCCATCTTCCCGCTGAGAATTTACGTACATTGGCACAGATGATCTGAAGCCGGACCTGGCCACTTAATAAAATTGAACAGCAGCCTAGCCTAATTGCTTGTTAGAAGCAAGAACCAGCAAAAAGTTGTTGTCGATAATCGATAAGTTGAATTGAAATCGATAAAATATTTTGTCTTTTAAACTTCTGATTTTAAGGTTATTAATAATGCAGTTTTGTACTCACAGAATTCTACGATTTTCAGTACACTGTCACATTTAACTTTAAGTTGCAAACAGTATAAAAATTAAATTATATTTTTAATTTTAACTACCAGTAATTAACAAATTTGTCAGAACCGATATAAAGCTGTATGATCTGCTAGATATCGGGGCCGGACTCCCTCCATATATTTTGTTTTGCTTGAAGTATCAAATTATAAGGTATTAATTTAAACAAATGTTATAAATTTCAAACATTTTATTTTAAAATGAGTTCCTACAACATAATCTAATACGTAGAAAATTAACATCTTTACTGTCACTTTGTATTATCTCTACGATAGAATCAATTGTTTTTCAATTTTAAATTTTTACTAATAGATCGTATTGGGGCATTATTTTTGATAAATAATAAATTAAATTGATTAAAAAGTCAAACCTCTTGTATGTGTTAGTTTCTGTTGATTGTAAATGATTAAAATTTTATGTCAAATAATAATACATTGCATCAACTGTACTAAATAAAAATAAATCTAAAAAAGTTTAAAATGAAGGTTGGCGTTGACCGTTTGACGTTTCTTGATATTTTATACCCATTGTCATTATTGTCATTATTAATTGTTATTTATGTGTACAAGAATACATATTTCTTCTGGCATATCTACGTTAAGTACATTGTGTTAGTTTTGGTAGAGCTTTTGTTACTTTCGTTCAAAATGACACATCAGTTTTCGACCACAGAATATGCAGACATAATATTTGTTTATGGATTCTGTAATGGGAATGGTAGGGCTGCTAGTAGAGAATATCGCAAGGGATTTCCTAATCGTCGAACTCCCAGTCATCCAACATTTGAGTCAATTTTTAATTATTTGCGAGAAAATGGCACTTTTCCTAGTGGAACAACAGAGCGACATGTAGATGAAGCGCAGGGAGATGACATTATGTACGCCGTTACTATGAACTCTACAATAAGCACTAGACAAGTAAGTCGAGAACTCAATGTTACTCAATCAAAAGTAAGTAGTCTTACAAAAAAATAATCTATACCCATATCACATTCAAATGGTTCAGCGACTACATGCTGGAGATGAGATCGATAGGTTAGAATTTTGTAGATGGATTAACAATAATCGACCAACGCTATACAGGACACTATTTACAGATGAAGTCCAATTTACCAGAGACGGGATAAATAATTCACGAAATTCACATGTGTGAGCAGAAGAAAATCCCATGCTATTCGAGAACGTCGTTCTCAGTTAAGGTTTTCGGTTAACGTGTGGATTGGTGTCATAAATAACCAATTAGTAGGTCCTCACTTTTTTGATGGTCCTTTAACAGGGCAGGTCTATTTGAACTTTCTACAAAATATTTTGCCGAATTTGCTTGCCAACGCGAACGTTGCTTTCCGAGGGATGTATTTTCAGCATGATGGGGCACCCCCACACTTTTTACTGGCAGTGAGACAACATCTCAATAATGTTTATGGCAACAGGTGGATAGGACGTGCAGGTCCTATTTCGTGGCCTTCAAGATCCCCTGATTTTAATCCCGTTGATTTCCGTATTTGGGGACGATTAAAGCAACTAGTTTACGCAGTGAATATTAATAACCGACAACAATTAATTGATAGAATTATACATTGTTGTAATACTATTAGAAACGATCCCCAGAGTATCCGTAATTCAATACGTCAATTAACAATTCGGCAACATAAATGTGTACAGGCTGCAGGGTTCCATTTCGAAAATCTATTTTGAATTATTTTTATTGTGTTACCATTATTGTATCTTTTCCAGTTCTAATTTATGGGTTTATCATAACTATGTACATATTTTTAGTTTTTTTTTTAAATTGTTCTTCGTTATTGTTAGTAGTTAGTGTTTTTTTTTGTGCAGTGACTCAGTTTATCATTTTAATTAAAATGTTTGAAATTTATAACATTTGTTTAAATTAATTACCTGATAATTTGATACTTCATTATGGTTGTTCTATTTTTGGTAAGATTTGATCGTTCACTAAAAATTTAATAAAAGTGCGACAACATTGTCGCATATGTCGTTTTCATTGGCTATTTATGTAGTTTGAAAATCACTTATTGCATTTAAAAAAAAATATATACAAGGTGTAATATTTAATACGAATCCCTAAATTAATTTTTCCAAAGCCAGTCCTGGAATTTTTTAGTTTAGCTAATACCAGTCGAATGCTTGATAGTAGTGTACTGTATCATGCAAAAATTAAAAAAATCAAATGAGCCGTATAAACACTACAGTAAAATGAAATAAATGGTCAATTACACAAATCACCCTGTTAATTAATGAAGAAGAGGAGTTGACATTTTTTAGTGGCCACATGATATGCTCCCTGAGGGACTCTACATATGGTAGAAGTATGTAAAGTTCCTCATGACTCACCAGATAAAAATACGCAAATAAACATGAAAAAAGGGCGTAAAGTAATTTAAATAATGAGCATAAAACTGAACTTAAAAGTTAAGTGGGCAAGACATATTCTTATCTGATGATCTTCTCACCACATGGAGTAAAATAACATATTTAAAAGAATTTTAAAAATTTACATTAAATAGGTAACTTTAATCGAAACTTAGAATAAAAGAGAAACTAGGTAATTTAAATGAGCCACTTTAGCTCTAATTAACACAGTTGTTCAAGCTGAATGATATGCTGCTCTCTATAAATAAGTATCGTCATTTTACGAACCATTTCCGGATGAAATGATTTACGTCAAGAAAATAAAAAAAAAATTAACATTTTTGTTTTATGCTAACTTTTAAACAACTGCTAACTTTCTTTAGTTGTGTCAACGCATGTCCTTATTGTAGAACTCTATCGCCCTGTACCATGACGTATATATCTTCCCTTTTTCTAATATTCATATGGACACCTTATATTTATGTCTTTATATTTTCTCTGTCGTCTGATCCAAAATCATAAGAATAAATACGGACTTAGTACTAAATTTTAATGCATTCCTACTTTCACATGTGATTTAATAGTTAATCCTTATCGCATCACATCTATCGTCATACCACCTGTTATTCTCTCTCACAATCTTTAACTATTCGTCGGGGTCTCGTTTTTTATTGGTCGCTTGTAAATAAATAAATAAATCGTAAATAGATACCTTCTGGTTGCTTGATTTTGTATTCCTATACTTTTAGCTGAATTGCCTTGTAATGAAATATCCATCTGTTGCTGATCTGCCGCTTGGTAACATTGTGTTGTAAGTTTAATAATATTTTTGCATTTCTAAAAAAATGTATTTTAAATATTGTCGCTTTTCCTGATTTTTTGGTTCGGGAGTTTGTTCCTGCACATTTCATGTATTCGCAATACCCTTGCGACAGATTTCATGCCACTAGACCGGACTAAGCGTGACCGCCCATTAATTTGTAATGGCCGCCAGGGACCAACGGCCATTCCGATTGAAATACACCACTCTATTAATAAGAGATACTCCATCAGATTTATAGCTAGTTATCTTATACCGACGGAAAATTGATTTTCGGATTAATATAGGTGTGATCCCAACTGTCATTAAAAAAATGTACTAAATTCAAGTTGAGTAAAGTTGATAAAAAAATAATAAATAAAATCAAAGAAGACTGAACACATTTGAAAAAAAAAACAAATAATATTAAACGCAAGTCATAAACAGCAACTTAAACATGATGAACGAGGAAAAAGAAAAAATGCTATAATATTATATTATAGTAAGATTTAGAGAAATATGAAATTTTAGGATTTTGCTTTACCACCCAAATTACGTTGAGTTTTTGTGCTAATATTTAGATAAGTTTGTAATATTTTAGTAGGCTTCAATTGTCATCATTTGTTCTTGGTTTTTGTAGTTTAAACTCTGATAAAGTCTATAAAATAAACGAAAGCTTAAACTTTTAAAATAAAAAGGCACTTACTACGAAACATCCAAAATTATTTGCTTCCTTACTAAAATAAAAGGCATCTCCCAGTATTATCGTTTTGCATTTTAATATTCACTAGTAGTCGTTACTAAAAACCTTACCTATAATTAAATTTGTCTCAGGTTGTACTTTCACGGCTTGATATCGTTATTTTTATATATAAATCATCACATAGTCATCTAGCATAATTTGATTCCTTTTTTTTCTTCGTCTTTTGTAGTAAACATATGTCTATGTTTTTTTTTTCTACAAACTATTTTGTAATTTTTTACTCTCTTGTGTTTAAAGACTTTACGGTCCAAGTACCGATGCGAAGTATATTTCTCGTTTTTCATAAATTCGTTGTCCCCTTTCTCGCTTTAGTCGTCGTAATGACATTATTCCTGTTCCGAATCATAATCCTGTTTATATGAGTTGTATGATTTTAAACTCTATCAATAAGGTGCTAACCTAGCTAGAGACCCCCTCCTCCTTTATCCGGTCTTGGGACCGACAACAGTTCTGTCGAGCTACTCTATCCACCCAACAAAACCTCAGGCGGCATTATCGAACTCCTTGACTTTATATTTTGACGATTTTGATGACGTTTTTTTATAAATCCAACCTCGGTTTCCTTCCCTCCATTTCCTCAAAATCTCTTCCTTCATCACAAAACTCCCAGAAAAAACGTATTTTGACTTCACCTTAATTTGGCCAATCCTATTTTTCTGACGCCCAATTTCGTCCTATTATACAAACAAAATATCTACCGGTTTCTACATAAATCTTAGTCCATTTGAAATAACCAATATCAAAATGTAATGTGTCTGACTGCATCGAAAAACAGTTTACACACATTGTTATTATAAACAATTTCTGCGAATATTTCTGATTAAAATCCTAACCTATTGTAACGTTTTAATCAACCATTTGAACCGCTTGGTATTTGTCCCCCGTACTATATTATTCCAAAGCGACCTTAGTAAATTATAAATATATTTTTAGTAGCCGTTCCATCCTATATAAACCGATGCAAATTTTTATTCGCTCTCTTTTCAATGATATCACTACAATCATTCTACAATGAAACTTTAGTCACACAAATTGGTTATTGTCTTAGCCGTATACAAGGCCACTACCGTGGGAAGCAAACAACATCCAACCACACTAACTTGGGGAAACAATCAGCAACAATCAGCAACCACCCATCCTACTTTAAATCCACTGATGCATCAGAATATAATTTGAAACCCATTTACCAACATGGGGACAAAAATGATTGCTATAATCTAGACCAACAACCCCCCTTAGCCCAACCAACAACCACCGACAGCGGCTAACTGTCATCAAGTGCCACCAATCACGCACTTCGATGTTCATCGCCCTTCCTTCTGGAACTTATAATTAAATTTAATTGGTTGAGAAATGAAAAAGTTTCATATAAAAGTTCTTTAAAAATGGGACATTTTCGGATCTCGAGTCCACAGCTGCCCTCGAGGTTACCAGTCCACAGCTGCCCTCACGCGCCGCGATATTCACTCAAAATTAAATTGATTTTTTAAATTAATAAACATATAAATTTCATATATTTACTAATTCTGTTTTTAGATCAAAAAATATTCTGAAAGGAACCGTTCACTTCTAACCCTTTCGCCCCCGATTGTCCAGGACTAGCAAAGCAGCACAACCACCAACAACACCGCAACACCAGTGGACACTTCAAAATCCCAGTGCCACACCCACCAAAAAAAGAAAACACGTCCTGAAGAGGCACAAGCCTAAAGCAGGACATCAGACACACCCAGCACAGAAGATAAACACACACTCACAAAACCAACGCTACAATGAATCGATCTCGAGTCAGTTGTGACAGTAGTGTCAGTAGTATCTAACTCATGGTTTTACCCGTGTAGGGGAGCTCCCTAGAGCACTTTGCTCGAAGGGCTCTGTTTCTTTCTAAGACTCTGAAGCTGAGTTTTTTTCTTCTTAGAAAGAATGTGTTTTATTTCAACCACCTAATAAAACCACAATGGCATTGTCTCTTCAAGATAATGCCACAATAAGAGCGTACCGGCCAACTACGCAATATTACACCATATTGCGCAATAGTTGGACAAATTAATAAACATGGAAACTTGCACCAAGTTGCAATCAGTTTTTCATACGTTTATTAATTACACCGGAGGCGACATGGCGCCCAACCTTCAACGAACTCTACCACGACTCCGAGATGTCAGAGTTCTCATGCTCCGCGATCGAAAATCGCAAACAGTTCCAACACGATGCCTGCATCAAAACCACTCAAGAAAACAGCGGGGAGAAGCATCGGATGTTAGTACACCAAACTAACATGCCGATATCCACCTTCTGCAGCCCGGAAACCGTCGATGTGCCACATCTCCGACGAGCCAGCCTACTTGATGCTAAGTACATGATGCAATGGATGTCTCCGCAGTAGCCAGTCACTGCCTGCCCTACCATTATGTGGTCCAGAGCACCACGGAGGCCCAGGCAAACTCGCCTACGACACACCGGCGACATGCAGATGGGAAATGTACAGCTAGAGAGGATGAAGCCGCCGTAGAACGAGAGCACGTCGTCGAGGATGGACCTGCAGATGCTGTCAACAACACCGACCACCGCCTGTGAGTGTTTTTGTGCAGTGTAAGTGCGCGCTACGCGAGTGTACGCGAGTGTAGTGTGTGTTAGAGGACTTGTAAGTAATTTGACAATATAGACATATTCATTTTGATATATTTCATGTTATATTTGATACATGTTATGCATTTTTTTTCTTTTCTACATGTGATTTGTAAAAAAAAATTGTTTTCTTAAGTTTTTTTAATAAAATCATCTTTTTTTATCAGCCTCAGAGTCTCCAAAGCAGGGGGGATGTCATCAAGTGCCACCAATCACGCACTTCGATGTTCATCGCCCTTCCTTCTGGAACTTATAATTAAATTTAATTGGTTGAGAAATAAAAAAGTTTCATATAAAAGTTAATTTATTTTTAAAAATGGGACATTTTCGGATCTCGAGTCAGTTGTGACAGTAGTGTCAGTAGTGTCTAACTCATGGTTTTACCCGTGTAGGGGAGCTCCCTAGAGCACTTTGCTCGAAGGGCTCTGTTTCTTTCTAAGACTCTGAAGCTGAGTTGTTTTCTTCTTAGAAAGAATGTGTTTTATTTCAACCACCTAATAAAACCACAATGGCATTGTCTCTTCAAGATAATGCCACAATAAGAGCGTACCGGCCAACTACGCAATATTACACCATATTGCGCAATAGTTGGACAAATTAATAAACATGGAAACTTGCACCAAGTTGCAATCAGTTTTTCATACGTTTATTAATTACACCGGAGACGACATAACTTCCACGAAGATCGGAACCGTTCCTGGAGAACTGAACGACTTCTTCAGAACGAACTAAAGCTGAATACTTTTTTATACTTAAAATATTTTATACCGGCAACCGGCAGAATCTTTGAGTCTCAGTTTAAAAATTTATTTTTGTTTCACATTCATAATAATATGAATTCTGTTTATTATTATTAAATAAATAATATATATACCTTTACTATGACTTCGTAAGTTTTTTTTTATTTCCTGTACCTTTCTGGTATTGGTGTGGAGAGAGAATGAACAGGGAACGAACCCAGGGCTGTGCAATCGGGCAGAGCACCATTCTGATGAATGGAATGGTGGGCGTTTTTCTCTTGAACATATCTAGGGATATTCGAAGAATTTCTCCCCTAGTTTTTTCCAGCAGTGTGGTGTTGCTTAACGCCCAGGAAGTGGAAATTTACTTTTATAGTATTTTACAGATTTTTATCGCTAACAATGTTTAATACACAAATATGTGTAATTTCATATTTTAAATTTAACTCATTAGTTTTCATATCGATTCTGTTTTTTTTTGTTTTCAACAGTAATGACTCAGGTTCAAATACTTGTTTTTACATTTTTTTCCTGAGATATATTTTAGAACTACTTAATTGCCTCTTGCTGGTAGAAATCTATATTTAATGATATCTCATAATATTTTTATCTGTATTATTTAATGTTAAGATAAATAGTTTTACTGCTTGTGGTAATATAAGTATATATACAGTTTGTCCCAAAAATAGTAAATGCTCAGAATTTATATTTTGTTATACTGAATTGATAATTTTACTGTCTTTACTTGATTTCCTATACTATTTACTATCATTACTTCCTTTACTCTTCGCCAGTTGTGAGTTTCTCCTTGTTTTTCTTCTTTTCTCTTTCACCTTTTCCAAGTTTTTAAAACTAGTTTCTCTTTAGTAATCATGGACCTCCCTCTTAATCCAAATCACCTTAAAACAGATAAATTGGCCTACGAACTTACCATTAGAGGTTCTGCAGTGCCGGCAAATGTTACGGAGCGCAGGAAATCCCTTCGGAGGTTACTTGCAGACGAAAGGAAGACAGCCCCGGAATTTAAGTTGTTTACCTCAAAACTTGCACCGAAATTTGTCCCTTGCATTATTGAAAAATTATTTCTTCAACCGTTTATGCTCTTAAGGATATTAACGGTATTGCCTTAGGGAATTTCCATGTCAGAGATTTAAAACCTGATGAAACAGATTAAAACGACATCGATGATGATGACGTTGATAACGATCCAGACATCAATAATAATTTTTTTTGATTACCATTTAAATGGGAATAAGCCACAATTAAAGGTTAAAATACGTTTATTGACGTTTCAATTTCCACTTCGGAAATCGTTCTCAAAATACAAACATTAGTAAATTAAACAAATTTTGTTTTTTGTTACTTAGTGAAAAATTCTTTTAATAATTTAATTTTATCTGACTCATCTATATTGACAATTCAGACATACGTTATACATTTTAAAGTAGACGACTTTAAAATGATATTGCCAATATTGTTGAGTTGCGTTCCTGGGACGACTTTACTTATAAGATAGTTTATTCGATTACATGAAATCAACTTTAACTTGAGAATATCCGTCAGAAAAGATCATAACATGTAATTCGTCTTTAAAAAGACAAATACATGCCATGATGACAGTAAAATTCTCCTGTTAGTGATTCCATAGTAAATTATGAGGGAAAAACCAGGAAAAAACCTCATAATATTATCCCGACATGGTAAGTATTTGATCGTGCATTTAGTTTACCTTCAATAAACACCAAATTTCGATTTTATGTCTGTTATTTAAAAAACCTAAATGATGTATTCTTTATATGTTACTGACTTACCAATACATTCCTCTTTCAATGTGGGTAACCAGATCCTACTACATTCTGCCGAGGAATTCGCCACACAATTGGTCTCATTTAGCATAATTAGAGCCGCTTCTTTGATTTTTCTCTTTTTACCATCCGTTTCTTTTAGGACTATATTTGAATCATTCCATTGAACCCTATGTTCATTATCCCATGCGTGTTTACATATTTGAGATCTATCAAATTCTCTATTTTTAATATAGGATTGATGTTCACTTATTCTAACATTTAATGGCCTTGATGTTTCACCTAAATAAAACTGATCGCATTCACAAGGTATTTTATAAATGCAATTCCTTGTCCTTTCTTGTTCATTGTTAGGTATGGTTTTGGACAAAATAAATCTCAACGTGTTTGTTGTTTTGAATGCTGTTGAAATGTTTTCTGACGGATATTCTTAAGTTAAAGTTGATTTCATGTAATCGAATGAACTATCTTATAAGCAAAGTCGTCCCAGGAACGCAACTCAACTATATTGGCAATATCATTTTAAAGTCGTCTACTTTCAAATGTATAATGTATGTCTGAATTGTCAATATAGATGAGTCAGATAAAATTAAATTATTAGAAGAATTTTTCACCAAGTAACAAAAACAAAATTTGTTTAATTTACTAATGTTTGTATTTTGAGAACGATTTCCGAAGTGGAAATTGAAACGTCAATAAACGTATTTTAACCTTTAATTGTGGCTTATTCCCATTTAAATAGTAATTAATTTAAAATGCCACAAGAAAATAGCTTCAGAACAATATTATTTTATTTTATTTCTTGTAATTTAGAGACATTTTCCACATCTTTATTTTAACAACAGTTCTGTCAATTTTTTTTTGTAATCAATTTTTCGAAGTTCATATTTTATCTCGTATCTCTTTATCGTGCCACCACCATATTCTACCCTTTCCATGTTTGGAATTATCTTAGCGTATTTCAATTACTACTCTCTTTTCGAATTTTACAAATGTTATTGGCGTTTTGAAATAGTTTTTTTAATAGTTTTTAGAAAACTAATACCCTCCGGCCGTAAATACTTCCTAAAGTTAAGCGTGTATTATGCATATATAGTTTTTTTTTCAACCTTTTGCGTAGTCATCTTGTCTTCTGCTTCAATAGGAAAATTTTATGACACCTTTTACCTATTTTCTTTTCTATCGGATTTTGCCATTAATTTTTCTATGAACCTTCGATTTGTTGCTTACATGGCCCCTGGCACTCTTAAAATATCTTTTCACAATTTGAGTTTTAACTGCTTTCATCTCAATAACCACCAAAACATCTGAGAGTTAATTCTTTTTATATAGTGTGAATACTTCAAAATATTTCAAGAGTCTTATTTTGTTTTGTTGACATTGTTTGTTATTGGCTCTTATTAACTAAATTGAAATTGATGTTCATTCGTGATGATACTTCTTTACCTTTTTTAATTCCGTTGCACTTTTTTTATCTATGACTGTATTCAAGATAACTTGAAATATTTTCATAAATATTTCTGGCCGTTTATTTACACTATACTATTTATCTCTAGGTATAATTGCTTACAAATAAATTTTATCATCAGGAAAACCCGAAACAGTATTATAATTTTCAATGATAATTGTCTCAAAAAACTTTTATACCAATATTTGTCCTTTCAAATCTATTGAGGACCATATGTCAAGGAATTATCAAAACAATTAAAATGGATAGGAAATAAGTACATCACAGCAACATTTAAAACAACTAACACATTGAGATCAATCCAGTCCAAAACCAAACGCACTAACTCACAAGGAATATCAAAGAACTGCATCTATAATTTGTAAGTTTCGACCAAAGAGAATATTCAATTTTTTCCAAAGATATTGTTTAAAAGCTCTGCATCATAAAAAAAAAGATACTATAAATTAGCTAAGTAGATTAATCCAAACTAGAAGATGGCCTAGTTCAACTAGATAATCAAATTAAAAATACGAAAATATTGTTTATTTTTAAAAAAATAGTTCTCCTTTCGCAAAGTATTTAATAAAGAGAAAAAATCCAGAACGTTTTTTACAGATTTTTAAAAGTATTTCTTAAATTAAAGAAAAAATACTTACTGTTTAAGAAAGTTAATTAAAGAAAATTAATAAATTTTTAATTATCGTGTTACTTTACTAATTAGCTGAAGGGTTTTATAAGGAACGGTACTCGACAACAAGTTTGATTTAAAAAAAGTATTGAGCGATAACATAAAAACAGTCAAGTTTTTCTTGAGAAAATAGTAAATAAATATTGTTTATAATATTTATAATACTTATACTTACGATTGCAAGGAAATTATACGTCAAATCAGAATAAAGCTTGAAAATGGTAGGTAAAGATAATTTATTTGATTTCTACTTACAGTTTAACATTGGTACACAATGATTAGGAATATCTATGTTTTATGTGAATTTTGACAACTGGAAATCCAAAAAGCGTTCTAAGTTGAAGTTTTAATGGTTTACACCATTAATTGCATTGCTCCTGCAGTGGTCCTTTATCAAGTTAACATGCTTCTTTTCTACTTTGGTTGGGCCGTACTGAAGACGACTAATAGCCACAAATATGTATTTACGGTTGCCTTCTATCAATATACCTATTTTGTTTTTTGTTTTCCTGTTTACCGAGACACGTCATTACATTTTACATGTATTATTCACTCGAATAAACCTTTTCCATTTGTTTTAAAAGTTTGAACATTTGGTATTCCTTTCCTCAGATAGCCGTAGCTTTCCCCGTGGTATTTGTTGTCCTGGAAACCATCATGGACTTCTAAACTCTATTTACTACTCTATTTACCAATTACTATAAATTGGTCGTATTGCTCTTATAGTGATCCTTTCCCTAGTTACTTTGCTCCTTTTCTAACTTGGCTACACTGTACTGAAGACAACTATAGTCGGAAATACGTATTTAGGATTGCCTTTTAAGTTAATGTGCTTCTTTTCTAACTTGGCCGCACCGTACTAAAGACTAACAATACCCATAAATACCAATTTACGGTTTCCTTCCATCGATACACCTATTTGGTTTTTGTTTTCCTATTTTGCGAGACATGTCACTACATTTTACTTTATTATTAACTCGCATCCTATTTGTTTTAAATTTTTTAACGTTTTGTATTCCTTTCCTCAGATAGCTGTAGCTTTCCACGTCGTGTTTGTTGCCCTGGAAACCATCTTTTTCTTCTTTCAGTACCCTGTCTGATTATCGAACGTTGGCGATTATATTGGCAATAATAACTTTGTTTACGGTGGCTCTAAATAAATTAGCGGTGGTCTCTTGATACCATTCTCGGAGATTTCGGAGCCAGGATATTCTTCGTCAGCCTGGGCCTCTCCTTTCGGCGATCTTACCCTGTATTATGAAGTATAGAAGGTAATACCTCTCTGGATGTCTCATTACATGACCGTTTTGTTATTTCTGTGCTCTTTTTCATTCGATGTAAAACTATTTCATTTCTTATTCGATCAACCCAACTTTTTCGCAATACTCGTCGATAAATCCACATCTCAAAGGCCTCCAATTTTTTTATTAATATCTCTGTAAGGGTCCAGCTCTCCATACCATACAGCAATGTGGAGAATATATTGCAGCATATTAATCTGACTTTAAGGGTTAACGTAATATCTCTATAAATTAGAATTTTCTTTAATTTGTAGAAGGCGGCTCTGGCTTTTTCAATGCGTATTTTTATTTCTTTATTTATATCCCAGTTATCGTTAACGTTTGCACCCAAATACACTTGAGTGCAAAATAATCGACTCAAAATTATTTTTCGAAAGTATGTTTCTTGTTTCAACCTAAAAAGTGTAAATTTAATAATATTTAGTGTATAATCAATAACCTCGTTATTGAGTTTTAAAAAGGTTTTGTTTTTTGGTGAATCCTATGACTTATTACAGGTAAATAATGCAACACGTAGAGAGGGTGTCAGAATTTGACTCATTTAAATCGACACGCACCGATTTAACGCGTTCGGTTAACATCGTACGTATCAATTTCCATAGCAAACCCACTAATACATAAGTTACTAAGTTCGCAACTGCATTACAAATGGATACCACATCCGTCAAAGCAGCTCAAGCAGTAGCATTATTGTGAGACGGCCTGAGTCAGAGGGCCGTGGCAAATCGACTAAATTTAAGCCAATCTTCTGTGTCCCGAGTGTATCGTCGGTACCAAGATACTGCTGATTATGTCCGCCACTAAGGAGAAGGCCGTAAACGAATAACAACGGAGAGAGATGATCGATTTCTTGTATCGATTTCCCTGAGAAATCGACATTTAACTGGTGCTAATCTCAAAGAAGTGCTTAGCGAGGTCGGAGGTGTAGTTACCACTGTTTGGACAGTCAGAGGGAGACTGAAGGCAGCCAACCTGACACCAAAAAGGGCAGCTACGGGTCAAAAGCCAACTGCAGTCTAGAAGAAAAGGCGATTAGAATTTGCTCGAGAACATCTGGATTGGGACAACTATCAATGGAGTCAAGTATTATTCTCCGACGAAAGTAGGATATACCTACATGGCAACGACAAGAGGCGTCGAGTCTATAGAAGGCCAGGAGACCGATTTGCTCAATGTTGTATACGATAAATTGTGTCATATGGAGACGGTTCTTGTATGTCTTGGGCAGATATTTTCATGGATGAAAAAACCGAGTTGGTTTTTGTGCCTGGTGGAGGACGTTGAGGAGTTTTAACGGCGGGTCGTTATATCAGAGACATTTTGGAGGAACATGTGGTTCCATACGCAGGATTTATTGGTGATGCCATTATTTTAATCCACGATAAGGCACGATGCCATACTACACGAGTCACCATCACCTATCTGACTGAGATCGGTATACCTACAATAAATTAGTCTGCGTTGAGCGTGGACATAAATCCAATAGAGCATGTTTTGGGATGAGCTTAAACGAAGGGTTCAGGACATGAATCATGCACCAAGGAGCATAATGGAATCGAAAGCTGAGCTTAATGATGAATGGGAAGCAGTGCCTTAAGAATTTATTATAAAAGTCATCCGATCCATGCGAAATCGATTGGAAAATGTAATTAGGAATAGGGGTGATAATATCAAATACTGAAAAATAAAGAAGTTCATTTTGTAATTGATGATTTCTCTGTTCATAACGTCTTTCTTCTGTTAGTTCCAATGATGAATATTTAGGAAACTCTGTTCATATTGCATATTGTTTTTATAATGCGTCTTTCAAATAATGCAATAGCAGTTTTTGTAAGTTCAATAATAAAGTTATTGTTTGCACATAACGTCTTTTTATGTTGATACTTCTTACATTAAAACAAAAGGTGTAACCTTAAATCACTTTTTCGTCGATTATCACTTTTGAGTCGATTGTTTTGCACTCAAGTGTAGTTAATTTTGTGGACTCTTTCTAACTCTACTCCATACGCTCTCATGTTCGTTGGTTGTAACTCCGTTTTGCTGATAACCATAAGTTTTGTCTTGGACGTATTAAGTTTTAGCCCATATTCATCACATGCTTCGGTTACCCTGTTCATAAGTCGTTGCAGATCTTCTTCATTGGAGGCAATAAGTACCGTGTAGTCTGCATATCTGAGATTGTTGACATTAATTCCGTTGATTTAATGCCTGTATCTTCAACTAAGGCTTCTTTGAAAATAAATTCGGAGTATATATTAAAACGTAGAGGCGATAGAATACATCCTTGCCTCACTCCATTACCTCACTTTAAGTTTGTCACCTATAAATTTGTTATGGTTTAATCGGTCAACGGCCTTTTCGAAGTCGATAAAACACATATATACTGATTGTTATATATCCCTACATCTTTGAACCATGACCAGCAAACTGAAGAGTGCTTGTCTGGTTCCGAGTTTGTTTCTGAAACCAAATTGTGTTTCACTAAGTTGTACTTCTATTTTGTTGTAAATTCTCTAAAAAATTAAGTGCAGTAATTTTCAGTACATGACTCATCAGACTGATAGTGCGATGGTCACCACACTGCTTGGCATTTGTTTTTTCCGGTATCATTACAAATGTTGACAGTAGCCAGTCTGTTGGTATATGTCCTGTTTCGTATATTTTATTAAAGAGGCTTAGAAGAGAATGTTTGCCCTTATCGTCGAGTAATTTGATTATTTCGCTTGGAATTTCATCTGGACCGGTTGCTTTCCTATTCTTTGATACCTTTATAGCTCTTTCCATTTCATCGAGTGTTATGTTTGGGCCAGTCGATATGTTTTTGATTTGAATTTCTGTTCTATCGTCATCAAATAGCTCCTTAATATATTCTTTCCACCTCTCTAATCAAGGAAATGTCCAAAGTTCTAAAAACCATCAGGGACTTCTAACAACTCGAATGCCATAAATTGGTTGCATTGCCCCTATAGTGATCCCTTCCCAAGTTAACCGTACTCCTTTTCTAACTTCGCTGAACTGTAATCAAGACGACAATTAGTCAGAAATTCGTATTTACGGTTGTCTTCCATTGATACATATTTTATTATTTGTTTTCGTGTTTTGCAAGACTGATATTACACTTTAGTTTTATAATTTACCCGCATTAACCTTTTGTATTTGTTTTAAACGTTTTAGCGTTTGGCATTTTTTTTCTCAGGTAGCTGTAGCTATCTCCGTGGTTATTGTTAGTTGTAGCTCTGAAGACCATCAGGGTCTTTTAACTCTAATACCGCAAATGATGTCATTAGTGAATCAGTCTCGAAATTTAATTGCCAATTTCCAGACCTCCTAGTATAATAACAAAAAACAGCATTCAAAAGCTATTATTTTATGTTCACTTTAGTGGGTTCATGCATAAGATACTTTGTTTATTTATATTTTAAAAATCCGCTAGCACAACGGTTATGACAGTCACTTAAGCTCTGTCAGTTGCAAAAATTACCATTTTTCAAAGCTGACATTTTATTTTATAACGAAAATGAAATACGTGCAAATTCTCGATGATATAATTAGGCTTGAAATGAATGGTCACTTTGGAGACATTTCAGAGAGAGTCCCATTTATATGTAAATAATGCAGAAATTAGTCTTTGTGAAATTTACATTTAAGCTCTGATGCAGACCTGGGCTTTTGAAATAAATTAATTTCTAGTGGACATGTTTAGGTGTGGCAAGGTCGGTATATCTACTAGTGTGTTAGTAATAATTGCACAAATACAACTGTATATAAGGGGATTATAAATTATCTTTAAATAGTAATTAACTTACAAAGTTATTGTTGTTTAATTTTATTATTAATTAAATTGTCTTTTTGTTTAAATCCATGCTAATACAGTGCATTTAAAAAGTCGTTCCTCAGTAAGCGTGCGACTTTTTGTTTAATCTGGGTTATTTATCTTTATGTAAACTCTCTTAATAATACTTCGTTTTGTTTATCTTCCCAGCGTCTTATATTAAGAAGAAACTGGTGGTATGTTCAGCCTACTTTTCTGCTGACGAGGCTCTAGGTGCACCAGAAATTACAGTTAATTGTGATGCCAAAGCACATTGCACCATATCGGACAGCAGAAACAGTAAAGCAAGGAGTAAGTCTATTTTGAATTTTATTCTATCTTAAATAGTAGAAAACACTAGAAATCTAAGGGAAAGTACGAACTTGTTTAAAGACATAGAGGCTATAAATAAGGCAACAGAAACTATGAGCAAAACTATTGATGCGGCTTACCATAAAAGCTGTCCGGAAAAAAAGAAGGAAGAATACGGGTACTAATACAGTCTTGTAGGACAACGACTTAAATGAGCTAAGGTCGGAAGGCCGAAACCTATTTAACAAAGCAAACAGTAACCAAGACTGAGATGCTTACACTGGACAGCTTTGGTGTTATGTACTAAAAATACTTTCTCCTCTTATATTTAAACACTAGATGGTATGAAATTGCTGTTCATTTTAGTTTTAAAAATCACATAATTTGTTTTCTCTTTATTTATTTTAAGTCTGTTCATATTGAACCACATCGGAGCCTCCTCCAAAGAATCATTGGCAATATATGGAAGGTTATTTAAAGACGATCCTAAGATTAATATATTTGTGTCATTGATACGTGTCACTGATAAGCTAGTAAGTCCCTTTATACCATATCTTTTAAATCTCTCCAGTAAAATTGAGTGGTCCAAACTGTCGAAAGGCTTTGACAGATCTAAAAATCTTTACAGAGAAAGATGTTTATTTTCATAACCGGTCTTGACCATAAAATTGTAAATAACAGTCTCGATTGATTTTAATTTTAAATAGCGGTACTGGGCATGACTTAATATATTTTGAAAATAGAAAAAGCTGAAAATACCCACATACATCGCTGATTCAAATAATTTGGAGAACGAAGGAAGCAGGCTGATAGGACGATAATTTTCAAGAAGTTCAGGATCACCCTTCTTAAACAGAGGTTTGACTAATGACACTTTCAGTGCATCTGGAAAAATACTTGTTGAGAATGTATTAATCAAATGACACAAAAAAGGTACAAAATTTTATTAAGCTATTTGGTATATTATCATATCCTGACGTATGTTTATTCTTCAACTTTTATATTAAAACAATTACCTCATTAATATTTAGTGGTGTTAGATACATAGTATTAGCATTTAGTGTTATGTTGCTTCTAAACTTTATAGTTGGTATATCACGCAACAATACTTCAGGAATGAATTTATTAAAATTATTACTTACATTTGCAGGATCTCCAGTAATTTTTAAACTATTTGCCATTTGATTAGTACCTCTAATTTCCCTGACTATATGCCATAGATATTTTGATTTATTGTCAATGTTTTTAATTCAATACCTATACTGCAACTTTCGTGACTCTACTAACATTTTGTTGTAATTTCGTTTTATTTGCTGACACTGTTCCACATATTATATAGTATATATCCTCCTATGCACTAATAAATAATCGAGGAGCTGTTTACACTGTTTTAGTTCTATGCTGTTATAATATGTTACTTTTCTTTTATTTGATATTACCGTTTTTTCTTGAAACCAGTAATTGACGATAGGAACTAGTATTTGCATAAACATTTCCCATTGTTTATTAACAGTTTCAGATGTATTGAATACTTGTTGCCACCACTGTTTTCCAAGCATGGATCTAAAGTGTTCCTTATTTTGTGGATTAATAACCCTTCTTTTGATAGTATTCACATTATGGTTGTAAGAAACCTGAAAGGTCAACTTTTGTGCTGCGTGATCAGATATATGAGTGACTAATACTTTAGCTTCAAAAAACTTACAATTTTTTAAAATGTTGTCAATACATGATCTAGATGTTCCGAATTGGTTTATTTTGTTGTTTTTTTCAATGCTCAAATTTATGTTATGTTGTCGACGTAACATTAATTTGAAAGATTCTTTAATTATAAACCAATAAAAAACTAACATGATTGACGAATATGTGTATGGATAGTCATATGTAATGATGTCAAATAAAACATTACAAAAATATTACCTGTTCGTTGAAAACTTCCCGTTTATGCACCTGTTGCAACGTTATTAACGAACTGATTACGTTAATATTTATTACAATTTGTATTGAAGTTAAATATAAATTTGTGTTCATGGAAGGCAATTAAAAGTTTCTTAGTGGATGCCTAAACTAATTGTAACCGGGAAACTGAATACCCAATTGAATATGCAAATATATATTAAACCATTTCTCTTCATTCTTGAGTTATTTCCTTCGGGATATTTATGCATACTAAGGTTTATTGCAACTTGAATCTCATGATTATCTGACATGATCAAAAACGATATCGAGTTTCGATTATTTTTAGTTGTTATTTATTATAATGTATATATATATATATATATATATAAATATATATATTATATATATATATATATATATATATATATATATATATATATATATATATATATATATATATATATATATATATATATATATATATATATATATATATAATTTATATGCTCCCGAAGAAGCTGAAGCTGTTTTTACTTAAAGATCCTTTTTGTGTGGTGGATCATTCCATTCTGGGTTTGGTTTTACAGTTTCTGGTGTGACTTCGCTGTTTTCTATACTTTTCTCCATTCTTCTCTGTTTGATTGTCCTTTCTAGATTTCTTATTTCTATATTCCTTAAGACTTATCCCACTTGTTGTCTTCATCTCAGTTTCGGTCTACCTCTGGTTATTTTACCTGGTGGTATCCATTTCGTTATAACTTTTAACAGTTTGCTCTTTTTTCTTTACATTATGTGTCCATACCATCGAATTCTTTGTGCTTTTATTGCTCTAACTATGATCTCTTGATCCATCCATTCTTGTGTTTCGTGATTCATCCATTGTCTTGCACCTCTTCGTTTTACCTCTTTGATCCCAGTATTTTTCTGATAATCTTCCTCTAAAAAACTTTCAGTTGCTCTTCATCTCTTGTTGTTAATTTAAATGTTTCTGCAGCATATATTACTATTGGCCTTATAGTTATTTTGTAGATTTTTATTTTTTATTTCGGCTTATTTTCTTATCTCTTAACATTTTTTTATTTCTATAAAACGCTGCATTCCTACTTGAATTCTTCTTTTCATATATACACTTTTATTTCTTCTGTTGACTAGTACTACCAAATATTTGAACGTTTTAACCTCTTCGAAACTGTGTGCATCTATTGTCAGTTGTGTCATTGTTGTCTTCTTTTTCTTGCTTAGGTTTATGTATTTTGTTTTATTTTCATTTATTTCCAATCTCATCAGTTTGGCTTCGTTTCCTATTTCTTGAAAGGTTTTCTTTAATGCCCTTTTATCTGTTTTTACTATGGTTATATCGTCCGCATATCCTATTATTTGTAATTTGACACCTTTTTTATTATCTTGTCTAGTGATAGAATTAATAATACGTTGAGAGGGTCTCAACAAGATATATCTCCTTGTCTTACTTCATTTTTTATTTTTATTATTTCTGTTCTTTCTCTTCCGGCGTCTATTGTTGCTTGGTAATCTCGCATTATTATTTCTATAATTCTTATAATTTTATTTGGTATATTACTCTCTTGTAAGTCTTGAGACATTTTTCTTCTGTTAAGTTTGTCAAAGACCTAGGAAATTTAAAGTCTAGGAAACGTATATGTCTTTCATCGTACTTGTATGTTTTTTATATCACTTGTTTTAGCGTATGTATAGCTTCTATCGTGGATCTTCCTTCTCTAAAACCGTACTGGTAATCTCCTCTGCTTTGTTCGACATATATTGTTAGTCTGTCGTTTTGATCTTACATTTCACTCTTGATTGATTCTTTTCTTTTACTGCTAATTTGCACTCGTCGTCAAATTAATTATTTCTTCTTTTATTTTGCATTTTGCCAACCACTTTCTCTCCTGAATTGTGAATTCCGTGTTTGATTTTTTTCCACTATTCCTCTATTTGTTGTTCTTTGAACTGCATTTCTGTAATTACTTCTTGTACAATTTTTCTTCTTACTTCTTTTTATTTAAATTTTTTTTACTTTTTTTCTATTTTGTAATCACTAGCATATGGTCCAAATTGATGTTGGCCCATCTGTGAGATCTAACGTCATGTATCGATTGTTTGTGTATCTTTTTAGTTATTACATGTTCTATTTGATTTCCCTTTAGACTTCCTGGGCTCATCGATGTTATTTTGTGTATATCTTTGTATTTATATCTCGTGCTACTTATATCCATGTTCAAAGCCGCTGCTAAATTACATAGTCTCTCTCGGATATTGTTTACAATTTCTTACAATATTGTTTATTGTGTCATGAATTGTGTTTTCACCTGCAACCTCTCTAAAGCAATTTTCTTTGCCTATCTGGACGTTTAAATCTACCATAAGTGTTAAAATATCTTCTTTCTTCTAGTATTTCAAGATCTGCTGTTTTGTCAAGTCATCAGTGTTTTCTGTGGGTATATACCTTTATTATGGATTGTTTGGTTTGCTGTTTACTCTTATATATGAAATTCTTTCACTTATGGGTTTAAATTCCACAACTTTATGTCTCATTTCTCCTATCACCGTAAAAGCCGTTTCTTAATATCCATTTTTTTTTTCGCCTGCATACTTCATTTGCATTGTCTGTTTTCTTTTCATCCATCCATTCTTCTTTTTCTATTTTTTCATTTCATTTTCAATTTCTGATAGTTTATTTTCTTTTGCATTTCATTCCAGCACCTAGTCATCTATTTTTAATTTCTGGTATTTTACTTTTACTTTTGCTCATTTTCTTTTGTTTTGTTTTGCGATTTTTCTGATAAAAATAAAACTCTACCAAACAATAACACACCCAGTCCTATCATATGGTTCAGAGACCAGGACTCTTCTTCTTCTTACGGTGCCTATCCTTTCCGGATGTTGGCGATGAGCATAACTATCCTAACTTTACTTGCAGTTATTGGGAATAGTCTGGTTGTAGATGTATTGATCCCCTTCCTTAGGCTTTGAAGCCAAGATATTCTTCTTCTCCCTGGTCCTTTCTGTCCAAATACCTTGCCCCAAGCCCTAATGCAATGCAATAAGCCATATCTCTGTTCATTTTAGTGTGTTAGCGATCTCGCAATTCTTGCCCATTCTACGTAGGACCTCAATATTAGTCACACGATCTTTCCATAAAATTCGTGAGATGCGCCTGTAACACCACATCTTGAAGGCCTCAAGCTTTTTTAAAGAAGTTTCTGAGAGCGTCCATGCCTCTACTCCGTATAATAATGTAGAAAATACATAGCATCTAATGATGGAGATTTTGGTACTAAGTGGTAAATCGTGACTTCTAAAAAGAGACTTCATCTTTACGAACGCTGATCTTGCTTTCCCTATGCGTTGTTCTATTTCAGTAGAGTGGTCTCATTGACTGTATATGTTACTGCCAAGATATGTGTAGCTTTTTACCCTGTCAATTGGTTGTTGGTTTACTAAAAGATGTTCATTTCATACTTCGCGCTTACTAACTACCATGTACTTTGTTTTGTTTGTATTGAAATCCAGCCCATATTTTCGACTTATATCTGATATGCGCGACATTATTGTTTGTAAATCATCTAGGCTATCTGCAAAAACTACTGCGTCGTCAGCATGTCTTATGTTGTTTAGACGCATTCCGTTAACTAAGATGGCTTCCTCTAGTTGTCCCAGTGCTTGTCGAAGATACGCTCCGAGTACATGTTAAATAGCACTGAAGACAGAATGTATCCTTGTCTCACTCCTCTATCTATGGAGATTGTCTTTGCTAACTTTATCATCCACTTTAATGTTGGCAGTTTGGTTGTAATATAAATTATATATAATTCGCAAGTCTCTATCATACAAGCCCGCTTTTTTCAACATGGATATGAAATGTCATGTTTTACTCTATCAAATTCCTTTTTTTAGTCGATAAAACAAAAAATATATACATCACAGTTGATATCATGTACCTCTAGATAAGCATTTATATAACGAATAGATCTCGGATGCTTAAAGTATCGCGGAATCCAAATTGTGTCCATGACACTTCTTGTTCTTCACATTTTTTATATATTCTGTTATGTATCACTTTTAAAAACGTTTTAAGTAATTGGCTCATTAGGATAATTATTCTATAGTGTTCGCATGCTTTTGAATTTAATTTCTTTGGTATAGTTACAAAGGTCGACTTTAACGGGCTTTGGGAAATATTTCTAGTTATATATTATATTTGAATCGGTGAGTGGAAAAACGATATAACTCCAAAATAATGCATTTGAGATAACCTGAAAAAACTGTTTATTTTAAAAAGTATACATTACAGAAGAAATATGTACATTGCAAGTCAATCAAATTCTTTAAACGAATGTAAAGAAAAAATTTATTTTTGTTTTTTTAATAAACGACATGCGCGCCCAAACGTCACTTAGAGTTATACCGTTTTTCCACTCTACATTAAAAATGCGTTGAAATATTTACGGTATTAATAAAATAAAACAACAAATTTGAATAACGTGTATTATTTGTAAGATATTTGGCCATATAAGTTTTTAGAACGTAAAAGCATTATCATTTTTAAAAGGACCTAAAAGAAATGGTACTTACTGGTTTTCCTGAGTCGCCTCAGCGTCAAAATTGGTGCTCTCCCATAACGTAATGTGATAATAAAATTCCTAAACTTCCTGTCATGTATCGCATTACATTTTGGGATTATCAATTTTTTTTTATATTGATTGGTAATGTTTTAGTATATACAGGATTGGTTGGTAAAATTTGGGTTGCTTTAGGTTTGACTAACTTGAAACTGGTTGTGATGAATCCGCCAACATAATTGCTAGTTGTGACGTACCCTGGTGTAGAACTATCAGAAGTAAATTGCCTGTAATGGGATATTTTAAATTTATCTTTTGTTCCATCGGAAGACTGGGTGATTTTTTTGTAGTATTTCGGTCACCAATTCTTGTAGTCAATTATGTCTTTATGACATATTGTTGAAATCGTAAACGGATTTAATTTGCGACAAGACAGCATCATCTTTTCGTAATCTTCTGGAAGATATGTTTTATCGTATTTTGTTACCACTCTCTTCAAAGTTACAAAGTCCCTGTCACACGGTAAAAAAGAGTAACCACACAATGGGAGGTAGTGAAAAATTTTACGAAACCGCTTTGAAGCTGCAACAGCTAATAAATATCTGACTACAGTGTTGTTCCTGTTTTGGCCCGGACAACTATCAGAAAATATGTGGAGCTCTTGAATCTCTGCTGGCATTTTCTGTACATAATCATTAACAAACAGATCCTTGAAAAAACTCTAGAGTTCGGCGTCGACACCCACCACATATTTGTTGACTTCAAAGCCGCATACGACTCCGTTAATAGAAATAAACTTCTACTTGCTATGGTAGAATTTCGCATTCCATTTGATCTTATCAGGTTAACTGAACTTACACTCACAGGTGCAGAGAGCATTGTAAAAATCCAAAACGATCTCTCAAGACCCTTCCATTGCAAAAATGGACTAATACAGGGTGATGGACTATCGTGTCTCTTACTTAACCTGGCATTAGAAAAAATAATTCGAGAGTCGCAGATTACTACGAATGGTACTATCTTTAACAAATCAGTACAAATTGTCGGATACGCAGATGACATAGACATCATAGGTAAGTCCACAGAATCTTTGACTGAAGCATTTCGGTCGTTAAGAGCATCTGCACACAGAATGGGACTAAATATAAATGTTCAAAAGACCAAATATATGTGTTGCACTAGGTCAAGCAACCCGACACCTACACGAATAATAATTGATGACCTAAAACTGGAAGGTGTTGACACCTTCATATACTTAGAGTCGCTGCTTACCAAAGATAACAACGTCAGTGAAGAAATAAAAAGAAGAATAGTGCTCGCCAATAAGTGTTACTATGGCTTAAGAAGACAGATGGCCTCAAAAATGCATAGAAAAATTAAACTGACTGTATACAAAACACTAATAGGACCAGTGCTAACATATGGTTCAGAAACTTGGACAGTAACACAGAATGACCAAGAATTGCTCAAACGTTTTGAGCGAAAAATACTAAGACGAATATATGGAGGCATAAAAGAACAAGGTTTGTGACGCAGGTGTTACAATTTTGAGTTGTATAGAAGATTTGGAGAACCTGACGTTGTAAAATTCATTAAGGTAGCATGCCTCAGATGGATGGGTCATGTAATCAGACGAGAGAAAGATGCCATAGTCAGAAAAGTTTTTGACCGAAGAGGGCCGATCGGACAACTAAGAAGAGAAAGACCGAGACTTAGGTACCAAGACAACCTGGAAAATGATTTGAAGTCTATCGGAATTAGAGCATGGAGAAGAGTTGCCAGAGACAGGGGCGAATGGAGGATTGTTCTGAAGAAGGCTTTGGCTCATAAAGAGCTGTAACGCCACTGATGATGATGATGATAATCATTAACAAACATACATACCTCATTGGGGCCTTTCGTTGCTTGTCCTTCTTGGTATGTATAAAAATGTCCAGTACCGTTTTTAAATCGTGTATTTCGAACCCATATAACCACAACTGTCTGTAATAAAACATTCCTTGTATAAGTATAACAGGCAAGGGCATATTTTGAATATAGTCAAAAACTAATCCGCCAACATCTTCGCTTTCATGGCACAAGGTAGAGATTTCCTTAAGTTTTGAGTAAAATTTGTAAGCTCTTCGTTTACGGACTACTAATTCGGCAGCAGCAACTCTCTTTGCGTTTTCGTTTAAATTCACATCTTTAAGTTTTGTGCCCAACTCTTCACATTGTCCGCAAACATCAACTTGAGGCGGCCCAAATTTCAATACAACATTTTCTTTAAAAATTTTTAAATAAAATTCATATTTTACTGTTCTTTCTAAGTCTGGGTGTAGTTTTATAAACAGATTATAAATAATCTTAACGTTTAAGGTAGAATCAAGATAAGTGATGACTTTTGAACTGTCGTTAGATGTTTTTTGAGAAAACGGTTTAATCTGTTGATGAATTTTTGCAAGATCCCCAGGCCGTAAAGTATGTGGTCGAATATTATGTTTACCATGTAGATCTCCAGGAAAACTTTGAGAAAGAAACAATCTATTTATCCGTTGTAGTCTAGAGTTCGAGATCGAATGCAGGTTAAGAAAACCTGTTTTACATACGTGTTGCCTTTCCAAAGTATTTCGTATGTAATATGAAAACGTGACTTCTCCTGTTTTTTTCCCAGCTTCTCTCTTTGGTTGCTTCCTAGTTACACGCCTACATTCCATTAATCCTTTCAAATAGACATCTTGTTCGTCGTTTGAACCTTTTTCATATAAAGTCTTTAAAATAGCACATTTTTCATTCATTGTAAGCTTTGACGTGCATTTATTTTTACATCTGAATAAAAAGTTGAGGTATAGTAGACTCACTTTAAATAATTGGTGTTCAATTAAATACATGCTGACACATCTAGAAGTTTTTTTGTTATATTGGTACAACTTTTGGATGTGTTTATGAAACCAAACATTCTGCCCGATAATAAAAATAAACGTACCCTTTGGAATATTTCCATTTTCTGTCGAATGTCAACAGTACCCGAATTTAAAGTGTTTTTTTTTTTAAACCATTAGTAATAAAAAATAATATTATACTTATGTGCAGTCTGTTTGACGGTCATTTTCTTAACTATTTTTCCAGTTGCAGTTGTGTATTGAAGTCGAAGAAGACGGGCATTCTTTCTTTCATTTTTCTTCCAAGTTTCTGGACACTTACTTTTCCTCTTATTTTGTAGTCCCTCCTTATCAGAATTTTCCCTGCTAGACATTTTAAATTTCTCATATACTGATAAAACCTTAAATTATCACAAGCTGCTTACACTGACATTTTATGCAATATTGCATATTGCTGACAATATTGCTTACACGCAATATTGAGTGGAAGAACGATAGGAGTTGTATCGTTATTTCACTTAATGCCAAATTGTACCTCGCTTTTAAAGCGTATACTTAACGGATATTGTACGGTTCTTCGACTCAGCAGACAGATCGATAGTTAAAAAGCAATTTGGCTATCTTCGCTTGAAATGTCAATTTTTGGAGTTATATCGTTTTTCCACTCACCGATTCATTTATATTGTTAAATATAGTCGTTGTTCATTATATTCCTTGCTCGTCGATAACGAAAGATAGACCCAAAAAATACAAAACGAAACCTATGTCAAAAAAATAACTATGCTTTTTGCCTAATTAATTTAGTTCATAACATCTGACAGCGTCGTCCTACCTATAACAAGAAATACTGTTGCAATACGGAAGGCACCCACCCCCAATCAAGTCGTCGAAGGGTTGAAACCTATCAATGCACAATTTTCTATTTTTGTTACCTTTTTATATGTTCCCAGATATTCGCACACGCCGGCACCGTCGCAGAACATTTGACGTACTGCTGTCTACTAATTTTTTTTATCGCTTATAGTAATTAAACAGTGATTCTAATTATACAAGTTTTTGTTATATTCAATGTGTTTACTATATCGTGCGCACAATATTTCAATAATAATCTTGCAAATCTCCTCGATTACGTTAATTAAATGAATAAACAGATAACTTATAATTACTATTTGTAACTTATTACACATTTTGTGAAAATTTCATCAAAAACCGTTGTCAATCTTCAAAACACTCTTTGACGTTGCTTTCAAGCTTCCGATTTTATTTGATTCACCTTTCAGGCAACATTATAAAATAAAATCGTAACTACTTTAGTAAACCTCGTCACCATTAGTAAAAGCTGTAACGGTTATTCGTCGTGAGAATTATTTAATTGCCACAACTGTTACACAATACATTAAAGATTAAAATTAAAATACATGTTATACTATACAACAATTACGTAAAGACTTTAAGACAAATACAATTAAAATGATTACAGCACCCCATTGAATGATGAAAAGATCATTATTTTTATTAAATTTATTTTAAGTTTGTTTATATTGGTTGTTGTAAGTAGAATGAATAAAATATTTAAAAAGTAACGTCCGTTACTACTAACGTTCTGTCACAGAGACCGACGGAAACGAAATATGAAATTTAAATTCGAACTAATTTGATCTTGACCGTGCGCCAGTAAAGTATTTGACAAAATCTAGCACAAAGCTTGTACAAGATAAGCTAATATTGTTATAGTGAGACGATGGCATGTCTAATCCCATCATACCTAGCCGACAAAAGGTTCAGAGTTCAAAGAGGACCAAACTTGTAAGAAGTCGTGACCGTGGGGTCTGGTATGCTACATGGAGCGGTGTTGTCGCCATATTTATACACTATGTATACGGTAGAAACCCAGATCGATGCTAGGTATATACGCAGACAATACAGCGATAGCTGCTAGTAGTACAGACCCAGATCTAGCAATAAGACAGCTCCAAACGGCACTCAACCAACTACAAGAAGCGGTGCGTAAAGTGAAAGATAGCTGTAAACCCTAACAAAACACAGGACATCATGTACCAAATAAGAAAAGGCAGGGCACAAATGGCGTACTATCTCCATTCGATACTTCAATTAAAATAGGTACCACTCTATCACGGAGTGTGACAGATTTGATCCCACTGTTCCATTGGAACCCACGTGTGAGTTATACGCTTAAGTGTCTGTGTGTGTGTGTGTGTGTGTGTGTGTGTGTGTGTGTGTGTGTGTGTGTGTGTGTGTGTGTGTGTGTGTGTGTGTGTGTGTGTGTGTGTGTGTGTGTGTGTGTGTGTGTGTGTGTGTGTGTGTGTGTGTGTGTGTGTGTGTGTGTGTGTGTGTGTGTGTGTGTGTGTGTGTGTGTGTGTGTGTGTGTGTGTGTGTGTCTGCGTGACCGTATGCTTTGCAGTAGCGCATTCTAAATTGCTCTTTTGAATTATTTAGAACTCAGGGTAAAAAAGGATTTTTTGCAAGCTATAAACAGATCCGGTTTGTGTGACCGATATAAGCAATAGTGTATCTCAAACTTTTTTTACTAAGTTGCTTTTGTATACTAGCAAGATTATTATAATTACCAAAAGAATGGCTTAAGGACAGTATAAAATTGAAGAGAACCGGCTTTAACGTATTTTCGACGAAGTGAAAACTGATAAAGAATTCGAACTAGATGATGATAATTCAAGTATAGTGTCATAATCCCAAACGTAAACAAAGCCATTAAGTTGAAAGATTGTGGTAAAACATAACACACCTTTAAGCTTGTAACCGTATTTTAAAAATCAAATATATCCGAAAAATTTTGTATACTTGTATTGACAAAAAATACCTCAAAATCATTTTTATACCTCTTATATTTTATGAAAATATTATTAAATGGTTTTAATTAAAATATAAATAGCTTCCGGCAATGTATAAAATTAAATTAATATACCACCCGTAGGTCGGTTGAAAAATTGATTCTGTCACCAAAGAAATTTGCTTTAATATCTCAGTCCAAAACCTCGGCGACAGCTTTTTATTTCTGAAGGTTGCTTGCTTGAAATATGGAACATCAAATCAAAAATAATTGAAAATCGACACGTTTTCACAGGAATATGTGATAATATTTTATGGGACTGGTCGATTGCGAATCAGTTTTATAGTTAAAATTGCCTTTGCTTTATCGTGGGGAAAATTTGGTCATAATTGCGAACTTTTTCGAAATTAATTGAGTGGTTAATAAATGTCGCCATTTGACATTTACAGAGACCAAAAAATTAATGTTAAAATTTTGAGCTAATTTCTTTTAAAGTCTGATAAAAAAATAATTTTGGGTTAAGTTTTATTGTAGCATATGATATGCTGATAACTTCTTATTTACGTTTACTACAACAAATTTCAGCAAAATATATAGTTAAGTTGAAATTGAAATAAGATTATTTTAACAAAATATGTATTAACTTGGTGCAGCTAAACAAGTATCGCCCTCTATTGGTCATTATATCATCACCATAAGGTTTACAACATTGAACACATTTATAAATCAAAAATTTGTAATTAATTCGTAAATATTGTCTGTATATTAATTATTAATATATAAATGACATTATCATACACTTTATGTATAATAAATATATTTGTTGATTATAAATATTTAAACCACCCATATTGCATGGTAACCTTATCGTTTTAAATTAGGAGCCGCAGCTAGAGCAAATAGCTGGACTGAGAAAGAAACAGCAGCTTTCTTCGTAGTGTCTTGCAATGTCTTCCTTAAAATACACCCAGTGTACCCCACTCGTTCAAGTTTTGAAAACAACAAATTATTGATATACAGGCTTTCATAGCTGGACTACGGGATGTTGAGATGCAACAAGCTTTCCGCTTACATTGTCAGATCCAGCCCAAAATTAAAAGATGTAAGATTTCGAGAAAATGAAGAAAACTGCCGACAACCAAGAACCAATTTTATCCCATATATTAAGCATTCTGCAAAATCTTTAACAAAAATTTCAACATTTCAACGTTGCACTTTGGAATGATTAAACCAGCAATTAGTAAAAATAAAATAGAAATTTAAGATAACAGAGGTGTCAATTTTGCAGAATCAACAATTACAGTTCCAAGAATTCCAAGATGCTGTAAACGATTTATAGGTTCAAAGTTAGTGCCAGCTTGAAGAAAGAGAGAATGAAACCAAAGAAGTAAGCCTTCGAAGGACTACAGTTAAACAGGAAGAATATAATAATCAGACTTTCTTGGAAACCCTTAAAAAGTGTAAAAAGAAAGATAATAACTTAAAATGTATACGAAAATGGCTTAAAAATGGAGTAAGACCTATTTGGCATAAAATAACCAAATACAGTGATACTATAAGGGCGTACTGAAATCTCTGCATCTTTTCAATGGTCGATTGTATTGGAAGTGGGAGAGTTCTGATAGAGGACGCACTGCACAATAAGTAGTACTGCCAAAATCACTCATTAAAAGTGTGTTACACGAACTTTATAGCAGTGTTTCGGGAGGACATTTCGGAGTTAAAATAACACTTTCCAGAGTTCGAGACAGATTTTACTGCATTAATTGACGCCGAGATGTAGAACATTGGTATAAGAAATGCAATATATGTAATGGTAGAAAAGGTACCAGAACAAAAAGTCGGGGTAAAATGGCCCAACATCTTTCCGGAGAGCTTTTTAAATGACTTACAGTAAATATTCTTGGTCCACTTTTGATTACAAAGAGAGCCAACAAGTACTTAATAATCACAATTAATTACTTTTCAAAATGGTCTAAAATTGTACCCCATCCTAATAAAGAAGGGACTACTGTAGTAGCAGAATTTATAACACACGTCGTATCAAGACATGTAGTTACTTTAGTGTTACATTCTGATCAAGGTCGAAATTTTCAATCAGAATTATGGCAAGAATTAAGGAAAATCTTGGGTATTAAGAAAGCTCGCACTACGTCTTTCCATCCTTAATCAGATGGAATGGTGAAAAGACATAATAGAACGGTTTGTCAGTACCTTTCTAGATTGCCTTCCTGCAAAGAAAAACGTACATTGAAAATTTTAAAGAAAAATTGGAAAAAGTCTACAAATTTTCTCGTAAAATTTTGAATTTTTAAAGTGATAAAGTCAAGACCAGGCTGCGCTTTAGAACAACTGCCCCAAATTAGATAATTGATATTTTATCATGTTTGTTATTATCATAGAAGGGTTTATGTAAACAAAATTTTCAAAAAATTGTACGTAAAGACTTCAAAAATAGTTTTTGTGTTATTTTACATCGCAATATAACTAATAATATGGCGCGATACTATGACTAACAAAGGAAGCTAGGATTAACAATATAAATGTCAGTATTCATAGATTGTGCAACGATCATACCACACTAAATATACGGGTTCTCATATGACCATCGAAGTCCAGCAGTGTCAGGTGCGGTTAATACTTGGATGGGTGACCGTTTGGGAACACCGTTCCCAAACCGTGTATGTTCTGTAAATCTGAGAATAGGTTGCTATCTATTTTTATACCTCTAAGTGGTAAGGGTGGTTTACCGTAAACATGTTTTTATATTTTAAACCAAATTTTTTATCTTAACGTTTTTATGATGTGGCGTTAAAAGAGACATACGGCCTTTAATTTGCACCTATTTATTATCAACCTCTTTTTTAAATAACCGTATTAGTGTCACAGAGTTGATTGCGATACTTTTCCGAAATGGCTGAACCAATTTTCACGAAATTTAACATGTGTATTTCTTAGATCTGAACATAGGTTTTTATCTATTTTTCATATATCTAAGGGGTGACGGTAATTCAACCCAAACATTTTTTTTTGTTAAACAAAAATTTTTATTTTTATATTTTTATGGTGTAACAATAAAAATAGATACAGTCCTTAATTTTAACCCCTCTATTACTACTTTTTTTTTAATATCCATATTAGTATCACAGAGTTAGTTGCCATACTTCTCTGAAATGGCTGAACCGCTTTTTATGAAATTTAGATGTGTAGTCTCTAGTTATAAAAATAGGTTATCATCTATTTGTCATACTCATATGGGGTAAGGGTGGTTCACTACAGTTTTTTTTATTTTTTAAACAATTTTTTATTCTTCTGTTTTTGTGATGAGGCATTAAAAAATACATACCGCTACCTTAGCAGACCTTGTAACTCCAAAATAGTAAATTTTATAGGAGACAATAAAAACTTTGTAAAATTTTATTTATATTAGCAGTCATATTTTTGGTTTGAAATATATCAAATATATATATATATATATATATATATATATATATATATATATATATATATATATATATGTATATATATATATATATATATATATATATATATATATATATATGTGTATCCTTTAACTTAAATAGCTAATTGTATTTTTTTTATTTTATATGTTTTTTACGGAGTTAAGAGTTTTGCACACACAGTTTATCGGAGATACGTGATTTTAGAACATTTATTTGTTAAAATGGAAAAAAGAGTGATCCAGAAAATAAGTCTTTTTTTAAGTTTATTAATACAAAAATATATTTTTAACCCAACAAATTTTATACGTTATATACTTTATATACGTTATATAATACTTATATTTTATAAGTTATAATACTAAACAAAAACATGCATTTTATAAACTACAGTAAAGTTTAACACAAACAAAGTGTTTAATCGTGAGGAATTGCAGCATAAAGGGGATGAAAATCTGGTTCCAAAATGGATATTAAGAATTATAAATCAAGATACTTCCTGTATTTAATCGATAGTCTTTTGGTGTAAAGACTTGGAAGATTGTGAAGTGTCGTTGGATTCATTAATTTGTCTTTTCTTTGGGATAGATTTTCCCATGCATCACAAAAATTCAAATTGAATGGAATTGTTTTGTTAGGTAAATACTTCAAGGCACGTATATCGACAACTCGGGGAGATCCACTAAGTTTGCCTGGCCTAATGCTATTATAAAATAAATTACTATTAAAATTTTTGTAATCTAAATACTTCCCTGTATATGGAAAAGAGAATTTTTTGGCCTCTTTACAAATTTCTATATAATTTGCTGGTACACGAACTGTTTTATATTTTAACTTCCGTTCAATGCAGGAGTGCATTGAGTCGGCCTCCATTTGTGTGTGACCGACTTCTAAGAACTTTTGTTCAAATATTACATTGTTTGTAGATGCAATATTAAGAAGCGCATTGGCTAGTATTCAATTTTATTCTTTCCCTCAGGTAAGGGAAGGTTTAATGAAACAAAATCTGAAATTATTGTTGAAAACTCATTGGAAGTCAAACCGCCCTCGGTCTCATTCCAGATGAAACACAATCATTCCTTGGTGTTCATGTTGTAAACTGTAAAGTTGTGGACAGACAAATTTATTTTATATTAGCGAAAAGATAAAGAAAAGAAAGTTGGAATACTTGGGTCACGTTATGAGACATAATAAATATAGAGTACTACAGCTGATCGTTCAAGGGAAAATAGACAGCAGAAGGGGTCCAGGGAGGAGAAGACACTCGTGGCTCCAAAACTTGCGGCAATGGTTCGGATTGTCATCTGCTGAACTATTCAGATCTGCCGTAAACAAAGTTAGAATAGCCATGTTGATTGCCAACGTTTGGAACGGACAAGGCACATGAAGAAGAAGAAGACAAGATACTAAAGATTTAGGGAAAAGTAATAATGATTGTAAATCCATTGTGAATTTTACACAAGTTAAGTCTGCTTTATCTACATCTTTTTGTATCCTTGCTTCATCTTTCTTAAGAATATGCGTTTAATACTCATCTTGACTCAAATTTCCCGTTTTAAAGGACTCGCAAATATTGCAAGCATCTTTTTTGGGTTGAGAAATTGAAAGATTTTGATCATCAAAAATCTGTGGAAACCTAAATTGTGACAACTGAGTTACGTTTTGTTATTTGCACCAATTATCTTTATAAAACGAGTACACGCTCCTTTTTGATTGCCAGCTAGGCTCAAGATATAGCTTCGATGTCCTCTTGCGGCAATAATGCGATTCAACTTTGGGTAATCCAACCAAAAATGTTTCAAGTGATTCCACTTCTTTGGGTTTTCTAGGTTTTTTTTTAAATTAGGTTCTACAGAGTTCTCATCATTGAGTGTAATTTTATGATCATCTGTTGGATAATCTCGATTTCTACCTACTGTTGCTGTTTGTCAGTTTAGAGCAGTCCATTCACCGATAGCTAAGGTATTCAGGAACATGTTCTTGCAAAAACGAACTGCAGAACGATTTTGAAAATATTTGCTAGAGTTTTTTCAGAAATAAATTTTTCTCTGGCCAATCCATTTTCCAAAACTCTTCAAAACTTTCTTTTCTACATCTTCTGTGAGTCTTAGACACTGGATTACACTATTTTCTTTTCTGCTACACTTGCATCTTTGTTTTGTTACTCTAGCACATTTTTTATATTATACACATACGGTCCATTTTTTGTTTTTCTTTTACCGCAATATTCCTTTCCTTATTTTCTGGTTGTTATACTTTTCCTAATGTGCCAAGTTTGCTGATTCACTTGGTGTTGTTTCTTGCGTTTGGTTTTACTTAATATTTTATTCAAATTCTGATCAAAGTCATTGTCAATTTTATGTTCACGTTCACTGGGCCTATCCTCTTCATTGTTATCTGATTGCTCATCGCTAATAATATTATTAACAATGCCATTATTATTAATAATATCAATTCAAGGTTCAGTTTGATTAGGTGTATTGTATTCGTAATTCTCCAACTGCTCAACTGTTTTGTTGTCAATATTTAGACTTGGGTCTTCTAATTTATGTAAGGTTTTATCCATTGCATATGAGTTACCTATCCCATTAGGTAAATTTTTTGTTTGAAAAGATTCGGTAACTGTTCCATTTTCAAGATTTAGCATTAAACTTATATCGTCTGAGGGCAAGGTGAATAAAAAACCATTATTGGGGTCAACAAACATTTCACTTTCCTCTTCTTTCGGGGGTAGATTTATTGGTGCTATTTCTCCAATGTTTATGCTTTTTGGGATATTAACAGTACACTCTACATCAGTAGAGTCAACATTTTCATGATCCGAACGACCTATTATTTTTTCTGTAAGCTGTTCAATATTATTGTTTGGCTGAGTTTTAGGACTGCTTTGTTGTAGTGCCATATTTAGCAGCCTTTGACCTCTCGATGTTCAGAAAAAATATAAACCAAATTTAGTACAATTGAGTTTGGGGAACCTCAACTGTACCTCCGAAATAAACTGTAGACATATGACTTTACGGAGGCTCCTTCGTATCTACAAATTTATTTATTCACAATATTTCACTTAATTGAAATTATTTACAAAATTTTGTGCAGTACGCCTACCTAGAAATAATGCAAAACTGTGAACTCCAGTTATTTAACGAGCTGATATAACCTATACAATTTTAGCAAATATCGTATCTCCATGCTTTTATTAAATCATTATTATAAACTTTTGCATGGTACATATTAGGCTTAAAAATTAAATTGTTTTGTACTTTTGTACTTACTTTTCCATATTTAAAGTTCAAAAGAGCACTTACATAATATCAAAATACAACAACAATAAAAGAATGATCAGCCTAGATGCTTCTCATAGAATAACAACATGGCAACTGGGAGTTAGAAGTTGTGCCAACATGAAAACGACAGACTGGAGTTAAGGGGTACGCTAATTATTTACTATAACACAGAATATTTTTTTCTGGAGTTCAGAGATTTGTCAGTCTGTTGAGAATTGATTTCTTTTGAGCTTGCTATTAAAAAGTGGTTTTCACAAAAATATGGAGTTACGAGGTTTGCTAATTAGGGCATCGATACAAACCTTAATTTTCACCCTTCCGTTACTAACATCTATTTCTTAATAGCCATCTTAGTTTTACATAGTTAGTTTTCATACTTCTCCGAAATACTGGAGCAATTTCTACCAAATTTTACATTTATATATTCGGTAGGTCTGAGCATAGGTCGTAATATCTTTTTCATATCCCGGACGGATAAGAGTGGTTCACACCAAATATATTTTTTATTTTTTGGACAATTTTTTTTTATTTTCTTGATGTCACAGCATTAAACAATACATAAAATCGCTTAATTTTTATCCTTCTATCACCAGCCCCTATTGTTTAATAGCCACACTAGTATCACAGAGTTAGTTGTCATACTTCTCCGAAACAACGTGAATGATTTTTATGAAGTTTTTCATATACAGTGATGAGTGCCTTAAGAACCGGCAAAATAACGCAAAAGATAGAAAACATAATACGTTGTGAAATAAAAAGAGATGAAAGTAGTAGAGGTGGGAAATTATCGATAGAAACCTCTAATTTATATTAAATTACATTAGGACTATCGATAGTTTCCCACCTTTAGACGTAAGTATGACGTCGAACATTAACATTTTTTAAATTTCGCATAAAGTAAAAACTGATTGAAGGCAATAAAGCAAATGTAAGTAATCAGTTTAATTAGTAGTAATTTGATAAATACAGAATAACAAGCTATCATAATTCTGTATTGAGAAGACTATATAATATGCGACGTCTCAAATCACAGTTTATTATTGATCAATACTTTAATTTTGGATAAAAACATACTCGTACTTGAACTGTTTTTACTTACATTACGTGATACGTATTACTATGACTGAAGTCAACCAGCTCATAAGCTAACGTCTAAAGGTGGGAAACTTTCGATAGATCTAATGTAATGTAAAGTAAATTATAGGTTTATATCGATAATTTCTCACCTCTACTACTTGCATCTCTTTTTATTTCACAACGTATTATGTTTTCTATCTTTTGCGTTATTTTGCCGGTTCTTACGGCACTCATCCCTGTATATTAGGTAGGTCTTATAATTATTAGTCGTAATATATTTTCTATATTCCTAAGTTATAAGGGGGTCCACCACAAACATTTTTTTTAATTTTGTAAATTTTTTTTTATTTTTATGTTTTTACGATGTGGTATAAAAAATACACAAGACCTTAATTTTCACTCCTCTACCACTAACCCCTTTTTTATTAGCGTATAAAATATCGTATATAAACAAAATATAAAATAAAAATCGTAGTTTTAATAAATTGGTGTCCCAGTTAATTGCCATAATTCTCCGAAATGGCTAAGCAGATTTCGATAAAATTTTACCTGTGTATTCTGTAGGTCACATAATAGGTTGCTATTAATTTTTTATACCATAATAAGTCGTTAAATCTTTTTACCACCCTAACTCCCAAGGGGTATGGGTGGTTCACCATATTATTTTTTTTTTTATTTTTTAGACAGAATTTTTTGTTTATATTTTTTTAAGATGCGGCAATAAAATATACATACATCCCTTAATTTTCATCCCAATATTATTATAACCTCTATTTTTAATTGCCATATTAGTCTCAAAGAGTCAGTTGCCATACTTCTTTGAAATTACTTAACCGATTTTTATTAAATTTTGTATTATTTGGTAGGTCTGATAATCGGTCGTAATCTATTTTTCATACCCGTAAAGGGGAAGAGTGGTTCACCCCTAAATTTTATCTACCTAAAGTTATCTAACTAAAGGAAACCTATATCCAACAGTGAACACAAATGGCTGATTGATTATGATAATTATGTTTAACGATGACCCCACAGCCTAAAATTTTATCGTTCAAATTTCTTGTAACACTCATTTGAGAATATAGAATAGTCGTTTTAATTAAGACTGCAACGTCAGCAGTTCCATTATACTTAGCCTGGTAAATTACATTAAAACATTTAAACGTATAATTATGATATTTTTTAAACCAAGTTTCACTTAGTAAAGTAATGTCAATGTTTTCGGCTGTTAAAAAATGAACTAACCTACTTTTGTTCAATACAACGGATCCGTCGTTTCTTAAAATACTTAAACCATTAAATAGCGATGTTCAATTGAAAGATATTTTTGGGAGATTTCATAAAAAAACTCCGTAAATGTATTATTTCCAAGAGTGTAATCTAAATCCCTCGATATCTAATCTTATTTTAGCTTCCTTTGTTTGCCTTAACAAAACAAATAAACGTAACAACCAGAATTTCATAAATGGAAAGTTAAACTCTAACATATTCCTATTGAAAAGGGCAAAGAATACGTAGCACAGTTATATAGAGATCTAATTTCCATTCAAACGGGGTAACAGCTTCTGATCAATACACCTAAAAGAAACTGAAATTTTGGAATCAAATTCGGTTGTCGGATTTATATTGTTAAGCATAAAGGAAATATACTGCAAGCTATTTATAGTCTATATGCAAGTGATGTAAATTTAACAGACGGTAGATTTAAAAAATAGAAAAAAATATTTTTAAATGTTCGCCCTAGTTTCTACTTCTTAAAAAGGATTAATATAAAAGTGAAAAGTATTTAAGACTTTTAAAAAGCATGAGGCGTAGTTATTAATATAGAGAAAAATTTTGCATGTTATGATTACCAACTTACCTAATATTATGCGTACAATATCTTGGATTTTAGAAGAGATACAGAAAAAACTTCATACAGGGTGTCATGAGGAACTGTACACACTCCTATCTCGTATGGAGGCCCCTGTAAGGAAACTCAAATGACCATTAAAAAGTGGCTGCTCCCATTTTATATTAATATATAGGATTAGTTGTGAATGTTGACTAAAATATCTATTCGTCATAACTTTTGAACAGTCAGTTCGATGTGTCTCATATTTTGGTCAAACGTTACACTACTACTACCTAATTATCTGTTGGTTAATTAGTTAACCTAATTCCTGTGGCTATTTGCCAAAGAATTCAGAATACATGTTTTTAGATTGCTATTATTGTAGAAAAGAAACGTCAAAAGTTTGAATCTTTCTAGCGTTAGATATACTACGATTTTTACTGGCTGGGCTAACGACATTTCAGACAAGAGTCTTGAGAGATAGAGATCATGAATCTACTTTTATAATATATAACTCTTTATATATAAAATAACTTATAGAGCATTGGTAAGTCTTTTCCATTACATATTTTTTTATAAATATTAGTAAAATTTTAGTCAGCTCCTGATATGTCACCGCATAGCGGCAAGAAAAAGCCACCTGGTCTACAAGCGATCAATAATAATAATGTAAACGATAATATGGATATTTCGAATAATTAAAATAATACTATAATAAATAATAAGTCTGATAATAAGAAAAAAATAAATTTAATCAAAGTGACAACAGATACAAGAATAATGCTGTAGGGCCATACTTGGTTGTAGTAGAAGGAATCGAGAAAAAATTCAAAATAGGCAAGTACAATTACTTGAAAAAAGCAAATGACCTCTTCAATTTAAATTTAAAAGATATCTTGGAGGTTAAAGTCAAAGGTTAAAATAAAATTGGTGTTTCTTTCACAAGCAGCGAAGCGGCTAACATTTTTATTGATACCTCTGTCAATTTTAAAGATAAATATAAAATATATATTCCATATAATCAAACAACATGTAAGGGCATCATCAGAGATGAACCCGTCACTAACCGAAGATCAAATCAAAAAATCAATAATCTCACCCTTCGCTGGTATAGACATCAAAAGACTAAACAGAAAAATTATTAAAGATGATAACTCGGTTCAATATGCTCCTACAGGCACAATACTTATAACTTGATGGTAAGATATTACCAAGAGAAATAAAATTTAGTTATCTTAAATTCAACAATATTCCATACGTGTCGAGAGTCACACAATGTTATAAATGGTTGATATATGATTATACCAGAACTCTTTGCAGAACTAAACCAAAATGTCATAATTGTGGACAACAGGTGGAAGAGGGTGAATAAGAGTCAAACCTAGAGGCAAAAGCCTAACGATGTGTATATATTGTAAGAGTCCTGAGCATAACCCAGTTAATAAAAATTGTCCTGAATATACCAGACAAACAGAAATTAAAAAGGTAAAAGAAATAATAAATTATTATCAAAGAAATTTGATAATTACAAGCTGATATAATTGCACACCCACACAATTTGTACATCTATTCTTATTCATTGTCTCACAACTGTCACCTTCCAAAACAAAATTAAAATCTCAATAAATAACACACATTTCATAAATATATCCAGAATAAATATAAATAACTTTAAAGAACTTAATGGTATAGAACATTACTTTCATCAAACAAACAATTACATTTACCTATCTCTACTTCATTGGATAAAATCTGTCTCCTCAAGAACTTTTCCGTTTACTGTTAAACAATTACAATAGTTGACTTGAGTTCTCCAATCAACAATACAAGATAGTTTGAATCATGTTCTTTCAACCATCAATTAATAGAGTACCGGCATCATTAATTTAACTTTGTATCGTGACCTGAAGATGCTTTGCATATTGTAGAAAGCGAACCGGTCGTCTGATAGTTAAATTAAATTGATTGTGAGTAAGTCTAATTTATTATTTCTTTTACCTTTTGAAATGGACTCACACAAGCAACACATTCATGATAAAAATTAAAAAGGTAATGGCATATGAAAACTTATCATTTTATACAGCTGCACAACTAGCACCAAAAATTACTTAAGTATAGACTATAGAAAAGAAGATAGTCAATACCATCCCGCTAACTTCCCAAGCATAAAACCAAAACATAATACAAAAAACAACAGTATTAATATTAGTCAAAGAAGAACTACTGGAAGTCAGTGCATAAATTCTAAATGGAGTTACTTTTCTGCAGTTAAATCTACGGGAACAATAAAGAAAAGAAAATGATCTATGATAAAACTCTACATGAATCGCAATTAATAAATTAATAAATCAAAATGGTAGATTATCTCAACTAAATATTACAGTTTAAATAAATGACACTCTATATCTGGTATTATTAATAACAATTTAAAATATAATTTTAATAAATCAACGCCTGTTAGTGCATCGCAAAATTACTGTAATACAATAAAATATTTATACAGAAAATTTACAAATATAAATAAAGAAGAACAAACTAAAATTAGAGAATTAATATTAACATATTGAACTGGGTTTATTAGTCTGATTTATTAACTTTATTTATTATAAAATATTCTAACACTTAGTTTATTAAAGTCTTTATTTGTACAATATCATACTAATTTATTTCACATTATAATTATGTAATTTATTTACAACATTTATTACAATTTATTTATCCCGACAATACGCGCGTAACATTTCAAAACTCGACTCGATTATATTTTCAGACTGACTAACACAATGAGAATTCCTCTATTTTTATTAAAGAGCCGTTTTTCTGGAATCCCCTTGGCGACCTGTGTTGACCTTTCTCGAACGGAAGGGAGCGCCAAACAGGTTTCTAGCGGGTCGGAGAATATACTAGAACACATATTAGAATAACAAAATGTTTACAGGTTAAATATGGCTCATATTTATCGTAACAATATTCAGAACTCAATAAATCAGTTCCTGATCTAGACGATCAGGATAAATATTAAAAAAATAAAACAAATTATAAGTTATACTAACAACTCACTTAAAAACATTAGTTTAATGCAATGGAACATGAATGGCTTTCAATCCAATAATTATAACCTGAATATTTTGATAACAAAACATTCTCCTGATATCATTATGGTAAATGAAACCAAACTTAAACCTCATCAAATATGTAGAATCAAAGGTTATGATGTAATTAAGGAAGATATAGAAAATGGAGCAGAAGGTATTGCCACACTCATTTAAAATACTCTAATTTACAGTAGGGTTAATTTAGACTACAAATGGCATAGCCCTAACTTTAGATATATAGCTGTCAAAATAGATAAATATATAATTATAAAGATTTACTCAAACCCAAAAGATAAATTATCATATAATTTTTTCAATATATAAATAATCATTGGAACAATGTGCTCATTATGGGAGACCTGAATGCACATCACCCATGTTGGGGTAGTCAATAGGACTCTATATGTTAAAAATCATTATCACGAAATGGTTGGACCATCGGATACTTTTTGGCGCTCTTCTTAAGTAGTTTTATCATCAAAATGCAAATTTCTTAAAAAAACTAAACCTTTCTAGGGAGCTTGTCAATCGGTATATCTTCATTGACATCTCATTGGTCCTAAAAAGGTCGGCGGCATTTTGGTGTTTATTCTTTTTTGCAAGTGATATGTAAGGCAATCCCAGAATAAATGCCTGTAGCTCAGTTACGTTAAATTAAATGTTTTTTCCAAAAAAATAAAATTTTTGCAATAATATTTACATTTTTTACATCGATAGTTTACTTTGCCAAACTTGTAATTCATAGTAAAATTTGATTTTTTAATCAAGCATTTTAATATTTGTCTTTTAAAACAAACAACATTTTAGCATTTGTCTCATAAAAACGTTTATTTAAAGATACAAAATGAAAATAAATATTAATCGTAAGTTGGCAATTCTTCCCAAAATTGATGGCGGTTCGACAGTATAATTTGACCTAAGTTTTCAAATATTTGTCTTTTTCTCTTCTTAGCAATCCCAGAAGGTTTCATCATAGGTGTGGGGTCCGTTATCCCAGATTTTAACACTCTGCATCTGCGCTGCAAAAAGTCCATCTCTCTCAACTTCTCGCTATCATCAATCTTAACGTGTAAAATCTTGCTATCTCTCTTCACAATTACTTTAACAATTTGTGATAGGTAAAAACGTGACTCTGTTTTCTTTAATTTTGACTATTATGATAAGTCTTTCCAGATAATAAAATCGGAAACTCCCATTTCTTTCACCACCACACGATTCAAATTACACCTTTTAACGGCCTCGACGAAATCATGATAATCATAAACTTACTTCTTTTTCTTTAACTTGGTAGTGGAAACTATTAGCGCCGTTGCTCTATTCCTTAGAAACAACCTCGCATATCGTTTTATCCTACGTTAAAAACCCGTATCTGCAGAGCATATACCAGGTTTTTACTACGAAGCGTTAAATGCCAGGTTTATACTAAGCATAATAGTAATTTTTGGCGTTTACGGGGAAAATATTTTCTTTCATAAAATATTTAGAAATGTAAAATATGGGTTTTTCTCTATGTGAATATGTTATATAAATCATAATTATTCATATGGTGCAAATATCCCAATTTTTCAAATTTTGGAGACACGGGGTTCTTTCTTAGTACGGCAGTGTAACTTGGGGGTCAGATAGGTACCACTCCTTTACGGAGTGTAACCGGTTTGATCTTCGGCCGTGTGGATCCCACTGTTCCATTAGAACAAAAATTTTACTGGGAGCTATACTTTGTCTGGAAGTGACTAGTCTCTACAGGGTAAGATATGTAATGCTAACCTTATTAGAATTTCGCCAAGACGTTGCCAGTTTTATGCAGTGAGCGATGGCGTTCTCTATTGTCTATCTTCCAAAATAAACGGAATAAACCAGGAGTTCTCAACAAGTCCTCACGTACAATTGTATGTAATTTACAAATATCGTTTGTTAATAATTTTACATAATACTATACATTATTTGTTTCTAATAGTAACCTATCAACTTTTATCTTTTATTAGTAGCAGTAGTACAATAAAATGTGCATTAAATAAACGTTTGTTTCAAAGTTTAAAATAATTCCGGTAATTTCTACTAACTGCCAAATTTAAAATGTTTTTTATGTCCCTGCGGTGCTAATTACTGCCATAATGTGTAAGGAATTTGTAATTTTGGTTGATATTAACTGCAAATATATTCTTTTAAGTTATTCAGTAATTAAGAAGCAATTAGAGTAATTCTTGTACAAAATATGTTTAAAAGCTTGATACATCCAGGGCCTTAATTAGTCTTTATTTGTTCTTCGGAGCGCGTAAACATATTGGAGTTACGATTATTTATACCATCTTGGATTTACTGTTACTGTTTTGTTATTGTTATTATTTGTTGGTGGTTGTTGTTGTGATTTGCTGTTGGCAATTATTGTTATTTTTTGTTGTTGGCTATTGTTATATTTGACGCTGAATTTTTACCTTAAAATGGAGGAAATTGTTCAATGGAAACGTGGAAAAGCTCTGAAACTTTCAGAGAAGCAGATACTAATGAATAGTATTAATTATCAACTTAATCAGGATAACAACGATTCTGTATCAAGTGTAATTAGGAAAGTGTCAGAAATGAGTGGTGTTTGCGAAAAGACTCTGTTTCGCATACGACAGGAATAATCATCACCTGCTGGAATAATCTCCAAAGAGCAGGCCCAAGAAGCAAAGGGTTGGTAATTCTCATGACAACAAGTACGATGAAGGTGTCAGGGGTCAAATTCGTAGAATAGTTCATCAATTTTTTCGTGACAACATACCACCAATAATAAACACCATATCAGCTGTGGTGTAAATGTCGAAGAAACTTTGCCCAACTTTTCACGGGCCACGCTACATCGCTTGCTGAGTGATATGGATTTTGTGTTTATAAAACGTGGCAGAAATTCAATTTTGATTGAAAAACCAGAAATTATCTCGTGGCGTCATCGTTATTTACGCGCAATTCGTAAATACCGTGCAGAAGGATACAACATAGTATATTTGGATAAATCATGGGTAAATATCGGGCAGTGTGAAAAAAGAATGGGTTGATAAAACAATTACATCTCATCACGATGCTTTTGTTCGTGGTCTGACAACAGGATTAAAAGCTCCAACAGCTCGTGGTGCACGGTTCGTTTTATTGCACGCAGGATCTACCAATGGATTTGTTGATGGAGCAGAGCTTACGTTTTTGGTAAAAAAAATTATCAGGACTACCACGACGAAATAGATGAACCGACCTTCGAAGATTGGTTCAAAAATAACTTATTGCTAAATTTGCCAGAAAAAACTGTTGTGGTAATGGACCACAAATGGTAAACGGTGTATAGCTGGACGCAACGCGAATTTTAAAGAAGCTGAAATGCGAAATTTAATTATAGCAGCGTACTAGGTCATTACGCCAGAGAAATGGAAAAATTACTTGAACCACGTAATAGCAACAAAAAAAAATGTGGGAAATTATTAATTTGTTGGATAATATCGAACCAATTATTATAAATATAAATAACGGAGATAGTGATGACAGTGACGATAATAATGATGATGATATTGAAGCAGAAACTAAATGTGACAGCGATTGACAGAAAAGGGAACTAAATATAATGGTGTACAATTGCCATTACTTACAGACGAAATTAAATACAATTACTTTTTTTATTTTGAATTTATTTATTAGTTTTATTTTTGGATATTTCTACGTTTTGTTACTGCCAACATATATAGTGCGGTTTTTATAAGTCCTTCCCCCCTTAACTTTTAAACGGAACAATACATAAATAAAATGTTTCTTTATATTTTAGTTTTATTTTATTCGATTTTATTTAAATCTATAAACAAATGGTTTTTATCGCTATCACATACTGTAGAATTAAAAACAAACTGCTTGTGTGACATAAATAAAAGGCATTTCTTAATTTCTATTTTATTTTAATTTAACCCAAGTATGTTGTAGCAAATATTATTTATGTTTGAGAACCACTGACAGAAGGAAGCCAGGCAGGGTCGTTAGTGGGCATTAGTACTTAAGCTACCCTCAACACAAAAGATGGATTAGGCTAAGTAGTAAGAAGTAACGTTTATTTTAGTACAAGTTTGCAAAGAAGTATGGCATCGATGTTGTGCATTTACCCTGTACAGACTAGTCACTTTGAGACAATCTATAGGATTCTACAAAAATTGTTGTGTGTGTTTCGAACAAAACAACAATACTTAGTAATATACAAATATGAAAAAAAAAGCTAAGAGAGACGGACAAAAAATGCTCATTTACTATGACTGTATATTGTATCATCAGTTCACCTTAATGATAATAAAGGCATCATGAATGATGCCTTTATGCCATGATGAAATATATTTGGATCAAACAAGGAGGATATTGCGGAAACAATATCGTATTTTGAGTGAAAATTTGTTGATCAATACCTTCGAAATAAATTTGGCAAATATTACAAAAAATAAATTATTATTTTTTAACAACTTGGACAAGAATCAGTTACTACATATAGAATTTATCAAAGTTTTTTTGTTGAAAAACATTATTTAAGTAAAATAGACAGCTTTACATTGTAGCAATAGCAAGGTATCTGCTTAATATATACTGCGTGGCATAAGTTAGGGATATTGCCAATATAATGGTAACGGTACTACATTATGCATCAATTATTTCTAAGTAAACAATTTTGAAAATGACCTTTGTTCTCTCAAACGGAATAAACAAATATAATTGTTCAAAAACTACTCGACCGATTGTGCCCATATCTCGCAATTGTGATTAAAATATTTAATTTCAATTTAAATATTCTCGAAATGTGATTAAAATGTTTTTATTGTTAATTTTTTTGTTTATAAACATTTTTTAATTTGGAAAATCTCATTTTAAAGAGGAAGTATATGCAAGAAAGTCGTCTGTTGAAAGTTTTTATTTAGAGTGCGTAGTTTTTTCTCAATATTGAAATGAATGAACAAATTTGCTTTTTTGCGTAGATGTCATGACGTCAAAAGTTTCGATAACCACGAGATAATACGCCTTTTCTATTGATTTCCCCCAGATATTCCAGTTAAAAAATAGCGCCCAGCAAATTTTTAATGTTTCCAGTAATTTTTCGGCTCCGTTTCATAGTGTAATAAACTTTAACTAACTTATAAATTTAATTATTTATTTCTTTGAATAAAACAAAAAACAAGTGTTCAACGTTGATGTAAATAAGTGACTTAATTGATTTATTTAGTTTATAATTGATTATTTAATATTTAGCTATGTCCCTAACTTATGCCTTGCAGTTTATAAACCACACAAAATTCGGTATTCGGCATAACCTTGCCAGGTTGATGTGAATAAAAATTATTAATAATTACCTTGTAGGTCCCTGTTTATATTTTGTTCTACTGTTTGACATACATTCATATAAAATGTTATGTAATGAAAAATAGTAGTCTAAACAAATAGTGTAATCGCTTTTAAGCCAAACACGATAAAATTTATTGTTTATACGCAAGGGATCCAATTAATGGAGAAATATACGTCAGCGCTAGAAAAATCAAAACCATCCGAAACAATCATAAAAATTGTTTGTTTTCCATTTATCTTTTTCCTCATTGATTTATTGTACCTCCTGTCTAGACCATATTTTCGTTTATACATCACGTAAAATGTACGATATAACGAATCTATCGGAAATTGTTTGTGCTTTAGTAACCAATGACGTGTAAAGCACTTTTTAAGCAACATATAAATTTTAAAATATTTAAAGGTTCTTTGAAGTTAGAACTTTTCAAAGCGAAATAAATTATTTTCAAATATTTACAAAGTGTTGAGCATCAACAAAATTCATACCGCAGAGTAATTTTCAAGGAATATTAGTTCATGGTTTATTTACAACTAATCATATTTTTCACTATAAGAGTAAAATAGAATAGAAAAAAGTAAAATAGAATAAAATTTTAGATTCCCTTGCCGAGTAATTTATCCAGCTGTTTGTTTCGCAAATTTTAGGAAACACAGTGGTTAAGATTTGAATTCGGTTTCGGTAAGTAGAAATCGTTTGATTTCTCTTTTTGTTTTTAGATGGCGTAGTTACGTCCGTATATAGTTATTTTAATAACTATTGTCTAGGACGGGAGAGATTTTTGTTTTGGTTCAGAGCAGTGACTATACCGTTCTGAAGAGACCTAAGAAGGTCGAAATACGTATCAGCGGTTGTTGCTGCACTGTATCAAAACAAAAATCTAATACCGTCATTCTGTTTTGTTATTTACTTCGTTTGAAGTACCAGAAACTGAATTCACTACGAATTTTGACCAGGATGAATGGCTTGTGGAATGCAATTTTAGATTCCCTTGCCGAGTAATTTATCCAGCTGTTTGTTTCGCAAATTTTAGGAAACACAGTGGTTAAGATTTGAATTCGGTTTGATTAGTAGATTAGTAGAAGTAGAAATCGTTTGATTTCTCTTTTCTTTTCTTTTTTAAATTCTAAAGGGGTTTGCCCCGACTCACTGCATATACTTAGTATGGGGCTTGTTCGAAAGGCACCCAAAGCGACTCGCAGTCCCGTATTTTGAATTGCATCTAGTTCTTTAAGAACAGATTTCTTGGCTGAGTTATATACCACTGAGCCGTAGTCCATTTTTGATCGAACTAAGGATGAAAAAATTCGTAGAAGAGTTGCCGTATCGCTGCCCCAGGTGATGTTTGACAGTGTCTTCAAAATATTAATGCTTTGCTGGCAAGTACCTTTTAGATTGTTAATGTGACCTTTCCAATGCAATGTTTTGTCAAATGTAATACCGAGGAACTTTATTTCTTTTACAAAGATCAGTTTCTTACCATTCAATGTTAAAATTGGATTATCCTCTTTTCGCTTTTTTGAGAAGAGCAAGCATTTTGTTTTTTCGTTAGAGAAACTGAGTCCTGTTTTGTCAAACCATTTCTGGAGATTATTTAATGCGCTTTGTAGGATTCTTTGGGTGGATTCTAGATTTGTTCCTCTTAGTAGGATAACCAGATCGTTTGCGTATAGTCTTGCTTTTACTGGATGTTGACATTGTTCCAAGATGTCGTTAATTGCAACAAGAAATAAAGTTACACTTAACACCGATCCTTGGGGGACTCCATTTTCCTGGATTTGAGTTGATGATAGTGTTTCATTTGCTCGTACCTTAAATGTTCTAAGTTGAGAAAATTTTGGAGACTGGGAAAAAGTCGGGTTATAAGACTAAGAAAGTGATCACTCCCGTATAAGTAGGGATGGAGTTCACAATTTAAGGATGTTTGTAGGATCGGATCGCACATGCTCAGGTCGATAACTGAAGATTTTCCTGTTTGTATATTAAATCTAGTGGGTTCCCCTGTATTCAAGATGTTTATATTGTTACTGTCAAGTAATTGTTCTAGTACTTTTCCTTTTATTGATCGAAATTTGTATCCCCAGTAGGGGCTATGACTATTAAAATCTCCTAATAGTATACAGGGAGATGGGATCTGTTGAAGTAGTTCCTCAATTACGGCAGTTGAAAAATTTTCACTCGGTGGAATATGAATGTTGCATATTGAGATCTTTATATCACTATTAATTGTGATTGCAATAGCTTCTAAGGATGTATTTAAAGGTATTAGTTCTGCTTCATACATTTGGTTGATATAGATTGCTACTCCACCGCTTGCTTTATTTCTATTGGTCCTGTTTTTATAAAAGCATTTAAAACCCTTTAACCTTGCATGGTAAGAATCTTTGAAATGAGTTTCTTGAAGGCAAATAACTAATGGCGTTTGTTGAGCAATTAGCTTTTGTAACATTTCGCAACGGGTGTGGTACCCGTTGAGATTCCATTGTATTATACATCTGAATGTTAAGTACTTAAGTTTTCTTGAGAGGATGAGAGTTCGCTGTCCACTGATATAGATGTTCTGAAGAGTTGATGCTGTAGTTTTCTTTTAATGTTTGTGATTTTTGTTTTCAACTTTTTTGAGCTTTTCGTGTACATAGTGTCCAGATCCTTAAGGAAACCTGGTACATTGTCTGTATAGGTTTTAAGAAGATCCAATATGTCTGCGTTGTGTGGGGCTGATTCAAAGAAATTTAAAGTTTGGTTATAGTTCAGTGTATAATTGTTTCTATTGTCTTCAAACATTTGTTTTAATGGTTGCATTTCATCGTGAATGGATTTTTCCGGTTTTAATTTCTTATGTGTGGGTTTCTGAAATGTGGGTTGTTTTTGGAGGTCTTTATGCGGTGGTGTAGACTCTGACATTTGTCGTTTAATAGAAATCGTTGAAGTTTCTTGGGCTACCGTTTCAGATGCTTTCATTGATTCCATATTCTGTTTATTTCGTTCTTTGGTATTTACATTGACATTTTGATTAACTGAAGATGCGCTTATGTTTTGACAAGATTCATCATTAGACGCTAGAGTGTTGACGGCTTCTGTACATTGGGTGAAATTCTCAAAAAATGAAGTTTGCTTGTTATGTGGTAAAAGTGGGCATACTACAGCTAAGTGACCTGATTGTTTACAAGAAAAACATTTAAGGTTGTCGCTTGCTAAGAAAATTCTTTACGATGTATTGTCGAAATTTATTATGAAAGAAGCTGGTAATGTTGCATTGTTTTCTAAAGGAGTAATATACGTTTGTCGGCGAAAACTGAGAATATGACTAAATTCTGGGCGAGACGCGTTTATTTTAAGAAAGTTGATTTAGACCTAGCTTTATTAGCTCTACTTCTAAAATAGAATGTGGTATGCTGGGGAATACATTAGGTAAAACAGTTCTTTGAATTGGAGTGATTAATTTGCGGGCAATGAGAATTTGATTGTTAACTTTAATTGAACCATAATTTTTTTAAGACCTTATCTACTTGTTCTTTTGAGGATAAGTAAATGCATATTCAATTTTGCGAAATCCGTGAGGCGAAAATAATATCTTTGGGATTTATAATACTGCCCAAGGCTATTGGATAATCTTCAATTTTTACGTCGTCAATGGAAGTAAATAAGATGGCTTGCTGTTTATCGGGAAATTTGGATGATGTTTGATTTTTTGTTGTAATTAATGCGTATGATTGGGAATTGTATTAAGTTGATTTACTAGGTATGGAAAGGTTCAGATGAGGGTTGGGGACATAGTCCCCTGGATTTTTGTTATCCATTATTTGAACGCCACATTAATAATTTAAATTGTGGGTGAGTGCGGTCCTGTTCACCTAACGAACTTGTTTTGATATTTCAACTAAGCAAAACTTCAAAAAATGATGGGTGTTTTTCGATTGAAAATAAATGCTTAAACATATGTAAACAAACTTTGTTTACTTACTGATTTTTGCAGATTCAACCGTTGATCCTATATGAATTTGATTATATTATAACACTGTTTTTGCCCAATGAAAACTAATTAACTCGAATAGGATTTTGATTTTACTACTATTCACTATTTATACGTTCAGAATTTAAGAAATAATCGTTTAAATATTTAAATTTTTAGGAGAAACTTTGAAATGCGTCTATACACTTTGACAGTTGTTTGACGTCCTGTTCTAATTTTAAAATCTAATTTTAACTAATCTATTGAACAAATTATTTTTTTTACCACCTGAGCGGTGTTTGTATGCTGATATCTGGTCACAAATGACCAATTATAAGTTATTTTCTGACCTAACTTAATAAATAGCAAATACTTAAATCTAAGGGCTTACCCTATGGCTTACTCTTATTTTATCTATCAACTTATGCACTCCAACTAACATGCAATAACAACACAGCACTAAACTCTGCTTTTAACACGAAACTGTTACACATAATTTACACTAACTTAAATGGTTTTGTCCTTATGAGTCTTCTCTTTAGTTCAGTGTTGTCAAGAAGCTGGATTGCCTCGAAATTCACATGACTATGCAGCCTCTGCTCGTGACTTGCTGCTGTTCGGTCACAGTTTCCATACCCAGATCCTGGTGGAGGTTGCCGATATACCAAGGAGCATCAACAATGTTTCTCAGTACTTTGTTTTAAAATCTCTGGATAATATGTAGATTACTAGCTTTGGTACAGCCTCAGAGTTGACACCCATATACCCATATTGGCCTCAGTACTTGCTTGTAAATGGATAATTTATCATGAATGGATAATGTTGAATTTTTTCCGATCAGCCAATACAATTTCTTATATCTAATATCAAGCTCCTCTGTTTTCTTTTTGACATGGACTTTCCAGCGCAGTTTCGTGTCTAGGGAAATGCCCAGGTATTTGCAGATGTTGCATAAGGAGCTTGGGTATCATTTATTCTAACTGAGAAATTTTCTATTCTTTATCTGCAAAGGTAATATGTGCAGATTTAGTCTCATTTAATTTTATTCGCCATTTTCTGGTCCAGTTATGTATTTTATTTACTGATAGTTAGCAACTTATCAGTCTCTTCTTCACTAGTGTCTCCTATCGCTAGTATGGCTGTATGACCGGACCTAAGTCACTCCCTTGTGGCACGCCAGCTTTGATCTCCCTTAAGTCGGTGTATACTTTTTCTTGTTTTACTTTGAAATATCTATTCGCAATGATTGATTCTAATATTTCTGAATACTATTTAGGCATGAACGTTCTTAGTTTATAGTTATAAAGCCCTCATGCCAGACTTTATCAAGCGCCTGTGCTACGTCCAAGAAGATTGTAGAGCAGATCTTCTTTTTTTCTAATGTTATTTCTATTATATTCGGTAATCTGTGAACTTGCTCTATAGTGGAATGTTGATTTCTGAAACCAAATAGATGATTTGGTATAAAATTTTTTCTTTCTATTATTGGTTTTAATCTTTTCAATAGAAGTATTTTCTTTATTTTATTCTTTGAAATTTACATTAACATTTTGATTAACTGAAGATGCGCTAATGTTTTGACAAGATTCATTATTAGACGCTAGAGTGTTGGCGGATTCTGTGCATTGGGTGAAATTCTCTAATGAAGTTGGCTCGTTTTGTGGTAGAAGTGGGCATTCTGCAGCTAAGTGACCTGATTGTTTACAAGAAAAACATTCAAGGTTGTCGGTTGCTCAGAAAATTCTGTATAATGTGTTGTCGAAATTTATTATGTAAGAAGCTGGTAATGTTGCATTGTTTTCTAAAGGAGTAATATACGTTTGTCAGCGAAAACTAAGAATATGACTAAATTCTGGGCGAGACGCGTTTATTTTAGAAAGTTGATAGGCAATAATAGATTTAGACCTAGCTTTATTAGCTCTGCTTTTAAAATAGAATGTGGTATCCTGGGGCATATATTGGGTAAAACAATTTTTTGATTTGTAGTGAATAATTTGCGGGCAGTGAGAATTTGATTGTTGACTTTAATTAAACCATAATTTTTTACATTTATCTACTAGTTCTTTTTAGGATAAGTAAATGCATATTCTATTTTATGAAATCCGTAAGGCAAAAATAATATCTTAGGGATTTACAATCAGATATAGGATAGATATTAGGATATCTTAGATTTTACAATAATGCCCAAAGCTATTAGATAATCTTGAATTTTTACGTCATTAATGGAAGTAAATAAGATGGCTTGCTGTTTATCAGTCTATATTTAATTTTTTGTTGTAATTGATGCGTATGATTGGGAATTGTATTGGATTGAATTACTAAATATGGGAAGGTTCAGAGGAGGATTAGAGACATGGTCCCCTGGATTTTGTAATTTATTATTTGAACGCCACATTAATAATTTAAGCTGTGGGTGAGTGCGGTCCTGTTCACCTCAAGAACTTGTTTTGATATTTAAACTTGTCAAGGCTTCGAAAGGAGTTCCATTAACGAGTGATAACACGTTATCAGCTGTCCCGAAATACAGTCATTTTAAATGGTAAGAACAAACCATAATCTAATATTTTTCTACCTCTAATACAAATTTAAGTGCATTAGTTAGTGCTGACAAAATTATCTCAAGTGAGTGGCTCTTCTTTTGGTATTATCTTTGTAACAATAACCAAATAACCTTTAAATAATACCGACGTAAAGAGATAACAAAAATTCCAGTTGGGTCTTGACCAGTTTTTTGGACCTGCCACAGGATCGGCTCAACTTCTGATCAAGAAAATTAATAAAATGACTTCATACAACAATAATACTACGCACAACTCCACTAAACACAGTTACTTAGATGTAAATTATTTTAAACATCCAACTAAATAACAAGCTAAATTATGTGCAGTGCATGAGCGATTTTTTATTCCATATACCTACGAACATATACGTACTTTTCGCTCGTGCTCGTTTTGTTAATTGTTTGTGATGGCTTCATCATCAACATCATTAAGTTTTACACTGGTACTGTTGCGTACAGTCAGTAAGTCTGTCTATTCACCAAGAGAGAAGACTATTGTCCTGAATGTTCACGATGCTCTGGTTTCTCAGAATCCCACAAACACTGTTCGCAACATAGTCGAAAGTTGTGCCAACATGACTGACGTAGGAGAGTCAACTATATATAGGTTCCTATCAGAAAGAAAAAACACGGTATAGCTAACCCAAACACAAACGAACACTTAAAGAGAGGGAAAAAGCCTATTGAAATTAATGAATTTGCAAAACATGGTATTCGAAGGAAAATTCATGGATTTTTTTTCAAAAAAGAAATACCAAACCTAAACACAATTTTACAAGAAGTTAGAGACGACCCGGATTTGCCTCATATCGAACCAACTAAATTGTGGCAAGTTTTAAAAGAATTAAATTTCCGGTGGGAGAAATCAGACCGAAAATCACTTTTGATTGACCGGGAGGAGATAATATGTTGAAGAAGAAATTATCTAAGATCCATACAAAAATTCCGGGCTGAAGAAAGGCCAATGTTTAACCAGAATGAAACGTGGGTAAACTAAGGTCATACTCTAAAAAAATTTGGTCAGGTAAAAATATATTAAGCTCCAGGCAAACCTTTATGGAAGGTTGGTCTACTTATATCTCCCGACCTTCTGGTAAAGGCAGTAGATTAATAATTTCTAACATTGGCAGTGAAAAAGGATTTGTTAAGCATGGTTTGTTGGAATTTCAGTCCAAAAGCACAAAAGACTATCACGAGGAGATGACAGCTAATGTTTTCGAAGAGTATTTTGAGCAGATGATTGAACACATACCACCAAATTCAATTATAGTATTAGATAATGCACCTTATCATTCACGACTAGTAGAAAGACTTCCAACGACTGCGTGGAAGAAACAGGATATTCTTGACTGGCTGCGGAATATGTGCCTGCCTTACGAAGATGGAACGTTAAAAGCAAAACTTTTACCATTCAAGAAATACGTAGTTGACAAAATGGCGGAAAGGCGAAACATCACAGTCCTTAGACTGCCACCCTACCACTGCGAAATAAATCCAATTGAACTCATTTGGACAAAAATGAAAAGTTATGTGGCTAGAAAAAATACGTCAAATAAAATACAAGCTGTACGTGAATTGTTATACGAGTCTTTACAACATATTACAGAACAAATCTGGAAAGATCAAAACATGTAATAGAAGAAGAACAAAAATGTGGGATCTGGATAACATAATTGATGCGACCGTAGAGACACAACCGCTAATTATTAACCCTCAAGACGACTCGGATTCCGAAGTTGATCCTATTTATTTAGAATTTGAATAGTTTTCTAATCGTAATTATATAAGGTAAGTAATAGTACATAGTTGTAATTATAAGGTATTAAAGTGGGGAGGCGCACAATGTCGCCTGTCAAAATGTTCAAGTTTTAAATGTATCCATTTTTTTTTCAAATCCTGAGAAAATTAAAAAGCATTTTTGAAAAATTTAAAGGCAGAATGAAATATTTATTAGAATAAATAAAAAGTTTCTTTTGCATGCAATAGTTTTAATTAAAAATTATACTATATTTTCTCTTTTATTTTCACCCCTGTTACCTAACATATTAAAATAAACATTGTAGAAGTTTTCAGGGACTTTTTGCCTTCAGTAATAATGTAATCTTTCATTCCGAGTTTACATTTTTCAAAAATATTTATTAGTTTTCTTCGGATTCGAAAATAATGGATACATTTAAAACACATTGAAAATTTTGCCAGGCGACATTTGGCGCCTTTCCCGTTAATTAAATAAATGTATCTTTTACAAATGGCAAGAAACTTTTTATTTTTGAATAAAATAAGGAATTTTTATTAAAACAAAAATACAATTTACATAAGTACAATTTAAAAAATATATTTATTTAGTTCAAATAAATGTTTCAATCATATACTCTACTGGTCGTTCATCTGTAACCATTTAAAATACCTTCCTAATCGGATTATAAGTATTGTATTCCGTCAGATACAAGGTGGGTTAGTCGAAAAGATCTTAAACCGTCAGTTTCAGGTTGGTTTTTACTATTATATCGTATTACCTATCCTCTTTGTATTTCAATTCTCTAATTAGGGTTAAACTTGTAGTGAGCTATCGACAAATTCTGAACCGATTATAGGGTTAAGCAAAAACATAACAAAAATGTTAAAAATGAAAATGAATAACTGATGATCAACTTCTGCACGAATAATGAACTTAGAATACAAACACATTTTTTGACCACAAAGACCAACACAAATATACTACATTTAAGAACACCCGTGGATGACGACCGAGATTATGTTGTAAAGAACATAGATATATATCCATTGAACAAAATCGACGTAAGATGCCTCAACTCGCAGATATAGGTAGCCATCATAGCCTAGTATTATGTACAATAAAAATCATCCTTAAATACTTTACACCCAAGAGAGCGCCAATACAAACAAAAATCAAAGTCGAAGGACTAAATACGGAATCCACGGAATACTTATACAGGAAAAGAATATCAGAGAAGATCGGTGGGAATGAAATATTCGAATGAAAACGAGAGAGGCTAAAAAAAACTCAACAATAACTCAAAATAATGAAGAAGATAAGGAATTTAAAGCAATTAATTTTGGCAGCGATAATAGTGACGATCAAAATTTTCAACCGCCTTCGAGAAGCTCCAGTGATGAGAGCACTGATAACTCTGATAATGAAGCCGGCGATAATGAAGATCTTCAAAATGCTTCGACATATTTCATTGATGCCGAAACATCTGCTGATGTTACTGTGTGCCAAAAAATCAATCTAAACACTTCTGTTGGAAGTAGAGCAGCTAAAAGAAATATTTTTAAGGGTCCTTCTTGACCCACATCATATATGCAAAAACAAAAATTATTTTCAGATCTATTTAAAGTGCTGTTTACTTATTTATTGACGATTGAATTATGAAACGCATATAATACTGCACAGAAGTTAAGGATTGAAGTTGAGGAGTGAAAAATTTTACTAGAAAATTTTGAAGCGTTTCTTGGACTTTGGTATGCTCGTCGATATTTTTAACAAAACAATGTTGGTCTGAATATTTATAACAAAACGGTTTTTACAAATAATGGGGTTTATACGTTTTGACATCCGGTCATCCAAAAGCAAAGACTTCAAGGCAATTAATTTTATCGAATTTCAGAAGTTTGGGAGCGATTTATTTTAAATTGTCAAATAGGTTTTATAACTAACGAAAACAATTATTGATGAAAAACTTTTTCTAACAAAATCAAGGTGCAGATTTACACACTTTATGGCTTACAAACCCGACAAGATTGTTCCGTATTTATGAAAACCTGAAATTTGTCCTTTAAATGTAAGACTTTCTAAATATGTAGTGTTAAAGCTGATGAAACCCTACTTGAAAAATTGGAAAAAAACGAAATATAACAACTGAGATTTTTTACTTCTATCCATCTTGTTCAAAAGCTCGAACGAAACAATACAACAATTTTAGCGACAGTCAATATAATTCAAAAAGAAATACCAAAACCCTTAAAAAACAAGAAAAGTGAGCTTTTTTAACAAAAGCTCACTTTAGGTACAAAAACTGCATTGCCATCGGTTACCAAGGTAAAGCAAATAAAAACGCTATTTTGGCGCTTTACCCATCAGTAGCAATCCAATAAGTAGGAAAAAAAGCCAGAAATTATAAAATTCCAAGTAAAAATTCTAATATGTAAAGTCTAAATGGTATGTATGATATATTTCATTCTCCGTATATCTATATTGGTCCAGCCACTTATTTTGATCCATATACCTTTGTCAACGAACTAGTGTTGTGTAAAACAGCAATTTCGCATATCTCATAGATTTTTATGAACTATAGTTTAAACTTAAAGCTACAAACTTTATGAAATCGCTTCTTTTAAAATAATAAAAGCACCATAATTTTCCTCAGAGGACCTTGAACAATTTTAAGAAAAAAACAAGTTCTCTGAATAATCTAAGACCATTCGAGCAGTTTTATTTATTTCGATCATACAATTTACTTTTTCCACCATTTTAAAAGAAACTATAGCCACGTTTAACATATTTATTGAATTTGTGATTGCCTTTTACATTATCCGATAACAGAGTTTAACCGACTTTTTCCATTCCACTTTTTTCTGTTTTATTGTTTGCATGTTCTTTTAAAGGAAGTGAAAAATGACAGAATATCTTACAATATATATCTAAAATATGCTCTATGTTATAAGGATAAAGCCCAAAAAACATTTTATTATATCTCTTCTCTTGAGAAGTGCTTCGAATATAAAGCGGTACGATTTTATTTGAGGACTCGAAGTCAATATTTGTTCGGTTTTGGGACCGGTCCAGGTCAGTAATTTATTTAGGAAACCGAAAAGCTGACTCTTTTTTCCAATAAATTCCAGATATCGAATAAAGAATGTATTATTGGATTATCAAATTTTTATCTAAAAAAAAATTTTAAGTTGCATGTACAAATTAATATTTTTTAAGGTTTTTAACCCATTCGCATTTTAAGTTATCAGTTGATAGACGAGTAGGTATTTTTTTTGCCTTAGGTTCAAGACCTATTTAGCCAAAAAATTGGTTGAATACGTAAAAACAATTAACTCCTACACTTCCTTTAAATTTATTTTTGACAATTTCCTAACCGTTCGTTCATTAACTCAATTTTCTAACCTTCCCATTGAAAACACTATTGAGTGACTAAACAAAAAGGATTAAACAGGAGCAGAAAGTCGCCATGAAAGTGCCCTTTATAGCGACTTTTTTTTAACCCATTTAAGGCCGAAACTTTTATTGTCTTATATTAATGAGATATTTAATTTTTAGGCTTATTAAGGTTAACAGAAATAAAGTATGGAAGAAATTTTGGAAAAAATACAATATATTTTTCAAAAAAGGGTGTCCTTTTAAAAGCCCGGTGGCAAATTCACTGATTGTGAATAAAAAGTAAATAAAAGTACCAAAATTTTAAAACAAAGTTTTTTATTTTAATTATTTCAACAAATTAAGACAAAAAAATCTTAAATATCTAATTTGTATGATATTTATAAAAACATTGTTTTGGATGTAGTGCTACATTACATTTATTGCAGCAAAAATTACATTTTTTGTGACAAGCAGCACAACGAGTTTGAGTGTCCTTATAGACAATAAGGTGGTCCATCCGATCGTATCTTGAGTGACGATGCAAATTGGCTAAAGGTTTGCTGGGTCCTCTTTTTGTTGTCTTTTTAAAAGATTCAAGAATACCTACTGTAATTGTGCGACGATGCTGTAAATGGTCCATTTTACCACCACTAATTCTATGCAATTGCCAGGCATTTTGTTCTGCTAGATCCACTATGTGGCTTATTATGGGAAAATACCATTTCTTGCCACGGATGGCTACTCTGTAGTAGCTGATATTTTCATCTGCCCGATCGACGCCACCCATGTTTTCATTATACTGTTTTATAATATTAGGTTGATCAACAAGCACCTTCTTTTTTTCTTTTTGAGAATACCGTTGTACTTGCTTTGTTGGATATATTTGGTTGTGATTGGATATTATGGAAACAACATTATTGTCATTTCATTTGCAAACTACTATTTCACTTTCCTCTGCAGTACAGTAGTCAAACGAACCCCATTCTTTCTGATTCAGTCTGCCTGAACCCTCAATGTCACAATCTTTCCCTAGGCGATTTTCTCTTATTGTACCTGTTCCTTTACATCCCCTTGATGTAAGTTCTTCCAAAAGGAGCAGCGTGGTAAAATAGTTGTCAAAATATATATCATAGGGTAATTTGGAAGCCTTTACTTTTAGGGCATCAACAAATTGTAAAACAACACTAGGTCCCAAACCAAGAAATTTATATTTATCTTGAATAGTGGATGAAGATCCCTGATATGGATCAAACCACTCCACATAACCTAGCCTAGTAGTCCCCATCCAAAATTTATATCCCCATCTGATAGGTTTAACACGGATAAACTGCTTGGATCCATGTTTTCCATAATACGGAACCATTGACTCATCCAAGCTGTGGTGTTCTTCTTGTGGTGCTAAATCGAGAAATTTTTGATTCATTACATCAATCAGTGGTCGAACCTTTGAAAATTTGTCATGTGTATCTAATTTTGCATTGTCACAACAATGAATATTCTGTACGATAAATCTAAAACGGTTTCGAGACATTGCATTAGCCACAAGGTCGTAAGTAGAATCAGGGGATTTTTTCTAGTACATATCTCGCCTAGGAACACTCATATATCCACTATATAATAAAATCCCAATAAAACATTTAATTTCATTAGTTGTAATATCGCCTTCACGGCTATGTAAATTGGCGTACACATTTGAAAATTCAACAAGCATCTGTATAATTGTATCATCAAAAAATAAGAAAAAAGTATCCACCGGGGAAATGATGTTTTTTCGACCTTCTATTATACTCCATCTTGAAATCTTGCTATGTATATCTCTGTTGGTCCATCGATAGTTTTTGCGGCGTTTGCTTTTCTGTTCTTTCACATTTACTGTAGGAGCTACTTGTTTTTTAGACTTTGACGTATTCTTTTTAGAGTGCGACAAAGGGATGTTGTCTTAATCTTCATTTATATCGGATTTGGTATGGGTTTTTTGATCATTTATGACTATCTCTGCCTCTACTCGTAGTTGATTTCCTGGCAAGTTACTTATTTCCACAGCATCTTCATCACCGCTGTCCTCGTCAGTCTCTTCCCCATCTTTGGGTGGAAAAATAATTATTTCATCAGAAAGTTCATTATCTGATAGATTTTTTGTCTCATCCATCAACTCACTTAGAGTCAAAGGTTTTGGCCAATACCTAAAAAAATATTCGTACTTAGTATAACGAAAAACGCCACCGTTCTTTATAAAGAACACCAAACTTTGATGACCAATATACAAAAATAATAATAGCTTTTCTATTATATAACTCCTTACATATACCTAATATTAAAGGCATTTTAAATACATACATAAAATATCTTTGAAATTAAGAGATCTAAACAATATATTTTACTCACCTTCTATCAGTCATGTTTGGAAACTATAAACAGTCTTTCAGGTAACCTCAAAAACTCTGCAGTAAACACCAGATTCATAAAACAATTGTTAATTTTTTTTAATAAAATGGCTTCTTTTTAAACGACACAGCACGCCATCCCTTAATAACTAGCAAAATAATTAAGTTACAGGCATCTTTGTAGCGAGGTCTTTTAAAAGGACGGTGGCCTTAAATGGGTTTTAAACAAACAATACAGACGGTTAAAGGTAAATGACATAAAAGGAAACACAATGGGAAATGCTACAACTAACGTCCTACCATTTCGAATTCACACAACACTGAAAATAGCAGTTATATTTTCCGTTTGGTACGTTTGAAAAAAAATTGAAATTTTGAATTTTGAAATTTTAAATTAAAATTGAATTGAAAAAATTTGACCAAAAAAATCTAGGAGTGGAGACCGAGAGCGGATAGACGAAAACCCGGGAAGACCACCCACAAGATGGACTGACGACATAAAGAGGATGTGTACCAACTGAATTGCAGCAGTGCAAGATAGATCTGAATGGAGGTTTTTCGAGGAAGTTTATGTTCAGTGGTGGACGACTATGGGCTGATGATGATGATGATGACGTTTGAAAAAATCCCATAAAATCGATCTACTAGTTGGATTTCAAATACCTAAATAGAGAATAGAAGCAACGTTCTGCGGCAGTATGATTTTTTGTTGGGATATGGCTTGAAATAAAAATTTTATGGCTTCTTGATTATACCGACATTGAAACATCCAGTGGTTAAGGTCGTCATAACTTCCATTACATTCATATATATCAGTATCGGAAAGTTTTATTTTATATTGGTAAGCGTTTACGGTATCATGTCCAAAAAGGCATCTAACGTACATAGTAAAAATTTTTCGAGAGATAGAGTTTCTTTTATTTGGGGGAGTAGATAGAAGAGTTGGATACATACTGCATTATGTATTTTTGCTACTGTTAGTAAATGATTGCCACTAAATTTTCCAATTAAATCTAACATGTTTCTTCCTAGCTAAAACTAAATCCCATTTGAGCAACTCGTTGTATTCTATACCCACTAAAGTAGCGTCTTTACCAAATGGTCTACTTTTCCATTGCCTGAAATATTAGAGCCACCTTTAACCCACTTAAAGTTAATAATTATTTTTTTAAAAAGTTAGTAAACCTTATAGATTTGTATTGTATTCGATCCAATTTAAACAAACTAGACCCCACCTTGTTGTTTACGTTTGCTATTTTACGACGGTAATTAGTTGCAAGTTTTTGGAATTATTTGTGTATTTCTTACATTTGTTGCAGAGTATTTATAATAAGAATGGAGTCAAAGAGGTCTAAATTAGATGTAGCTACACCCGGTTGCAGCAAAAGAGAGAGGTTGAGAGAAACAATTTGAGCTATATCAATTGGCGAACGAAGATTTTAAAAGGAAGATAATAAATTTGATGACTTAATTCAAGAAAATCCTAATGCGTTTTCGGAACTAGCAGTTTAAAGTACAAGTACAAATCAACCCAAAACAAAAAATGTGATATATGCTGAAAATGGACGTAGGTGGTGTCTAAATAGTTTCAATAGCAAACATACCAGGGTTTCAAAGAAAAAATTGACATTTCACTTGCCCGGATTAAAAGGACCAGCAAAAATATGGTAGATTCAAAAAAATTGAACTTTAACAAAAAAATGGTGGATATATTATGTCAAGTACACTCATGAAAAAATCGAAATTCGATGTAAGAGCGAGCAATGGTGTCTTGGAGTAATAGATAATGTCGAAATATTACTGGTGTTTGGATTGTTATATTTGAGGGTTGTTTTTGTGATAAACGATTTATGGTTACTAAATTTGGACCTGTTCTCTTTAGGACAAACATAAAAAAGAACCGTTTTAAACTTCTGATCCACTGCCAGCACGGTTTAGTAATATCTTTAGTAAAATTTCTCAGAAATGAGAAAAGACATAAGAAAAATTGATCAATGTGGAGCTGTCAAGGATATTTGGGATATGTTCGAGGAAACCGAGTAAATGTACACTCCATCGGAATATGTAACAATCGATAAGACGCTTCTGGAATTAAGGAGCCGTTGTCGCTTCGTTAAGATGTACATCCCAAATAAGCCCGACAAATATGGTCTCAAATCCGTTACTATGTGTAATGCAAAAAAATATTATATGCGATATGTTAAACCTTATACAGTAGACTCCCTCTATAACGAGAACTGAAATGACAGACTAATTACCTCGTTATAAGCCGATCTCGTTATATCAGACAATAATACTGTGCATACATATGAATCTGTAGTTTTCTTAACCATTAACTTCCTATAGTGAAGCCATTCGGAGCAATATAAGATGCTAATAAATATTGTTTGAATGGCGTTTTTGAAAAAAAGTTATTTACTTTTATTGTCAATGAAATATATTAAAACATAAAAGAGTTGTTTACTTTTATTATCAATGATATACGTTAAAACAAAAAATCTGTACTTATATTTTTTTCCAACTACATAATGTATAAAGCGTATTTTCAAGGATAACATAAACTATTGCTTCTGCAATTTTAAGAACTCTGTCATTTTTAACTGCTTTAAATGGTCCAGTATCATTCTAACTATCATATTTTCTAAAGATGTGAAACAGTTGTATTTATTCATTGTAAAGAAGTTTATTGCGGGCTGCAGTTAAGTTTATTGAGGGGCTGTTTGAAAAGGTATTTATTTATAGCCACGTCCGGACCAAAAACGTAAAAAACACGTTTTTGGATCTTATTTTCTCTCGTTATAACCAAATTTGCCTCGCTGTAGAGGGTTATAGTTCAATAGAAATTTCACCGGACATCTAATGTACCTCGTTATAAGCGAAACCTCGTAATAACCGTGTTCGTTATAGAGGGAATATACTGTATTGGTAAAGGGGAAAGAAAAAGTCAATGTTCGATGCCAACACAATACGTACTTGAGCTTACAACAGATATTTATGAGACAAATAAAAATTGCACTCTGGACAATTATTGGTTTACCTCAGGTAACATAGCTCACGTATGTAAAATTCTTAGGTATGTGGTTTGATAATCACCTTACTTGGAAAGAACATATTAGACAATTAGTTTTGGCTTGTCATAATAAACTTAACCTAATGAGAACACTGTCAAATAGATATTGGGGCTCTGATCTCTCTACCTTACTTACAATCTACAGAACTCTATAGATCAAAAATTGATTATGGATCAATCGCTTACGCCTCTGCTTCCCCCACCTTGTTAAAACAGCTAGACTCTATTCACAACACAGCACTTACACTCTCTTTTGGCACATTTCTAACGTCACCGGTGGTAAGTTTATATTCTGAAAGTGGGGAGCCTTCATTATATCACCGCCGAATGTCCTTAACACTTTCACACGCAACGTCAATAGCCTCAAATGTAAACAAACCTCTATTTCATAATACGTTCACTAATAAATATATAAATCTCTTTACCAATAGTACCAAACATAAGCCTTACTATGAGCGAGTAAGGTGTTACCTGAGATGTCTTAATATCGAATTTCCAATTACCTTTCCAATCAATATTAAAAGCCCCTCTCCTTGGATAATTAATACCCTAAATTTATATACTTATCTAACCCAATACAACAAACATATTAACTGTTACGCAGAGATTAAGAATAATCTAGATTTAATTTTCCGTCAGCATTACGAACATTGCTATAAAATCTTTAAAGATGCATTTAAGTGTGATAAAGGAGTAGGTGCTGCATTCGTTACTCCAAGCGATACATATCAATTTCTTCTTCCAACCTTCTTTTCGATTTTCTCCGCTGAGCTCTATGCAATGTTTAAAGCTATCATGCATATAAATTCTAATAACATTCCTAACTCTGTTATTTTAAGTGACTCACTAAGCGCCCTTCAAACCCTTAAACAGATCTATCCTAAAGGTCCCCTTAAGAAACTGATAAAACTAGAACTCATGAAGGCTCAAGAAAATTCTAGGAGTATCAGATTTATATGGATTCCGTCCCACATTGGCATTGCTGTCAACGAAAGTGCGGACCAGTGCGCGAGTGAAATTGCTAAAAGTGCCGATATAGAAAAAGCCGAGAATCGAAACACCGCGAGTGATATAAAAGCTTTTATAAAAAATCGAGTTTTGTGCAAGTGGAAAAACGAATGGCAATCTTCTCAAACATCACTGAAGCAAATTAAAAATGACATTACAGCTTGGGAACCCTCAACCAGGAATAGAAGAGAACAATTGGTGATAACGAGATTACAAATTGTACACACGAGACTTACTCACTCATATTTACTGTCCAAAAGTGATCCACCTATTTGTGAAACATGTAATGTACAAGTAACCGTTAACCATTTATTATTGAATGCCATAGATTTGCCAATTTTCGTCTTACATTTAACATACCTAACAGTTTAAGTAATTTATTAGGCAGTAATTTTTCAGTTAGTAATATTGTAAATTTCGAAACGTAGATTTCTATGGAAAATAAAATCTAGTTCCAATGTAATATAATTTATTGAACCGAAACCAAAGAAAAACTAATTTTATAATAAATATTATAGTACGGTTCAAGAAACTCAAAACTATAATATATATGTATATATATATATATATATATATATATATATATATATATATATATATAGTATAAAACATGTTTAAAATATGATACTTATTATAATGATAAAATCAATATATTTCTTTTGATGTATTTATTTCGATGAAAAAGATTTACGCTCTCTAATTCAGTGAAGCGACCTATGTAACAAACCAACCAAGAGTAGGTACTTTCAGTTACAATTATAGCAACATACTGCTGGTAAGCCGCAACTAATTACAAATTCAACGATGACACACAATCAAAATACCTTCCAAACCAAAGCATCTTATTGCATTAAATAACTAGTTGAATAATTTACCACTGACACTTAACTTTGCTTTGGCGTTAGCTGGTAGTTTGGTATTCGGGAGTCGCAATACAACTTGTAACAAACATGTCCTTAAGAAGTTAGGAGGATTTATGTCTGTAATTATCCGACAGTCTAATTTTACACACAATCACCATTACTGTTAATTTTTAAACGAAATGCTGAAACATGTTACCATGGGGTTATTCTATCTTCGGAGAGAAATGGGGAACTTTGTTCAAAAATGCGCAAGAAAAATGATACTTTACTTATATATATATATATATATATATATATATATATATATATATATATATATATATATATATATATATATAATATTTTTAATTAATCAAAAAAATTAATTAACTAATTATTGCTTGGCGCACCAAGACTTTAAATATCACAATAATATATATATATATATATATATATATATATATATATATATATATAACATATATATTCAATTTATCTCACGTTGTACTTTTGTGGCACAGTATCTTTATTTTTGTATTTTCAAGAATGAGACCCAAAAGGAGTAATAAAAAACAAGAATGTCAAATGTAAAATTCGTCAATATATTGAATTGAAATAGGATTAATAAATATATCAATTGTAAAATTCATCAATATCATGTATCAACATAAGATTAATGTACATGTTATATGAAAACATAAAATTTTCTATAGTCCTTTTCCATCATATTGATAGCACATTATGTATGCAAATCCTCAACAGGTCAAAAAACCATAGGCGTCACACTATACTTGTTTTGAAATAAATAAAAAACATTAATATTTTAAGATGCCGTCAACAATTCATTATCTTTTAAAAAATCTTCTGTAAAATAAGTGTCCACTAATCTCAGTATACCTTTTTTGTGCGTAAAAAACGTCGGTATATATGCCACACGATTATTGTTATTTATACACGGGTGATTAACAAGAGAATTCAATATTTCACGAAATAAATTAATGTAAACAGTAATTTAAAGGTGATTATTGTTTTCTATACAAGTTATCGCCTGACGCAAAAAGAATACCTTCTTTGAACGATTACCTGGAATTACTGATAAGGCTTCACTAATGATAGTTTAAGTAGTTTTTATGCCACATTACAGCTTATGCCAATAATATAAATTAGAAATTGTTTGCATCTTCCATTTAGTTTGTAGATGTACATTGTTCATATTTTACCTACCTACGTTTTTGGTGTCGATATTTTGTTATTTGCATTAAAAAATGACGTCGACAACAGGTTTTATCCCGGTTAAGTGTAGTTTTAAAGGTGCCTACAGTCTAAGAGAGAAAAATATAATATTAAATGTACACGATGCACTTGTACATCAACGCCCTTTAAGTAATTTCGTGAAATCGTTAACATGTGTTCAAATAATATGACAGGGGTTGGAGAAACAACAATTTATAGATTCCTAAAAGAAAGAAAAGGAGGAACTGTTTCATCTCCCTAGAAGAGTGGAGGGAGTAAACCCTTGGAAATTGAAGAAATACATAAAAACATGATAAGACGCAGCGTCCACTCATTTTTTTTAACAAAGAATTTCCAACATTGGACAAAATCCAAACATTAATTAGAGAAAACGAAGAGTTACCAATCATAAGCAATAAGAAATTATGGGGACTATTGAGAGAGATGGGATTTCGTTGGCAAAAGAATAGAAGAAAATCCGTTTTAATTGAAAAAGATTACATTGTATGTTGGAGACGAGTTTATCTAAGAACTATTAAAAAGTACCGAGAAGAAGGGAAAACAATTTTTTATTTGGACGAGACTTGGCTAAATGAAGGTCATACTGTACCATATCTATGGGTTGATACAAATGTGAAAAGTTCCCGTCAGGCATTCATCGAAAGTGTATCTACTGGAATAAACAATATTCCCGTTGGAAAAGAACGCAGAATCATAAGAACCCATATTGGAAACGAATACGGTTTTGTCAATGGTGGATTATTAAGTTTTGCCTCAAAATCAACCAAAGATTACCACGAGGAAATGACTGCTGACGTTTTTGAAGAATATTTTGAGCAAATGTTGGATTTAATTCCAAAAAATTCTGTCATAGTCATGGATAATGCTAGTTACTATTCAAGACTAGCAGAAAAATTGCCAACAACGGCATGGAAAAAAGGAGAGATAATCGAATGGTTGGATAAACGCGCAATTGAGTACAAGGAGAATTCGACAAAAAAGGAATTATTACCTATTGTAAGGCAACATAAAGCAGCTTAAAAAAAATATATAATTGATGAAATGGCATTAAACCGTGATGTAATTATTTTACGTTTACTCCCATACCACTGTGATCTGAATCCGATAGAAAATATATGGTCCCAAGTAAAGGGTGAAGTCGGAAGCAACAACAAAACTTTTTAACTAGAAGACTTACAACAATTATTAGAACATTCCTTATCAAAAGTAACTCCAGAAAATTGGAAAAATGCTGTTAGTCATGCTCACAAGGAAGAAAATAAAATGTGGAAATTGGATGATATGACTGATGCAATGCTGGAACCGGTAGTAATTAACATTGGAGTTGAAGATTCCTTAGATTCTGAAGAAAGCAGTGAATCTGAAATGGAATTTGATTAAAATAATATTCATTTTTTTACAAATCGGCCCCTGTTACGGCCACAAATTATTTTATATATAACCAATAAAATAAACATCTTACATTTCGTGCAAATTCATTAGTACCTGTTAATCTCCATCACTCCGACACTGGCAACTTTATTTAGGCATTAGTAACCCTCAAAACTATTGTATTCTATTCTGCTTCAACCTTTATACCTGGTGGTCATACTCAATTTAAAATTGTTTTCCTATATACTTCTGTAAACTTGTTGACACATATCTATTTTTCATTGAGTCACCCGTGTCAACAGTTTAGGGATTTGCAGACATAATGTGCTATCAATATGATGGAAATGGACTATAACAGAACAAAAATCATACTAAAAATTATCAACATCTACAATTCGCACATTATATTTTCCTAACGTGCTCTTTAGTTCCAGGAATTAAAATTGTTTTTATTTAGTCACCGACAATATATTTTTAATCCACTATAAACTCCCTGTGAACGTCTCTTGAAAACTAAAAAAATTTAATGAATAAATTGGTACTTCTTCTTCTATCAAATGGTACCCACTTCTTTTGGTTTAGCTACTCTCCTACTTGATTGAACTTGATCTTTGCCGTTGAAAGAAACTATTTCATATCGAAATTGAAATTTCCAATCTGCTGCTTCTAAATATCAGAATCTGGTTTCCTCTTAAAAAGACATATTCAGCCTAGCCTAAAATAATTTTTATTTAAACAACTTACAATTTTAATCTTTGTAGATATCTACATGCATTGCTTGGCTGCTACCACGAAACTTAACAAACTCTCTTTTACTACTCACCTTACTCTAACGGTAAACAACAATATTTACTTTTCTTTTATAATTTTACGAAGAAATCAAAAACACCTTTTCTTCTTCAAATCACCTACCGCACTCCTGTGTTTCTTCTTTTAAAAACCCTACTCGGTTTTCTCTCCTATCCATTCCTTAAAATCTTCTCATTGATCAATAACATCACACCAAGAAACTACGTATCTTGTTCGTCCTTCCTATTCTTCTCTATCCTCATTTTGCTCTATTATACAGACAAAATATATACCGGTTTCTTGTTGACAAAAAATGTACGTCATCCTCGGTTATTTGGAATAAGCAATATCAATACAATCGCTTACAAATAAATTTTAATATTAGAAAAGACCTAAAACCGTATTTTAATTTTCAATGTTCATTATTTCGTAAAATTCCTATACCTATATTTGAGTTTAAACAGATGCCGGTATACAGTGATGAGTGTCTTACCACCCGGCTTTTTAACGTAAGAGATAGAAAACACAGTTACCTTGTGAAATAAAAAGAGATGAAACTCGTAGAGGTGAGAAATAATCGGAAAAACCTATAATTTATATTACATTACATTACCACTAACGATAGTCTCACACCTTTAGACGATAGATTCGAGCTAAATCACCTCGGTCATAATTATTATGAGTAACGTCGAATGTGTGACGTATTTCCATTTTTTAATTTCGCATAAGTAAAAACTGATTGACCACAATAAAGCAAAAATGTGTAGTGATTATTTAATCTAAAGTTTTAAATTAGGTATTAACCAAGAATAATTTCTACTATGATTTGAGGAGTTTCATACACTCTTGTCACGGAATAATTATAAATCCTTCGTGGATTAGTGGTAAGAATTCGACATTGCGATACAGACATCGCAGAAAATTAGAGTTCAAAACCCACATGTGGTTTTCTTTTTTTTTTTAATAATTTGAAATTATGCAAGATCGTTTTGCTTTGAATCACTAAAAAAACTAAAGTTAAAACAAAAAAATCTTATTGACAAAATAGTATCGTCGTACTTTCGAAAATAAAGTAAAAACTTTTAAAGATTGTTTAAATAAGTAAAAATTCTACAAAATAAAAAAAATATCCGTGGCCACTAATCAATCGATTAGGAAAAGTCGCACTGAGATATTCACTGACGATGCGAGAATTATGTGCAGGACAACCATCGTGTTGAAATCATATGGAATCGAAAGGTATTGGTAAATTACAAAGGGCTGGGACAATTTTATTTTGCAGAAGTTCCAAGTACTTTTCGAAGACGCTGGGTACGAGCGACATAAATCTGACGAGGATTTCCTCGAGATCAATACCTAGCATTGATTGAATTGTGACGGCCATGCAATGAAAACGTACATTCATCGGTGAACAAAACGTTCTCTAAAAAATGTTCATCTTGATGTGACATTTCCATTGCAGTTTGACAAAATTCTAAACGTCTATATTGATCCCCAGGGAATTGTTCGTTGGATTTATGAAGTTTATAGGGACGGTATCGATGTCTTTACAAAATTTCACCTACTCTAAATCTTGGAATTCCACATTGTTCTCCGAGACGAGGTGTTGATTGGGTAGGATTTTGCTCAATACTTGCACAAATCAAAGTGTCCCTTAGTTCCAAATCTGGATTTACCTCCCTTCGTCTACGAACTCCTCTTGGATCGAACACGCATCCATAAGTAAAAAAATTACGTATAATAGACTGAATTGTTGATTGTGCTGGAGCCGGCCTATTTGGAAACATATTTACAAATTGTTGTCTAATCATGTTATCTGATAATCCATTCACATGCCAGACAACAATTTGCACTTTTTCCTCGACCGTTAAAATCCTTTTCTCGAATTGTTTTTCAATAAAAAGTTAAAGTTGATAAAACTATTATTATAATTGCTTGTATTAGATCTATTTTTATACGTATTAGCAAATTCTTCTGCTATTTCATCTGTGATTATTCTATTATCTGTCTATAGTTAAGTGATTTTCTTATAAGCTGGTATTCCAGATATTTTTTTGACATTCTTCCACATTTCAGACATAGGGGTCCTACTGTTTATACTTGACACAAATTGAGCCCACGAATTTCTTTTTGAATTTTTTATTGTTAACTGAGCTTTAGCTTTAAGTTTTTGAAATTCTATTTTATTCTTAAGTGTTTTATATCTTTTGTATTTGTTAAAAGCTTTTTTAAAAGCTTCGATCGATGTCTTACATTGTTCATTCCACCAAGAAACTGGTTTATGTTTTGTAACAAGTGTTTTTAATGGTTACCTCGACTGCATCTAAAATGATGCTGAAGAAGGCTTCGATGTCTGTGTCAATATTGTTGGATATTTTACAGTTTGTTACATGTTTTTCCATGATATCTTTAAATAATGTCCAATTTGCTTCCTTCGGTTTCCACTTAGAGGTGTTCTTTCCATTTTTGGGCTTGAACAAGTTATTGGTGATTATTATTGGGTAATGATCACTGTTATAAGTTTAGTCCAATCTGTCCCATGTCATTAATGCAGAGAAGTTATTATCCGCTATCGTTAAGTCCAAGGGCGTTGATTCGCCTGTTTGTATATTGAATCTTGTAGGGCGTCCATCATTCAACAGTGAGAGAGATGCCAGAGAGATGGCATTAGACAAAAAATCTTTTTGCCACAGAAAACAGTGATAAGTTATACTGATCTATTAATTCTTTAATAATAAGTCCTCTTTTGTCATCATATTTATGTAGAACCCCAAATATTGTTGTAAACGTTAAAATCACCTTTTAAAATACGCGAAGAAAGTATATGTCTCACGAGGTTAAAAAGGTCCTGTTTATCAATTAGTTGTCCTGGGGGTAAGTAAATCGTGCCAATATTTATTTTTGTGGTCCCTTCTAGAGAAATAGCTGCAGCTTCTAAATGTGTTTGTAGGGGTAGCTTACTTGCGGTTAATTTGTTATTTAAAAGAATTTTTACTCCATCGCTTGCTATTCTTTGGTTTACTCTATTTTTTGAAAAACTTTGATAATTATGTAAACAAGATTCTTGGTTGATCTTAAGATTCGTTTTTTGAAGACAAATAGTATCTGGTAGATATTCTGATCGTAGAATTTTTAACATCCGTAAGTTATTATAGTATCCGTTTATATTCCACCGAATAATTGAATTAAACGACGCTATTTTTACTTTCTAGTTGTAAAAAAGTTTTAGTTTTATTAAGACTCCGGATCTGTGTCAAGTAAAAGGTCATTTTCGTTGTCGGTAGAAGAGAGTTCGTCATTTAGGTGTTTTGTGATTTTTTTTCTAAGTTTGGTACATTTGATCTTAAGAGATTTATCTGTTATGTGAGCATATAGGTTACTAATCATTCCTAGTAATCCAGTAAAATCATGTATATAATTAATAATAGTGGTGATAATATTTGGAGAACCTGATGCGTTTTCTAACATTTCTATAAATTGGTCGTGATTAAGGCTATAAAATAGTGAATGTTCATTTATTATTATTTTTAGGTCAGTATCAGAACTTTTTTTTGGGTTTTTTGTTGGATTTTTGTGTAGGTTTCCCAAAATTTATTTCTGTTTGTTTATTTTTTTCTGACAGATCTGGTTTATATGTTGGTGAAGGTGATAGAATTTCGTCTACGTCACATTTACGGCTTGTCTGTTGAGTACAATCTAGTGATATAGCGCTGTTCTTTTCTGGAAGTGTAATGGTATTGGTAAGTGAGGATTCTTTTGGTTTGACATGTTCAGGATTTGTAGTTTCTAAGGGAAGTAGATTGCTGATTGGGAAGTTTTTCTATGGTGTTCATTTGTGAAGTAGTGTTTACCGATGTTGAAATAGTTGGAGGTGTGGGTGATTGTTGAGATTTTGTGGGATTTTTACAATTATTAGCATTATGTCCTTGCTGTTTTCAGTTAAAGCATAACTGATTATCTTGGGATAAGAAAATTCGATAGGATTTGTTATCGTAATTAATCAAAAAAGATTCTGGTAAAGGATTTATAACAGGGTTGATAAAAATTTGTCCTCTAAAACTGTAAATATGATAAAATTCCGGTAAGGTAGAGCTAATACGAAGAAAGGTCATTGATGACATTAGCTTGAGACCTAGGGTTTCTAATTCGTGAATAAGAATATCATGGGGAAATAAGGGGCATAGAACTAATCTATCGGCTGGAGTAATATATTTTCTAGCTTAAACTGGTTTATCATTTATTAGTATTACACCATCATGTACCTGCATAAAGTTATCCACAATTTCTTTGCTCGCTAGATACAGGCATACTCGATTATTGGACAGCCTTGAAGAAAATAAGAAGTTTTTGGGCTGTATAAGTGCTCCTAGTGGTATGAGGTAGTCCTGTAGGCGTAATCCATCCTTTGAAGAGAAAACGATCGTTTGTTCACAACTAGGGTATGTATGTTGGCTTAGAACTTTTAAGTAGGATTTAACTGTGTTGGTATGTTGTGGTACAGAGCTAATTACGTTGGTGCTTCCATCTGATGTTACGGACATGATGAATCCTCTATATGCGATGGCACTTAACAAATCACAGTAAACTTCTTTACTCCAAATTAAACTTTAATAAAATTCGGAGAACTTTTAAGTTCGTGTTTACACTTTGACGTTTATTTGACCAATTAAAAGCTTTCTTCTTTATAAGAAACTCAATATTTCGCTATTTATTTGATAGCTTTATCAGAAGTAAACTGTAAAACAATTTAAAGCAAAATAATATTCCCTAAAATAAAATAATAATTAATAATGTCTTTCCCGATATCTAGCAGATCATACAGCTTTATATCGGTGCTGACAAATTTTTTAATTACTAGTAGTTAAAATTAAAAACATAATTTAATTTTTATACCGTTTGCAACTTAAAGTTAAAAGTGACAGTGCATTGAAAATCGCAGAATTCTGTGAGTACAAAACTGAATTATTAATAACCTTAAAATCTGAAGTCAAAGGCAAAATATTTTATCGATTTCAATTAAACTTGTCGACTATCGACAACAACTTTTTGCTGGTTTTTGCTTCTAACAAGTAATTAGGCTGCAGTTCAATTTTATTAAGTGGCCAGGTCCGGCTTCAGATGCTCTGTGCTAATATACGTAAATTATCAGCGGGAAGATCGATGAATCGGAATTAGTTACTACCTCACGAAATATACCCACTTCGTCACAAATATCTTACTCCAATGCATAAAAGAGTTTTAAACACCCTTCAAAAGACCAAGGTATTTACTTTTAACCATACAAGGAATAAAAGTTTCCGAATGTGTAAAAGCTGTTGGATCATAAATATGTAGTTGATCAATTTCTTAGCTCCCAATAATATAATAATATTGATGGTAACCAGATTAAAGTCAGAAGACTTATAACCCCTGCCCAGAGACTTATCATATCTAATGTATGTCCTACTATACCTAATAGCATAATTGAAGAGCACTTAAAAACTATGGGTATAAAATCCGCCTCCAACATGACGTTTCTACGAGTAGGCATGCAAGACCAAAAATACAGCCACGTGCTCAGCTTTAGGAGGCAAATGTTCATAAGTCCTGTAAAAAATGCATCAATTACTGACTCATTTCTAATCTCATTCGACAATACATCATATCGACTACAAATTTCCATAGATGGTTTAAACTGCTCCAGATGTAAGATTATGACGATTCTGACTATCCTTCTTTATTATCATCAAGCAGCTCAAATAATCAAATAGAAACTGACCACCACGTGAATATACATAACTCTACCAATGAAGAATATAATCAGCCACAAGAACAACCACGAAACTAATACCAAGAAGATACCGAAACATTAATGGAACCAGAACCCAATACCATACAAAATCACGAATTAACATCAGCTACAAAGGACCAAACGACTTCCTCACAAACAAACAATGAATTACAAATTTTGAATCAACCAAAAATATTCCAAGATAATTCCTTAGTAACTGAAAGCGATAGAAAAACCACAGAAGTTACTCAATGCTATTAAAAGACAAATATCCTCTCCTGAAATTCTTGAAAATGATCTACCTCCTCCCGATAATCAAAAACCTAAGAAAAAGCCTAAAACCCAAGAAGATATTCTAATTATTCTAAATCAAATTAAAGCAAAAATAAAAAATAGAAACCCTTCCTTTACACTAACTTTTTATGAAATATGTGATTTTTTGGCAAATTCCCTTCACTCAAAACAACCTGAACTTATTGTTAAAAATTATTCAAATGATAGCCAAGAAATAAAAGAAATTTTAAACTTTATATATTCTCAAACACAAAATAAAACTTTAAAAACAATATCACCAGATTGAAGAAGAAACTGCTTCGCAACAGTCTTTCTTCTACTGACGATAACAATCAATCATCATCATCAGTGGCATTATAGCTCGTTATGAGCCAAAGCCTTCTTCAGAACAATCTTCCATTCGCCCCTGCTTCTGGCAACTCTTCTCCATGCTTTAACTCCGATGGATTTTAGATCATCTTCTATGTTATCATGATATGTAAGTTTTGGTCTTCCTCTGGCTAGTCTTTCCAATGGTCCTCTTCGGTCGAAAATTTTTTTGAGCGTTGCATCTTCATCTCGCCTAATTACATATCCCATCCATTGAAGGCGTGCTAATTTAATACATTTTAAAACGTCAGGCTCCCCAAAATTTCTGTATAACTCAAAGTTGTAGCGCCTACGCCACAAACACTGTTCTTGGACTCCTCCATATATTTTCGTTAGAATTTTTCCCTCGAAACGTTTAAACAATTCTTGATTGTTCTGAGCAAGTGACCACGTTTCTGATCCGTATGATAACACTGGCCTTATTAGTGTTTTATATATGGTTACTTTAATTTTTCTGGGTAGTTTTGGGGCCATATGTTTCCTCAAGCCATTATAATTGGCAAGCACTATTCTTCTTTTAATTTCTTCGCTGACATTGTTGTCTTTGGTCAGCAACGAGCCCAGGTAGACGAAGGTGTCTACATCTTCCAGTTCCAGATCATCAATTAATAGTCTAGGTATCTGGTTGCCTGATCTAGTACAATACATATACTTGGTTTTCTGTGCGTTTATTTTTAATCCCATTCTTATTGCAGACGCCCTTAGTGATCGAAATGCTTCAATCAGAGATTCTGTGGATCTAGCAATAATGTCTATGTCATCTGCATAACCAGCGTGGCAAACTACTTGGGATCACACTGCCAACAAACTCAAAGAATATCTTAGTCAAGTAGGAATCAAACTCATCTTACCAAGTAATAGAAAAGACCAAGTCAACATCAACCGACTCCGAATAGGACATACTTTCCTTACCCATAAGCATATCTTCAACCAGGAGGCTGCTTCGATATGTACCAAGTGCAACACTCAGTTATCAGTGAAACATATAATTGTCGAGTGTCCAGTGTACCAGAACGAAAGAATCGCGTGTGCCCTTGGTGACAATTTAAAAAGTGTACTAACGTTTAACTTACAGTCATTACTAAGTTATCTTAAAATGGTCCCTCCGCTAACAACCCGTAGTGGTTGATGCGGGTATATTTATTTAAATAAATAATAATAATAATAATCTACAAAAGTAGATTATTTTTTGGGATGTATTACATAAACAAATGTAATACATAATGTAAAAACACTTTAAATTATAAAACGGACACTGGACAGTTAAGTAATATATATTGTAATATATTGAACAAAATTTATAAATATTCAAAATAGCCAACATTTAATAACAACTAACTTCATTAATTCATCAAAGAAATATCATTCTTCTAACGTTTCTTTTATTGTTTTTTTTTATTTTTACATTTAAAGTAATTTAAATTTTTTATCGTATTGCTGTAACGAACGTGCTTAAGAGAATTTAATTCAATTTAATTTATTCAAAATAGCCAACATTTAATACCAACTAACTTTATTAATTCATCAAAGAAATATCATTCTTCTAACGTTTCTTGTATTGACGTGACAACGTCTTAAATTAGGTTGTGGCTCGGAGTCACTAATGAAAAAGTGTAACGCCCGCTCACGTCTGTTACGATGAGTCACCGAACGAGAGAGAGGCCCGCCGGACCGGCGAATGCCTTGCGTCTCTCTCCCACTCAAACATGATCGGTCCGCTGGTGCGATGCTATTTCTCCTATCATCGTCCTATCCTCAACAAAATTACTCAAATAGAGATTAGTTAAGTTTAAGTTTACATGTACAATGTTTTAGTAAACAAAATATATTTCTATAGTTAAAATTTGTGCAATTCTTATTTTCATTCAATTCCTTGTTCCTATTGTGCAATTTAATAATATTCATATCAATAAATATTTTACCGAGAAAAAGACGTTGTCACGTAAAATCTTCGCCCGTAAAACCGACTTTACACGCAACCGATTTTTTTTGTTATTTTTATTTTTACATTTAAAGTAATTTAATTTTTTTATCGTATTGCTGTAACGAACGTGCTTAAGAGAATTTAATCTTGACATTCAATATTTTAAATACTTCAATGTCAGTTTTTATTTGTGAAATCTTTTAATTTCTATGAGTGTTTTTAAATGTATTTGTACGCCATTTTTTGTAATGTTCAAATTATTGTTTTACTCCTAATAAAGCTCTCAAATAAATAGCGAAATACTGAGTTTCTTAAGAAAAAAGAAAGATTTTTATTATCACACTACTGTGAATATTACGAGATGATTCTCCGATATACACGTTTTTACAATTGGCTCACGGTATAGAATAAACAACATTCGATGACTCCCGTATTGTGAAAGAATCCTTTATTTTAAACTAATAATGCCCCAAAATTTATTTGATTTGAACGTACTTAAAAGTTTGGGAGGATTTAGGGCTGCACACCCCCTTTAAAATTTTTCTGTGCGCTTAGATTTTGTTTTTTTTTTTTTGTATGAAAAATGCTTTCAGAACAAGAAAGTAACGTGTCCTTTTTTATTATAAAATATGAAGTAGTTTAGGGGATAATGCAAAAAACCATTTTTAATTTTTAACTTCAAAGGGCTGTAATTTTTTTGTGTACACCTTTATAATAATTTAAGTTGGATTCAATCAATTTATTTTTGTTCCCGGAAGGCGTGACTTAATTTATGACATACCTTTTTGAAACACCCTGTATTATACATATGTAAAATAATTAATGTTTTAGTGAAAGATGCTATCGCTTTGTTAAACTGATTGGCCAAATATATGACCTAGGAGGACAAATTTGTTAAACTTCCGGTGCTCGTATCGGTATCAATGGAGTGTTATGACCCATTCTAATATCCCTGCTTCATCAAACACGCGGACTGATACAAACTCAAACTCCGAAAGTTCAACGAATGTCTCCTTACACTTGACCACTGCAAAGGTTAGCGTACAGATGTGCCACCTACTTTGTTGGCCATGAACGAAGACGATTTAATAATATTGTTTTCTGTCATCTGGGCTATACGAAATATGTAAAAGATTAAATCTCTCAGCAAAAGCTGCTATCCCTTTGTTGAATTAAATGGCCAAATATATCTCATATGAATACAAATTTAGAGACGAGATCTGTCATGGGCACCAGGTACCTCGTAGATTTTCGCGGTCATAAGATTCATGATCAGCGACCTCAAAAACCCCGTAGTAATATTGAACTCATTTCCGTCTAGTATTTCCAAAGTACAAAATTATCATTTTTTATCACTTCGTCATGCAATTTAAAGAATTGATATTTTAACATCACCACTTAAATTCACAAAATTTCCTAACGGCTCTTCCGAACCGAATGCAACAGGTTTTATTGAAATTCATATAACTTTACAAAATTGGTAGGTTTATTGCTTTCTTACCTCGCCTAAAGGGGAATTTAGCTTATATCGATGGAGTCCGTTTGTAATGTTTCAACCAATATTCTACTGTCAATCGTCTGCCTGGGCTATTTGTTTCTTCTTCTTCTTCTTTATGTGCCTTGTCCGTTCCGAACGTTGGCAATCAACATGGCCACTCTGACTTTGTTTACGGCAGATCTGAATAGTTTAGCAGATGACAATCCGAACCATTGCCGCAAGTTTTGGAGCCACGAGTGTCTTCTCCTCCCTGGACCCCTTCTGCTGTCTATTTTCCCTTAAACGATCAGCTGTAGTACTCTATATTTATTATGTCTCATAACGTGACCCAAGTATTCCAACTTTCTTTTCTTTATACTTATTCCTACCTCTCTCTCTCTTTACCTATCCGGCGTAGTACCTCTTCGTTGGTCACGTGCTCAGTCCAGGATATACGTAATATACGTCGGTAAGCCCACATTTCGAAGGCCTCTACTTTTTTCATCAATGTTGTGGTCATTGTCCACGCCTCCATTCCATATAACAAAACCGGGAATACATAACATTTCAGAAGTCGAATTTTGAGAGGTAGGATGAGGCTTTTAAAGGTGAAAATTTGCTTCATGCTAGTGAACGATGCTCGTGCCTTTTCTACTCTTATACGTATTTCCTTCTCTTGATCCCAATTTAAATTAACTGTTGTTCCCAAGTAGATGTACGAATCCACGTGTTCAATTCTTTCATTGTCTAATATCAGTTGCTGTGGTGGTTGTTGGGTTTTGCTTACTAACATCCATTTGGTTTTTGTGATATTTAGTCTGAATCCGTATTGTGCACTTGTTTTTTGTATCTTACTCATAATGCAACTCAGTTTCTCCATGCTACTTAGTATATATTAAAGAGAATAGGAGACAAGATACAGCCCTGTCGTACCCCTTTCTTGATCTCAATTTTATTGGTCAATGTAGATCCTACTTTCACTTTAGCTGTTTGAACCCAATAGAGACTCGCTATGGTTCGAATGTCTCTGTAGTCGACTCCGATCTTATGGAGAACTTCAATTATCTTTTCGTGCTTTACGTTATCGAATGCTTTTGCGTAGTATATAAAGCATATGTACACGTCTTTGTTTATATCTTTGCAGCGCTGGATGAGTACCTGTAGACTAAAAAGTGCTTCTATTGTCCCAAGATAATTCCGAAACCCAAACTGCGAATCTCCAATGTTATCTTTACATTTTTTGCTTATTCTGTTGTAAATAACCTTGGTGTATGCCTTCGAAATGTGGTTACTTAGACTTATCATCCGATGTTGATCACAAGACTTTGCTTTTGATTTTTTCGGTATGGCAACAAAAGTTGACTCTAGCCAGTCTTCAGGAAACTCCCCGCTATTATAAATATTGTTAAAGAGTCTGACGAGTGAGTCTAGAAATTGACTGTTTGTTTCGCACAGCATTTTCAATACTTCCCCGTATACGTTATCGTTGCCTGGTCTTTTGTTATTTTTAAGACCCTTTATAGCATTCTCCACTTCTGATTTTAGAACAGAAGGGCCAGTATCATCATTGCTCAGTGTATACCCACTAGGACGGTCATCATTAAACAGTTGTTCCACATAAATTTCCCAGATTCTAACTATTTTGTCGGGGTCTAGTTGTAGATTTCCATTATCATCGCACAGCCCTTTCGATAAAGTATTGTAGCTTTTCTTTGTTGTGAGTTCCTTTATCTTTTTATGCATATTGTGATAGTCGTATACCTTTTCGCACTGTTCGATTTCTTCGCATCTCTCTGAAAACCATTTCTCTTTAGTTTTCTTATCTCAGCTCTTATTCGTCTATGGGTTTCACGGTATTTGGCAGTATCTTTAGTTTTATATGTCCATCTCTCTTCCATCATGTCAAGGATTTCTGCAGTCATTTGTTTCACTACCATTAAAAGGAAACCTTGTTGTATAATTTTATACCTCTTAATATTATATAAATAAAATGGGCATTGTCAATTTTCTATTTAAAACATCCTAGATAAAAGTCATTAGAGTTACCTATTTAAATTTAAACAATTTGGTAATAATATTGTCATACAACTGCTAACGTATAATTTGCACAATTGCGGCAGGACCACCATTGTTAGCTCACACGCACGCCGGTAAGATATAACACAAAGAGAAAGGAGGTAACAGATAAGAGAGACATCCGTCATTATATACTGTATCTTCCTTTATTACTTAGTGGGTTTAATTGTAAATTCTCGTACACAATGTGTAACAAGTCGCTTTGTGCTGAGGATTCAATTATTCCGATGTACTAGTTAGAACTTGGGCAATAAATTTCCAGAGGTTTGCTGTGTACTTTGTTTACCGAATACACCAATACAAAATTTTCATTAAAACTTGTTTTATAAGACATACTTTATAACCAATGAAAGCTTTAGTTTTAAATTGAAAACGGTAAAATTAAAAAAGTAAAAAATAAAAATAATTAATTTTATATATGCAAACCTTGTCTATATTAAGTTTAATCTTCTACTATTTTCTTAACGATAATATTTTTCCCTTTAAAAGTTGTTACTTTATTGAATATTTTACATAATATATACTATTGTTCAAAGTAAAAACGTTACACGTCACGATTTATACAAAGTTACAAATAGTTACAAACTAACTTGTAACTATTTAAAGCTTGTCAAATACCTATATTACTAGTGTTTGTGTATTTGTTCTAAATGTGTTGTAATTGCTATACGATAAATAAATATACAAAGTGACGTCACTTGTATTTAAAATTTCCAGAACATCAACAATAGAGTCTAAATTTTCCTAACACAGCTAATATTACGAGACCCATACGGAACTGCTTTATGTTTCATAGGCTTTAACATGGTATATTAGTCCGAAAGAAATGTAATCATAATTATATTGAGAACTTTAGAATTAAATTTATTGAATTGTAGCATTCCAAATCACCTTGTATAAGTTAAAACAACGAAATATTATTTCGATCCTTTTTGCATCTCTAGAATTGATAATAAACACATTTTAAAGTTTGTTTATACAGGGTGGTCCTTAAGTAATTGTACAAACACAAAACTGTAGATTCTGCTGTAGCTATAAATCCTACTTCCACGTTATTGATGTGGTCTGTCCAGGATATCCGAAAAATACGGCGATATATCCACAGCTCAAAGGATTCTAGTTTCTTCAGGGTGGCTTCCGTTGTGGTCCATGCCTCTGCTCCATAGAACAAGACCGGGAAGACATAACACTTGACCAGTCTTAATTTTAGTTCCATTGAGATTTTGCTTGTGAACCACTTTTTCATATTGTTGAACGCGTTTCGCGCTTTTTCAATTTCAAGTCTTTGAAGCTCGTTGCAGTCATTTGCGATAATAACTGTGTCGTCAGCATATCTAATATTATTGATTACCTCTCCGTTTACTTTGATAACCTCTGAAACTTCTCCCAGTGCTTCTCTGAAGATTTGTTCAGAGTATACATTGAACAGGAGCGGCGAGAGGACGCATCCCTGTCGTACACCCTTTTTAATATCTATCTTCCCACTGTGTTAGTTGCCCATCTTTATCTCAGCACTTTGGTTCCAATAGAGACTGGTTATTATGCGCAGATCCTTGCCATCAATATGCATATTCCTGAGCATTTCCATGAGTTTATCATGTTTGACCTTGTAAAACGCCTTGGAGAAGTCGATGAAGCACAAGTGGACGTCCTTGTTATGTTATTTAGTTTAACTATTTCTTAATTTGGTTTGTAAAAAAATGTTTTGATTATGAATTTAATTTAACATAAAACGTAAAATGTTTGATGTAAAATCCTATTATTCTGTTATTTTGTCAAATCCTATTATTAATTATCCTGCTGATATATTTATTTTATTTAATATTTCGTTAACTATTAACTTTAGTTAAAGGTATTTTATAAAAAAATTCAGAAATATTAATGTTTTTGTCAATTTTTTTTTTCGTTGCCTGGAGTAATTGCCTTAGATCAGAATTATGCAGCTGATTTTGAAAATGCGATTATCTCGAAAACTGTTGAGTTTTAAAGTTATTAACAAGTATACCTTTTTTTTGTTAAAATAATATATCTTTAATATTTTTTATCCCAAATACAGGTAACTTAAAGAGCAAAAAAGTTAAGTGCAAATTTATACCACATATGTAGCATAAGTGGCGCCCTCTATCAGTTACATCAAAGTTTGCATCAAATTATAATTTCTTATATTTAAGAGTACCCAGTTGTAAATTTTTATACATAAATGTTTACAAACATAAAAGTTATAGTGAAAAATAAAATTTTAATTTTGCAACTCCCTGTATCTTTCTTAATATCAACATTTTATTAAAGGATTTTGGCTTAAATCGTAATATTTTAAAGTGTAGAATCTACTGTTTCTTTTTGTACAATTACTTAAGGACCACCCTGTATATCACAGATGGGTATTTTTTCGGTATTCTTTGATCATGATTCCATTGTGGCCAGTGGCGTTCCAGTTTATTCCAGTCTTTAAGAAGCCGAGTTTCAAGGTTTGCGTCCAGTGCCAAACTTCCAACCTCATTTTGTTTGTCCTAAGCCATTTCAGACTATCTTTGCAGTTTAAAGATCCATTTGCTTAACCCCAGAAATTTTAAGGAAGTAAAATTAACATTTAGTGAAATTTAGGTAACTTTTTTTTGTTGAACTTTTAAAGTAAAAATAGACATTTTCCATAAATAATTGCTTTCATAACAGGTTAAAAAATTGTAATTAGTAAAATTATAAATGTTAGGGTGTGGTTAAGCTGTCTTATTAATTATTCCCAACGTTTAGAATTTAGTATTAACATTTGACAGCTAGCTTTATTTTTGACATTTGGTACATACCTAATCATAAGTGAGATCTTGTTTTTGTTTTAACTGTATAAGTTTAATACTCCACCAAATAATAATTTTAATTAAATAGATTAGACAATCTTACGCCACTGATACAGAAATACTTAAAATTTCAATGATAGTTCAACGTTTGGTAAAATTGTTTATAGTGTTGCCGCTTTTTTAGAGTAAGAATTTTGTTTTGATTTTCTACACAATTTGATTCACAATATAATATATTATATTAATAAATTGTATTTATGAATACATATTAAATTTAGTTTATATAGCTTTAAAAACTAATTATTGTTGTGTTTTGTGATTGTGCTATGCCAAAAACAACTGAATATTCTATAGAAAGCTGATAATAGCTGATAAGCTTTAATAGATTATTTTAAACAAGAAATAATGGCGTGACGTTTTTACGATTAAATGCTCTAAATGAGATGAGCTAAAGCATTTAGAATATTTAATTTTTTATTAAAATGTTTTCTTATATATTTTAGTGTGTTGCAGTAGTCTTAAATCATCGTGGCGACAAGTCATCTTGTCGCCACTTTTATTTAATCTGTATAGTGAAGCTATTTGTGAACAAGCACTCGAGGAAGAAGATCTTGGTCTGATAATAAATGGTGAGACGATCAACAATATAAGGTATGCTGACGATACGGTTCTCCTAGCGGGAACGCTAGTAGAACTACAACATCTCGTTCAAAGTCTCAATATATACTGTAACAGTTACGGCTTGAAAATTAATTTGAAAAAAACTAAATTTATGGTAATCACGAAATCAAAGAACATCAGAGCTAATCTTGTAATAGACAATACAACGATTGAGCGTGTGTCCTGTTATAAATATCTAGGTGCTTGGATCACAGACGATACTGATCAAACAAAAGAGATTAGATGTAGAATAGAAATCGCTAGATCAGTCTTTAATAGAATGCGCAAACTCTTTTGCAATCGTGATATCAATATAAAGTTACGAATACGAATGCTGCGGTGTTATGTCTTTTCTACCCTGTTGTATGGAGTAGAGGCTTGGACACTAAAACAGTTGACCACAAAAAACATCGAAGCTTTCGAGATGTGGTGCTATAGGCGCATTCTCAGAATATCATGGATGGACCGCGTCACTAACACGCAAGTACTCCAAACTTTAGACAAAAGATGCGAAATTCTAAATGAGATAAAAACTAGAAAGATGGAATACTTGGGGCACATTGTGAGAGGTGAAAAGTACGAACTTTTAAGAAATATCATGCAGGGCAAAATTAAGGGCAAAAGAAGTGTGGGAAGAAGAAAAATATCGTGGCTTCGTAATCTACGTGAATGGTTCGGGTGTAGTTCGATTGAACTTTTTAGGCGCGCTGCTAACAAAGTCGCAGTGGCCATGATGATTTCCAATCTCCGCTAGGAGTGGCACGAGAAGAAGAAGTAGTCTTAAAAGTAAGTGCTTCTACTGTTAATAATACTTCTTAATCTGTTAAAAATAATGAGCTTTAAAATTACCTCTTAAAAAACGGTATAACAAAAAGACAAACTAATACAGAAAAGTAGAATGTGAGTGGTATTCGTCTTACTGCTACTGGGAATAGAGGATGGTTCATTTATATCGTCGATGGTGACGTGGTTTTGGTGGAGGTTGGCGTGCGGGTTAGGATAGAGATTGGTTCGGGGATTGATGCCGGGATTGGCTCAAACATCTTCGACAGTAGGCTTTTGATTGACGGGTGGAGCGGACGATATTTTCTTTATGAGAGGTCGCCATGTCGAAGGTAACCGTATGACGTCATCTGTTTGGCGTTTCCGGAGTTTTAAAAATCAATTTTGTAATCTGTATTAAGTTGGTATTCGCCTGAAGCTTAAATATAATCGAAATTGCGAACAGTAATGAAATGTTTATAACCCCTATTTTGTATTTTACGATTTGTTTGCAATATATAGGATCGGCGCAGTCTACACAAAGAATTTCATAAACTTCCTGTTGTTCATTTGCAATGTTCGCTTTTATTGATCGGACAAGAGGGAAAATTTTTATTGAGGGGTAAATATTGTCTTCATTCCTCTTGATTTGATACCTTTGATATAAGGAAGAAAAGCCTTCATAGGATAAGGGTCTAAGACTTCAGGTTGAAATTGATGTTATTGATGTATGTGGATGCTCCTATTGATGTAATTTTGGCGGTAAGCGTTTTGGATAAAGGCTAGTCTTAAACTAGAAAGCTTAGCGAGTCTAATTGCAACATCCCAAAGGCATATTGGTATGAAAACTAGGGTATTAATAATTACAATAATTTGTGAAGGTGGATGATGAGAGTTAGCATGCAAATAACAATTGGTATGAGTGAGTTTTTAATAAACAGAGTCATGAAAACCTTGGGATTGGTTTTTCTTTATGGTATCGTCGAGAAACGGTAGGGATCAATCAGTTTCCACATCTATCCCGAACTGCATACTAGGATGTATACCATTCAGATGGGTTTAAAAAGACACGAAAGTATGCTTTTTACCTATCTACTTTATTATATCACTCTTACACTACTATCTACTACCTAGAAAAAACGACCAAATTCATCATAAATAAGAATACTCTACCTCCAGACATCAAAAAATCTCTTATAACTAGAGAAAAATTATCACGAATTTCAAGAATATAAGGTCTTTCAAAAAATAATAAGCCCAATGTCCCCTAAGACCCATTGTCAGTGCCCCACTCAGAAATTGGCAAAATATTTTGTCTTATCCTTACAATAATTGGTGAAAAACGCCTCGCCCTTTGTCAAAAATTCTTTTCATTTCATTAATCTTCTGAAAAACATTTCTGTTTCACCCTCAGATATGCTAGTTAGTTTTGACATTGTTTACCTAATGGGTTAACCCATTAGGTACTAATGTGCCATATATGATACACTAAAGAACGATCTTTTCATCTTGACTTACAGCGCTTAACGAGTGACCTTCAAAACCCTAGTAGATATTTTTAGGTCTGTTAGTATGTAGTTTAGTTGCAGGCGAAAGCAAAATACATTTGACAATTATTTGTTGTTGTGATTATAAGCTGAGAGTTCGTCTTTGTTTTGACTACGTACGAAATGTGTTCTAATAAAATGTAAGGTTTTTTTTTTACCACTACGTATTAAAAATTTTATATCTGTGTACAAATTTAGTTCATGTGATAAGTTAATAACATTTATGTATGTAAAAAAGGAGCATTAGATATACCCAGTGTTCATAAATTATGTGTTTTTGTCCATGTAACTTATATGGCACGCTAGTCTTTTACGGTACGCAATTGTTAAATCTACAAAAATGTTTTTATTTTTTGTTACAGATTGACAGTCCAAGAGATTGCAGATCTCTTTGACTCAGAACAATTTTGGGAGGATTTTGACAATGAAACAGTTGATCGGGTTTATATAGAACCCCCGGAAAACCGAGAAGAATCAGACGAAGATTCCGAAGATGAATCTGGTGGTGGACTAGACAATTTATCAGGCAAACAACTTCAAGCGTCTGCAGAAATAGTATTTAATAGTGGAGAACGAATTGGTACTGACGATTATGGAAATACTGAAGATATTGCACATAAAGACTCTAATGAAGGTAATACCATACTCCATACTAAATCTGGTAAAAATAAAAAAAATAAAAAAATAGTAAACTGGTTGAAAAATCGTGACTTACCCGAGATTACAAACCAAAAGATATTTCCAATTTCAAATTTCTCGAAGTATGAAAATATGTCACCAGTAGACCTGATCGAGCTTTTCATTACTGATGATATCATACAGTTACTTTGTGTTGAGGCTACTCGATACGCTCAATTTAAAAATTGTTCAGACCCAAAAATTACAACAGAAGAAATGAAATGCTTTTTGGCAATTCTTATAGTTTCTGGTTATGATAAAAAGCCATCAAAAAAAAGTTACTGGGATTCTGGAGATGATATGCGAAACACAGCCGTTTATAATTCCATGCGCCGTGACAGATTTATTCAGATCATGAGATTCGTGCATTGTGCCGATAACACTCTTCTTGAACCCAACGACAAACTGACTAAACTCAGACCTTTTATAAATAAGATAAAAACTAACTTTCTGAGACATTACATTCCGGATCAAGAAATCGCCTATGATGAAAGCATGATCGAATACTTTGGAAAACACGGATTTAAGCAGTATATTCGAGGGAAACCCATCCGGTTTGGATATAAAGTCTGGTGTTTCAATTCCAAAAGCGGTTACCTTATCAATTTTGAGGTTTATCAGGGAAATATGCCAAATTCTAATCTAGAGCATCAAGAAAAATTTGGTAAAGCAACAGCTCCGTTATTGCAGCTTATTGAAGAGATGCCCGAGGAAACTAGATCATTGCCATACCATTTTTATTTTGATAACTTATTCACATCCATCGATATTCTTTATTATTTAAAAGAGAATGGTTATGAAGCAACAGGGACAGTTAGAGAAAATAGACTAACAAACAATTGTCCACTCCGTAGAGTAAAAGAGTGAAAAAAGACACCTAGAGGTACTTATGACTATGCTGTAACCACAGATCAACAGGTAATGGTGACACGCTGGATGGATAATTCTGTAGTTACTGTAGCATCAACTGTTCATGTAGTTTCTCCAGTATCGAATGCAAGCCGATACTCATCGAGTGAAAAAAAGAAAATAGGGATTCCTAGACCTAATTGTATTGGAAAATACAATGCTTTTATGGGGGGGTACCGATCAAATGGATGCGAATACAAATGTTTATAGAGTTGGACTTGGAGGCAAGAAATGGTGGTGGCCCATCTTTACTTGGCTACTAGACACATCTATCCAAAATTCGTGGATAATATATAGAAAACATCACCCAGGTGCACCCCAACTGAATTTTCGAAGAAAAATAGCACAAGTGTATTTAAAAAGGTTTCAAAATCTACCTAAAGCTGCTGGACGACCAGCTACATATTCACCTGAAAGCAGGATTGCTGTCGATATTAGGTACGATCACAGTGATCACTATGTTGAATATGTTCCGAATCATAACAGAAGACGTTGTGCTGGCAGTCACGCACAATCGAGCGCTGTGAGAACACAATGCAGCAAATGCAATGTAGGGCTGTGTATTCAGTGCTTTAGTGACTTTCACAAACAAAATTGAAGCTTTGTAAGCGATTTTCATATTTTCATAATTTTTGCAAACTTAACAATACAAATACATCTTTCCAAATATTTGTTTACTTTAGTAGTATAGGGGACTACTGTGTCATATATGGCACATGCTGTAATATTGTTATTACCAGACGGGTATTTAAAATATTAGTTATATACAATATTTGGACACCCCCATTATAGAAAATATGAAAAATTACAGCAAATTCCAAAATTATAAAATTCAGTACTTAATGAGTTAAGCAACTTTACTTGGATTCCATCCATTTCCATCTTGGACTTAAATATCAAATCCCCCAAGAGACAGTATCTCTTATGAAATACTGCATGTATAATATGTACTTCTCATTCCAATAACAAATATATCGTCAAGTCAAAGTTGTCTTAATGGTATCCCTCCTCTTTCCTGTAATAGATGGTATCTACATAAAACATTTCGAAACAACAGCTCTTTCCTCATCAAATCTCAGACACACCTGACACACCTGCTGGTTGACACCCTTGTCATTTGGCCCCATGTAAAGACATATTAGGTCTCCTCCTCTTTTAGCTAAATGGAATACATCCCAATATTAAATTCATGATGAAAGTTGAGTCTGAAGTGTCTTTGCTATTCCTTGATATTTTTATTCAGAAACACGAACCTCGCAGTTTTTCCTATTTCTTGTACCGAAAACCTACCCATACAAACCTATCCAGTCACATTATCACCCAAGTCCAACTTAATTTAGTTATCAACACTCTTGTTTCCCGTTCCATAAGACTTAGTGACAACAATCACAGATAATCCAAAATTAATTCAATAAGGCAAATACTCGGTTACAAAACGGTTAGCACAAAACACAAATCAATGGGAGCATTTAAAAACATCTTAACCCAACTCCATCAAAAAAAAACCTTGCTTCCAGATCAACACCAAATTTTTCTACTTTTATCAAAGGTGTCAATAACAAGATCAGTAGAACTCTAAATCCTCTGAACATCAAAACCATCTTCACTACTCCCTCCAAGTTGTCCAGCCTCGTCAGATCCGTAAAAGACTAAATTCCCAATGAAGACCATGGCGTCTACGAGATAGGTTGTTCCAGTTGCCCACGTACATACCTAGGAAAGATGAATCCATAACTGTATTTACAAACATTTTATATCTGTAATACATTCCGATAGTACTTCAGCCCTATCCCATCATATTTAGATAAGCCACAAAATAGATTTCAAAAAAGCAAAAACCATCGCTCCCATCAGCTCCTTAAAATCGAGAATTATTCGTGAAGCCATCGAAATTGAAAAACGGCCTGATGTACAAACTCTCGTGATGTATATATATATATATATATATATATATCTATATATATATATATATATATATATATATATATATATGTGTATATATGTATATATATATATATATATATATATATATATATATATATATATATATATGTATATATGTATATATATATATATATATATATATATATATATATATATATATATATATATATATATTTATGTATACATCCCGCTATCCTTTTAAACTCTTTTCACGTTGCAGTAATTTAGCATCACCAAGAATTGCTATCATTTTCTATTTATAAATTGTGTATGTTCGTTTAGTGCACCTTTGTAGGCTTGGCACTGTTGTCGGTTTTTCAATATTCCGATTTTTTTTATATATTTAATTTTTTACGTCATACCTACGTTTTAACATCGAGCGGTAAAATCACTGTATTTGGCATCATTTTAGAGCCAATAGATGTTGCCGGTATTAATCCTTAAAATAATATTTTAGATACCTAAATATCGAACGCTTTGGTTCAAGTTCGAATAACGACATTGAAACTACCTGCTCACAAGTTGCAGTCTCAACGGGTTTTTTTCTTCGTTTAGATGTTATATTTATTCAACCTAGATATTTTTGCCCAGAGAATCGTGTAGGGGAATATTTTACATAAATTTCAACAACCTGTTTAGTCGAAGCTATCGATGAATAGTTTGAGATAAATATTATGGTTTTATGGGATTAAGGCCTTAATTATTGGTTGTGATCGTGTAAATGTTTGAAATTTTGATTTCCATTCCGGAAATCGTTCTCAAAAAACGTTTTTTTGTACAAAATGTGTATACACATGTTTACATAATTTGTACAATAAACAAAGTTATTGTAAAATAATAGTGGAAATCAAAACGTTAAATATTAGTTAATTAAAAATGTAATTTTCATCTCAATAACGACCAACAATTGTGGCTTAATCACATAAAAAAATAATATTTGACTTTGACCATGCCATAAGAAAGTAGTTCACGAAACCTCGCTAAATAGTTTAAAAAAATCTTATACAGAAATTTAAATTCTAAATAGTATGAGGGGTAGCTGACGAAAAATTTAAAGACGTACAGTTGATTTTGCTTTGTTTTTTTAAACAATCTTAAAAGGCAAAAAAAAATAATGTTTTGCGTATAAAACGTTTTGTATACATTCTAAAGAAAAATAATTCAAATAAAAGTTGTAGACCATAAAAAGTTTTTTATGTAGAGAAATACCAAATTTAAATACATAAATAATTGATATAATTTCAAAAAACCGTAAGCTCTAAGATATTATGTTTCTAGTAATTTATAAATGTTAATAACTTTGTTTTTTGCCTAACGACAGGTAATATAGCTACTTGAAATTATGGCAATTGATCAGTTATTAAAGTGTGCTAAATATCAAGCAGATCAAAAAATATTTTACAATTTATTTAATTTGTTTATGACAGAAAGCGATTATTTAAACAACCGTACTTGTCCAAACAGTATGACTCTACAAGTATTTTGTAACTTGCAATCGATTCTTTGCGCTTTCAGTTTTAGGGTATATTAAAAAAACTTTAACATATTATTAAATTTCTTAATAAAAACCAGTTTGAATAGGGGACTTTTTAGTCTTTAGACCACTTCACGTTTTTTTAGTTTCTTTGACAAGTGAGGATTGTGTATTCCCTTATTTCTTAATATGGGCTATGAGCAATTATCTAGTCAACACTATTATAGAAGTTACCCATACTTTTCCAGTAGTCATTCAGACGGTTCATCTTAATTGTCCCCATATGGAAGATAAGTCCAAGAAAAGTCTTAAATTCTGTTTGTGTTGTCTCTTTCCAAAACGCAATCCTCGATTTTTCTGAACGACTTTGTGCAAATATTTTGTCAGAGTCAATCAGAGTCACTTGCACCATTCATTTAATCTACATCGTCCTCGCCAGATGCTTCTAACAATGATTGTAATTCAGCAGTGGTCAATCTACGTTTATGTTCACATCTAGCTTTTTTAGATGTCGAAGGCATATTATTTACATCCATCTTTTTATAAATACTATAACTCACTTTTACGGAGGTAATTAACAATAAAAACGTTCTACTAGAAACTATCAACTTAGGACTTCCAATACTATAAGGCCACTTGAGGTACAATACATTTTTACTCAATAATAGTTCCTGTATAAGTAAGATTGTTTTTTAATGTGCTTCATTGAAGCACACTAGATATATTCCAGTTTTGCCATCACATTCTTCTGAGTATGTCTTAACTTTTTTAACTTTTCTATAGTCCTTTCTACTAGTCATGCTTCTTCTTAAAATTTGGTTACATCTTGTACACTTTCTTCTCTTTGTATTATCTACATCGCTTTGCCTGAGATGGTATTTTTGTGTGTAACTGGTCGTGAGGGTTACAACATTTCTTTATTTGCAAATGCCTTCGCGAACTCCAGTCTGAACTCAAGGATAGGTTGTCGCTTTTTTACGTTTTCTATTATTTAGCAACTAAGCATTGACTACTGCGGTATTAAATGCGGTATTAAATATTAATTCTACTGCCACTTTTCGGTACCATTTCAGAATTTTGCGTATTGGGCTTTGGTAAGAAGCCACTTGATCACTAAAATCAACACTCTTTTTCACCAAGTTATAATCGAGATTAGTTTATGGTTTTAGTACTTGTGTATAGTTTTTCTTTTCATTTGATTAAACCAAGATACAACTATTATGTTTAAATGTTGTAAGGATTAAAACTGGTATTTTGTCGACCCATTTTATCACTTGTAAAATCAATAATGGGGTTAAGTTTCATCGTGAGTAACTGGTTGCAACTTTTTAAATCGAGATTTTGGTTTTACATGTGTTTATAGTAAAACATCTGCACATGAATAATTCGTTTCTTGAACAATGATTTTAATTCATTGACCAATATTCTAAAATAAGGTTTTATTACGTCGTCCGGAATATTATAAACTGGTTCTCTTTCACAAAGCATTGGAAATATGGTTTACATTCTATATTTAGAAAAATCTTTTACTGCAACTCTTGTTCGACCTAAACTAAATTAATACACAAAACAAATTAATCTATTTTTTTATAGAAATGCAGATTCCTGTCGATTTTTATCAGTGCGGCATGAGTCACTGGTGTCTCGTATATCCGGACCTCTTATCGCATTACAAACATAATTCTCAATTAGCAGTGCGGTACAAGATACATTTAGGTCGTATAATCTTAAAGCCGTAATAAGACCATAAGACCGTATGTTATAAATAAATATATTCCTATAAGAATTATCTTGAAAGAGGAAAAAAAATACAACAAAAAAGTGCAATATTCAATGTTATTTAAAAAATATTAAGTCATCCACGGGCGTACAGTTAAAAACAAAAGTTTTCAGTGTTCTATTGCTTGATTATTATTATCTGTTATTCTGATGATGTTGACTTTTTTCCTGGTCTGATCTTCCTCAACTAACGTCATCTTTCTTAATTGGTGGGTTGTATTGTTCAGGTCTCTTTAAGTGTTTTTGTTGCTATCCATAGTGAATGATCTTCTTTAGACAATGTACTAATGTAGTGTTCAAATGTGGCATTGCGTGCATCATGTAGCGCTGATCTTAATTGTCTGATTATCTATCTCTTGCTCTTCATTTTTCGACTATTAGTTGTATAATATAATTCGGAGTGTTATTTGTGTTTTCTTGATTTGGAATTGTTAATCGTGTAGCTCCATATGAAATAGTAGAAGATGAAAACGGCAGCATATTTATCCATAAAAAGAGGAAACGCGATAAAGATATCTGAAACAATTGTTTTATGTTATAAGAGATGAAATAGTCCGAAATTACCAAAACAGGTGAACAGGGCACTATAAAGTAGTAGAATTAGCTATGAAACAGATTGAATGGGGAAAAGAAGTAAGCTTAGACCAAATACCAGCAGGAATTATTCAACTGAGAAAAAAAAATTAAATGGATAACAATATTCACTCCATTTACAGAAAAGGCGGTGACCCGCAAAAATTTTAAGAAATTCTTTAATAGCCTCCAGTCAACAATTTCCTAATCATGTTTAAAAACGTACGGAATGCACTGTATATACTAACCCAAGTCGTCAACATACTTGTTGTTGCAGTTATGTATTACGATCAACTTAAAGGTTATGCACGACTCCCCTTGTATAGGTACACAGTCATGCACATGCGGGAGAAAAAAGATTTGTCATACCGTTACATTATGTCACATTTTAACGTTGAATATTTTATGGTCCCCTTTGGGTTATAAAACGAATGATCGACTTTTTCTCGCACAGATCCCTCCTATGTAACTTTACAAAGCGAGTCGTTTGCTGGGTATTAAAGAACCGTCTATGGCCATCATATAATTTTACGCTAATATTTTACGTTCTGCGACGCATTCCACGTTTGACACACTGTCTTGTTTAGTTTTCTGTCATTGTATTTGTTAAACCCTATCTCATTCTCGTCACAGCGCCAAGAAGCAGTAAATGTGTGCACTGAACGGGAGGCATATGTCTAACAGTGAACGTTGGAGATTTTTCGAGTTTATCATATCTTCTTCTTTGAGTGCCTCTCCTATCGGAGATTGGATATCATTAGGGCGATTCTAATTTTATTTACTGCTGTTTTGAATAATTCGTTAGTGGTACAGCCAAACCACTCTCTTAAATTTCTCATCCAGGACATTCTTCTACGGCCTGGATTTGTGCGTCCTTGGATTTTTCCTTGCATTAGATTTTGTAGGAATGTGTACTTTTGTCCTCTCATCAGGAGGCCAAACTATTCAAGTTTTCTCTTCTTTATATTTAGTATAACTTCTGGATCGTTATTTATTCTGCGTATTACCTCTTCATTTGTAATTTTATCCACCCAACTTATTTTTGGTATACAGCGGTAGCACCACATCTCAAAGCTTTCAGGATTTTTAACATTCTTCTGTTTAAGAGTCCATGCCTCAACAACCGTAAAGCAAGGTACTGAATACATATTAAGTAGTTAACTAAAAGTGGACGTATGTCTATATAGTAATACACCATTGTATTATCTCCGTTAAAGCGTGTTGATGTATTTGATTTCTACGTCGTAGTATTCTATTGGTTAAATGGTACCATTTGAGGTACTGTACGTCACGATTGGACTAATGAGATCGAAAATACATAACTAAGGCCCTTTTGCCAGGCTACTCTATTTAATTTTTATATCTCATTGTATTCTATTAGTTAAATTCTATCATTTGAGGTACGAAACGTCACGATTGGACTAATAGGACCGCATATACATAGCTAAGGCCCTTTTGACAAGCTGATGTATTTTATTTTTCTATCTTATTGTATTTGATTGGTTAAATCCTATTATTTGAGGTACTGTACGTCACGATTGGGCTACTAAAAACGAAGATACGTAACTAAGGCCCTTTTGACGTGATGCTGTATTTGATTTCTATGTCATTGTATTCTATTGTTAAGTACTATTATTTGAGGTATCGTACGTCACGATTGGACTAATAGGGCCGAAGATACACAACTAAGGCCCTTTTGACATTGTTCTGCATTTGACTTTTCTATCCCATTGTATTATTTATGTTAAATCCTATCATTAGAGGTACTATACGTCACGATTGGACTAAGAGTACCGAAGATACGTGACTACGGCCCTTTGGACATGTTGCTGTATTTATTTTTTTTATTTCATTGTTTTCAATTGGTTAAATCCTGTCATTTGAGATACTGTACGTCACGATTGGACTTATAGAAACGAAGATATATAATTAAGGCCTTTTTGACATTTTGCTATATTTGATTTTTCTGTCTTATTGTATTTTATTGGTTAAATCCTATCATTTAAGGGAATGTACGTCGCGACTGGACCAATTAGAGCGAAGATACAATAGGTAGTTGCAATATATCATAACCCGTTACTTTTAACCAAACATGATGCCAGAATGATTTGTGGATGAAAAAAATATATATATTCTTAAATTTTACTATGTCGTTGTGGGTAATATTATATTCAACAGCGATGCCAAATTTCTGATGTTAAAATGATTGATAATGAAAGTGGAATATACATTTTCATGTATATAATGGCAGCGAGTAAACGGTAAAACCCTGTACTAAATATATATAATATTTTCACTGTACCATCATTTTAGACTCAAATATTTTCTGGAATAAACTTATATAACTCAGTAAGGGATAAAAAAAAGCGGATATTTTAAAATACCAACACGGTATCAAAACTCTAATCAATGAGATGGTTAAAATTCTTGTAACAAGTACGGGAAAACAGTTATTAAGGTCTTGTAAAGTAGCGTCGATATACAGATGCTACTTTGCAAGACGATGCTAAATTGATGGTAAAAGCATAATGTATCGATGCGAAAATGATAGTAGGATGTATATATATATATATATATATATATATATATATATATATATATATATATATATATATATATATATATATATATATATAGAAAAGAAATTTAATCTTTGCAGATTAGTTAAATAGTAAACTCTTAAATATTGGGGAAATCTGCAAGAAATACTCTAATGTGTATCAATTGTTTCGCCGAACGTTTTCGCCAAAGAAAATTAATTTGGCTTCTTCAGGGCTGAAAGAGAATAAATTATAATTAGCTACCATATATTATCTATTAAAACATTATTGATCTTACCGTAACTTAGAATTGTAGAGTTAGAATATTAAAAAACTTTGCTAGTAACATAGTGGTGTTTTTTGTTACTATGTGCAAAAAAAAGTTTTTTATAAGGATTGAAATGTATGGTAGCTTCGAACTTGACACGTAAAGGCTTACCCAAGGTTAATCGAAAAACCCAATGCAACTACATTTAAAAGGAGGTAATTCTTTGAATTGTCGGCAATAACTAAATTTTTGATTTTTAGATAGTTAAAAGTGAGGTTCTGTTTAAGCCAGAACGCAAGCGCTGACAACTTCAGTAGGTCGTATGAATCTTTATGTCGTTAAGGTTCATTGGTAAAAAACGAATGAATTTAAATCCCAGTAAAGGGAAATATTATTTTGATTTTCTTTATTTAATTATATTATATTGTTCATGTATTATTGAATCTTATTGAGACGTATCTAAGAAAAGCAAGGGAATGTTATATATCTTTTGTTAATGAAAATTAATTATAAAGGTATGTTAGTTGTTAATGGATATATCAGTCAAGTTAGTTATCTGTGATATAGTATTGTTCTTGGTATCTGATTTAAGTAACAGGTGGTATATATCGCTTAGATTCTTGATGTCACTCTTAACATTAATGGAGAAATCGTTAAGGAAAATATAAGACATTTCAATGAACTCTCTTTTAGATTTATTGTTCTCACGGTGGAGAATTGTGGTGTTAGTATAGTCCATGAGATGACCAGTGGAATGGACATGTTTGGCTAATGCACAATTCACCCTGACCGTTGTCAGACACAATTTATAAATAGAAAATGATAGCAATTCTTGGTGATGCTAAATTACTGCAACGTGAAAAGAGTTCAAAAGGATATCGGGATGTATATATATATATATATATATATATATATATATATATATATATATATATATATACATCCCGATATCCTTTTGAACTCTTTTCACGTTGCAGTAATTTAGCATCACCAAGAATTGCTATCATTTTCTATTTATAAATTGTGTATGTTCGTTTAGGGCACCTTTGTAGGCTTAGTACTGTTGTCGGTTTTTCAATATTCCGATTTTTTTTATATATTTAATTTTTTACATCAAACCTACGTTTTAACATCGAGCGGTAAAATCACTGTATTTGGCATCATTTTAGAGCCAACAGATGTTGCCGGTATTAATCCTTAAATAATATTTTAGATACCTAAATATCGATCGGTTTTGGGTCAAGTTCGAATAACGACATTGAAACTACCTGCTCACAAGTTGCAGTCTCAACAGGTTTTTTTCTTCGTTTAGATGTTATATTTATTCAACCTAGATATTTTTGCCCAGAGAATCGTGTAGGGGAATATTTTACATAAATTTCAATTTACAACCTGTTTAGTCGAAGCTATCGATGAATAGTTTGAGATAAATATTATGGTTTTATTGGATTAAGGCCTTAATTATTGGTTATGATTGTGTTAATGTTTGAAATTTTGATTTCCATTCCGAAAATCGTTCTCAAAAAACGTTTTTCTGTACAAAATGTTTACACATTTTGTACAGAATGTAATGTGCACATAATTAGTACAATAAACAAAGTTATTGTAAAATAATAGTGGAAATCAAAATGTTAAATATTAGTTAATTACAAATGTAATTTTCATCTCAATAACGACCAATAATTGTGGCTTAATCACATAAAAAAATAATATTTGACTTTGACCATGCCATAAGAAAGTAGTTCACGGAACCTCAGATACCAAGAACAATACTATATCACAGATAACTAACTTGACTGATATATCCATTAACAACTAACATACCTTTATAATTAATTTTCATTAACAAAAAATATATAACATTCCCTTGCTTTTCTTAGATACGTCTCAATAAGATTCAATAATACATGAACAATATAATATAATTAAATAAAGAAAATCAAAATAATATTTCCCTTTACTGGGATTTAAATTCATTCGTTTTTTACCAATGAACCTTAACGACATAAAGATTCATACGACCTACTGAAGTTGTCAGCGCTTGCGTTCTGGCTTAAACAGAACCTCTTTTTTAACTATCTAAAAATCAAAAATTTAGTTATTGCCGACAATTCAAAGAATTACCTCCTTTTAAATGTAGTTGCATTGGGTTTTTCGATTAACCTTGGGTAAGCCTTTACGTGTCAAGTTCGAAGCTACCATACATTTCAATCCTTATAAAAAACTTTTTTTTGCACATAGTAACAAAAAACACCACTATGTTACTAGCAAAGTTTTTTAATATTCTAACTCTACAATTCTAAGTTACGGTAAGATCAATAATGTTTTAATAGATAATATATGGTAGCTAATTATAATTTATTCTCTTTCAGCCCTGAAGAAGCCAAATTAATTCTCTTTGGCGAAAACGTTCGGCGAAACAATTGATACACATTAGAGTATTTCTTGCAGATTTCCCCAATATTTAAGAGTTTACTATATATATATATATATATATATATATATATATATATATATATATATATATATATATATATATATATATATATATATATATATATATAATATACTAATTTTAAAGTAGATACTCCTTAACGAATGCTTTATTTTTTATTTATTTACTAAAACTCAAAATCAATTAAACATATTTTAGAAAACAAAAAAATCTAAATTCAATCCCTAATCTCAATATTTTTAATTTGAATTATATGTGCTAAGAAAAGTCATCCAAAGTTCTAATTTTTATTTTTAAATATCCGTTAACAACGCCCCTGTATATAAATACAATTCATGTCTACGAATCTGTTTATCAGTCAGATACTTATTTTTTCCCAGAAAAGAAAAAAACGTTTTACCTAGGTGCTTGAATACGTTCTTTTTTGTTTTGTTAAGCCATCGTGATTGTACTTCATTTTATTTTCATTAGAGTTTGTTGTCGTGACTGCAAGTTTAAAGTTAGTGCGTGTATGTTGTCTCCGCATTTTAGTTTTTAAAGATTTATTGAAAATTTATATGTAATCCCCCATATACATTATTATCGTATTGTTTTAGTTTATCTTAGTTCGTTTAATATTTTTTTAGTTGAAATATGTCGGTTTGATTACGTATCCTTCTAGTATTTTCGGCGTTTCTAGGTATAGAAAGAACTAAACTGCATTTAAAAATATTGTGTTTAGTTACATAAAATGTTAAAGTGGGTTTAAAAAATTTTCAGTACTTTGACAAGAAGATTACGAGAACTATTGGTAAGTATTTACTGTTTTTTTTAATAGGTCAATAATATATAGTAAACTAAATCTTTATAGTAAAATTTTGTGGTATGGTAGCTAACAATAACATAATGACTATAATCAAACAACGAAATAGTTGTCAGAAATCTCATTTAAAATTTAAAAACAATGTTTTGAGAGCGGTCGAAGAAGAAAGTTTCTATTATTTAATTGGCCCTATCTCAGATCTCTGGTACTTTTAATTGCTTTATTTTGTAGGTTTTACTAACTTCCTACAGTTTGGTGGTATGTACCTGCTGCAGTTTCGACAAAATGATTTCGCGCATTCTTTGTATGGCTGCTGCCATTAAATAGTTTACATCCTTGCATAATTATCCAGTAGTCGTTTTTTTAAATTCTTACCTCGTTTAAACGCACATTTTATGTCGAAGTGACAATAATAACCAGTGGCGGACCCAGAATAGGTTGGATAAAATTAAAAAATCAAAATATATATTTTACATAACGTATCAAAATAAAAAATATGAAAAGTTTTTTTTTAATAAAATGGATTATGTTCTTAATATCCAAAAATAAGGAAGTGTGAGTTAAAAATATCAATTTTATTGGAAAACTATTTTATATTAAATATTGATAAAAATAACACAATTAATTTTTAGTGGAAGCCCCATTATTGTCAATATAACTTTGCAATCTTCTGTTCATAGGTAGCACTAATATCCTCTTGTTATATTCAACAAACTTTTCCTATGCCTGCTCAATTGCTGCCCATAGTTCAGTTTTATTCTCTGGCCTTTCTTTCTTTCATTTAATTCTTTTGTAAACTATGTCCACACAGTTTCGTGGGGTTAAGTCTCGATTCCGGGAAGGCCACGAAAGAACATTATCATTATTTTCTTCCAATCATTCTTGAACAATTCTGTCGTATACACCAAGTAATTATCATGTTGGAAGATGAAGTTATTTTTGGGGAATCTCTCGATCACTGATAGCAACGGTATGTTTTCAATGATATTTTTGTAGTATATTCCTGTTAGTTTTTCTTTTATATGAGAACAAGCGCCTAAGCCTGCAGCACTTATATATCACTATACGTTGACCGAGAATACTCCACTTTTTCTTATATAATGAGTATACCCTTGATCAAACCTATGATTTTTCGGCCTATAAACTCTTATTTGACCCTTACCATATGATTGAAACACTTTTTTATCGGAAAATACAACGTTGGACCAAAGTTGTCTTCACGGTTTATGAATTCATCACAAAATGCAGCTCGTCTCCTCTTGTGATCCTCAGTTAAAAATGGTTTCTTTGCAGCTGCAATGGTGCTCGAAAAAGCTGCCTCTTTTCTAACTTTTCGAGCTGTGGCAAACGGAGCTTCTCTCAGATGTTCTACTAACACCTCATCTTGTTGCTTTGTGGAGATTTTTTGCCGTTTGAACCACCTAACCGTGCTATAGAGTGAAAATGATCTCGTCTTCGTTTGATTTTCCATTATTATACACATATGACTCATGTTAAAATCCGCAGCAACTTGCCTCATAGACTAAAAGGTCACGGGAGATTTTTAACAGGTTATTTAATACAGCATCAATCACATATCGTCAATGTAATTCACATAGTGCGTAACTCAATTTTATAAAATTTTACAGGAGAGCGAAAAAAAAACGACATTTAGATGATTAAACGACATTAGTTTTTACGACTACTAGTCAACTCAGATAGAATTTGAATGTTCGTTTTTTGATTTTTAGATGAAATTGAAAGCAAAATGGAAATACGCATTTTTCTGAAAAAAAGGTTATTTATTTTTTTAATGCAAATAAACCATTTCAATAGGAATTACACATTGGTATTTGTAACAGAAAAATTAATGCTTAAAAAAAATGAAAATCAGAAAATATAATAATAATAATAATAGAGTTTATTTATAATAAAAAAATTGTGTTACAATATAAATTTACATATTTTATACAGTATATAAATAAACCCAGTTTCTCACAGAAGTTTTGTGTCACATGGACTACAACTTGTACGTGAGGGTTGAATGTTTTTTAACATATTTTTATCCCACAAATTACAATTACAACTTTAAAGAAAAAGTGACAAATGAGTGTAAAAACGAATGGAATCTTTCACAATCGACTCTACACATCGCAAAGCCCTCACTGAATCTTGGTGCTAGATAAATTTAAATCGCCAGCTGTTTGTTAAGCCAACCCTTTTACGTATAGGTCATAGCAGACTAACTCACAGCTACCTTATCTCCAAATCAAATCTCCCTATGTGTGACTTATGTAACTGCGATATTAATGTAAAAAATATCTTCTTAGAGTGTCCTAAATATATCAGTAAAAGACACAAACACTCACCACCTTACAATATAAAAGCAGTCTGAGAAGTACATTGTAAATTTACAAATATATATATATATATATATATATATATATATATATATATATATATTAGAAGTAATTATTTCGACCAAAATATAATTTATAAATACGTTGGAATTATCGGGTAAAGTGGTCTCTAATGAAAATCTTTCTTTTTTCTAAGATACTCAATATTTCGCTATTTATTTGATAATCCTCAGGAGTAAACTGAAACAATTTGAACATTACAAAAAAATGGCGTACAAATACATTTAAAAACACTAACAGAAATTAAAAGATTTCGCAAATAAAAACAGACATTGAAGTATTTGAAATATTGAATGTCAAGATTAAATTGTCTTAAGCACGTTCGTTACAGCAGTACGATAAAAAATTAAAATTATTTCAAATGTAAAAATAAAAATAACAATAAAAGAAACGTGACAACAATGATATTTCTTTGATGAATTATTAAGGTTAGTTGTTATTACGGTGAATGTTGGCTGTTTTGAATATTTATAAATTTTGTTCAATATATTACAATATATGTTACTTAACTGTCCAGTATTCGTTTTATAATTTAAAGTGTTTTTATTTTTGTTAATGTAACACATTTCAAAAAATAATCTACTTTTGTATTTATCAGTCTGTGCCAAAATGTGAGCTTTGTTATAGTCTAGCATATGACCAGTGTTTTCATAGTGCTCAACTACTGCGCAAGTATTTATGCGCATATATACAACATAAAAGTGATTGCCGCTTGGGCAAAAATACTTGCGCAGTAGTTGAGCACTATGAAAACACTGGTTATATGCTAGACTATAACAAAGCTCACATTTTGGCACAGACTGATAAATACAAAAGTAGATTATTTTTTGAAATGTGTTACATTAACAAAAATAAAAACACTTTAAATTATAAAACGAATACTGGACAGTTAAGTAACATATATTGTAATATATTGAACAAAATTTATAAATATTCAAAACAGCCAACATTCACCGTAATAACAACTAACCTTAATAATTCATCAAAGAAATATCATTGTTGTCACGTTTCTTTTATTGTTATTTTTATTTTTACATTTGAAATAATTTTAATTTTTTATCGTACTGCTGTAACGAACGTGCTTAAGACAATTTAATCTTGACATTCAATATTTCAAATACGTCAATGTCAGTTTTTATTTGCGAAATCTTTTAATTTCTCTTAATGTTTTTAAATGTAGGTATTTTTACGCCATTTTTTGTAATGTTCAAATTGTTTCAGTTTACTCCTGAGGAAGTTATCAAATAAATAGCGAAATATTGAGTATCTTAGAAAAAAGAAAGATTTTCATTAGAGACCACTTTACCCGATAATTAATATATATATATATATATATATATATATATATATATATATATATATATATATATATATATATCTATATATATATATATATATATATATATATATATATATATATATTCAGGGATTCTACAGTTGCCTTCCCTTGCTCAACCGTTTCCATCTCTCTCTGTTGCCCCATTCTCCATCGTTTAGGCCTCTTTTACTCATGGCTTCGTATACTTCGTTCCTTCCGGATTTTCAGGGTCTTCCTCTTTTCCTCCTTCCTATGGGGCTCCATTCGGTTATTCTCTTTATCCATCTGCTGTCGCTAGTTCCTTTTACATGTCCATATCACTTTAGTCTTCTTTGTTCTATATACGTTACTATGTCTGTTTCTATTGATGTTCTTTGATTTATTTCGTCATTACTTCTCCTATCCATTCTTGTTACTCTGCAGCATCTTCACAGTCATTTCATCTCTGTTGCTACTATCTTATTGCTGTTTTTCTTGTTTATAATCCAATTTTCAGCCCCATATGTCATAATACTTCGCACTAATGTTTTATAAATATGTGTTTTTGTCTTCATATTTAGGTGTCTATCCCACCATACTGAGTTAAGTTGTCGGATTGCTGTTCTTGTTTGTCCTAATCTTTGTTGTTGCCTTTTTCGTGATTATAAACCCCACGTATTTGAATTTATCCTTATCTTTGACTGTTACGTTGTCATCACTCTGTAGATCTTCTATGTCTTCTTCACTTGTAGATAAGTACTCTGTTTTTGCAAGGTTAATATCTAGGCCAGCCTTGGTATATTCTTCTTGTAGTTTCTTCATCATGTATTTGAGGTCGTCTTGGTCTTGTGCAATCACTACTTGATCGTCTGCAAAGTTTAACGTATATAGGTATTCGTTCCGTACCGGTACTCCCATGCCTTCGCATTTTCTTTCCCATGTAGTCAAGGCTTTCTCTAAGTATATTTTGAATTGGGTTGGAGATATGGAACAACTCTGCAGGAGTCCTTTTGTTGTGGTGAAGTCTCCTGTGATTCTTGTTCCCACTTTAATGGACACTTTATTTTCTTTATACAGAGCTTTTATAGCTTCTATGAGTTCCGTCTGTATTTCTAATTAATACATTGCCTCCCATAGTTCTAATCTTGGTACAGAGTCACACGCCTATCTCAGGTCCGCAAATGCCAAATGTGTATCTCTATTTTTTGCTTTTTTCTTTTCCAACAGTTGTTCCAGTGTGTATATGTGGTCTATGCATGATCTATTTTTTTAAATATATATGTCATAAATCTCCGTCCTTTACTTTGGGAGCTGTTCTCCATTTAGGGCTTTCTGAAATATCCTTTGTATCATCCGGTGTAATTTTTTTGGTCCGTATTTTATAAGCTCAGGTGAAATGCCTCCAGGTCCCGGTGCTTTCTTATTTTTGATTGCTTTTATGGCCGTTCTTATTTCCCTATCTATTATTTCTATTTCTTGTTGTGGGGATCTGCTTCGTCTTCGCTTATTTTCTTTTTCAATGAATTGTGGTTTTTGTTGTGTTAACAGTTCCTTGTAATAGTCCTTCCGTTCTTTGTCCTGTATATTTCCCAATTTTTCTTTATCTTTTGCTCTATATTCTTTATAAACTTGGTCGTTGTTTGCAGTCAGATATTTTCTGTATAGCTGCTTTTTTTCTTCAATTATTCGTTTTGTTGGTTCATTTATTTCATAATAGTGCTATTATATGTTCTTTTTCTCCAAGGGCTTCAAATTCTGGTTGTTTTATACTCGCCTTTATATGCTCGTATATTTTTTCGATGTTGCCGTATCTAAATTCTATTAATTTTGGTCTAGACGTTGTTGTTGGTATAGTTATTTTATTGATTGTTCTTGGAGTAGTTCTATATTGTATTGTTTTTCTATTATAGTGTTCAAAGGTTCGTCTGTAGAAGGAGTCCTGTTATGTTTCCAATTAATGCCCATTTTTGCTGTCAGTAGTGTATGGTCCGTTACACATTCTGCTCCTCTTCTGACTCGCACATCTTTGATTTTTATTGTGGTATCTTGTTTGATTATTATGTAGTCTATTATCGATTTCAGTTTTCGTGTTTCTTGCGTCCATGTATATTTATGAATATTTTTATGTCTGAAGAATCCGTTGGTGATTTTTAGGTTGTTTAGTTCGCATAATTCAATCAGACGTTCTCCTTTATCGTTTTGTTCATCCTCTCCAAATCTTCCCATTACTTTATCGTTTTCTTTCCTTCTGGTTCTGCCGTTAAAGTCTCCTGTTATAATTATCTTCAACGTTTTTCTTAATTAGCTCTATTTGATGTTGAAGTTGTTCCGTGAAATGTTCTTTTTCTACTCTCGGGGAATCGTCTGTTGGTGCATATACTCCGAGTATCACTGTCTCTTTACCGTATATGTATATATGCATTTTAATTGTTCTCTCGTTGATTGGCCCCCATGTTCTAACCCTAATTACAATTATTGTAAAATATAACATTTTAACCTTATTATAAACCTAGCAATTCCTAGCAAGTATCTATGTAATAAACTACTATGTATAACTAAAGTATAGCTAATAACCCAAAGTGGTTGATGCTGTTATCAATAAAATAAAAAAAATACCACATTACCAACTTACTAGTGTAGATTTTTTGTTTGTTTTTTAATTTGCAACATGACTAGATAAATTATAAATTTTAACATATTTTTAAAATATAAAAAAAAATATGTTATATATTTTCTCTTTGCGTGTGCTTCTTGCTAACTTGTGACGTTTTAAATGTTGGCTGATAAAAATCGATTGCTAAAAAGCTTTTATTCGTATTTTAATACCTCTCCAAAAATTCAAAGTCTCATTGACAGTAAAATAATCAAATTAATATTCGCTTTTACATTTTGTCGGTATGATATTACTCTAAAAATTTAATTTGATGAATATTTTTTATAAAACGTATACAAATTCATTTAATGTTTTTATAGAGGTGTCAATAACATGAGTTTTGATATTTCATACAATGAGTGTTAATTTATTTTAAACGTATTTGATACAATGTGGCTTTTTTGAAATCAAACATATCAATAATTTTTGGCAAAGTATACATTACTTTTTAATCACCAAAAACGATTTGTAGAAAAAATATGTTTTTAGTTTAACCTGGTTAAACTTATTTAAATTATACAAAATTTTCCAGGGTGTTTTTTGAGGTCTATATTTCCATATAGAATAATATTTTTTAGTTTTTGTATAGTTTTAGTGGTTAAATTGATATTAAAGTTACATTACGGGTTCAAAAATCTTGAAGTTTTGATAACGCAGTCAGTAAGTACACACATACGTCACTTTGGTGGCAAATTGTAGCACTTAAAGTAATTTGAAAATAATTAAAAACAATCGTTTATTATAATAAAATAACATTACAAAAATCTGACATTTAGGTAGATTTATATTGCTAGATAAAACAAATGAAAGGAAATATTAAATTCTTACTAGAAAAAAATAAATAATATTTTTATTAAGGTTTGGGGATTTCATCATCAGCGTCACCCTCTGCATCAGTCTCATCTTGAAGAGAAGAACTATATTTTAATTTAAAAAATTCATCGTGAAATCTGAAAGGTATGACATTATTTTTGCAAAGTTTTCTCAGATCCCTTAACTTTTCAGTAGTCGCTAGGAATTTTTGAAAATTAGTAGTCGCGCGCGGTCGAAACGATCGTTTGGTCTTTTACTTCTTAGTTTGTGTTAATAAAAGTATTTGGAACCAGTTTAAGTAAAACACGATTTTATTAAGGTTTAATAAGTAGAGTAACATATTACAAAATAATATAAAAAGTAAACTAATGTTAAAAACACTGGACAGAACATTAAAAAAACTATTTTGTACTCCGATAAAAAAGCACGTGTATGTTCTTTGCATAAAAACTTTTTACATTTACAGCTGGAAACAGTCGTTTTTCGGTTCTTTTCACGGTCGCAAAAGTAGCATCTACCATGTACTCCTTCATTCGTTGGAGTGCCGTCTGTGTTATGAATATTACATATGGCCTTAATACGTAACATCAGATCTCTATTTAAATTGTCTACTGTTGCTCGGACCCGTAGATGTTCATCCATAAGAGAAAATGCTAAATGCTTCAAAAATTTTCTTCTAAGCATTCTATTATCAGCAAGGCATTATTGTTACTTGCATTAATCACTAGCGAATTAATGCCTGCGATATTTAGTATGGTGTTAAAAATTACCATGGGCCAACGTCTTGTTTTTTGCGAAACATCATAAAAGGAGCATAGCTGATCAACGAAGTCAACCCCGCCTTTTATTTTGTTATAAAACGTCAGAATTTCTGGTTTATGATGTTCAAATGTTCCTCTATCTATAGCGTCGTCATCAGGTAGACTTGAAACAAGCAATACAACTTTCTTTTTTTTTGGATATACGACACTAAGGCACATGTATCGCTAAAGGCGAACATACTTAATTTTACGAGATCCTTGAAGTAATTCAGGGGGCAGTTCCCTTTTGTTCTTTCTAATGGTCCCCACAACAGTTAGAGGAATGCTAATAAACCAATTATCTACAGTAATATTGCGCCCAGAACTCTTTAGTGACGCACACATTCTTTTTAAAACTTCTTTCGGGGGATTGTCTACAGGAAATGGGCCATCTGGTTGATGACCCACATAAACCTCCATATTTATGGTATAATACATTTCAGCATCACATAAACTAAAAATTTGGAGCCCATACTTTAAGGGTTTGCTTGGAATATATTGTATCCAAGGGCAATTCCCTAAAAATCCAGGAAGCATTTCATCGCATGTTAAATTTTGCGAAGATTTATATCCCGATTTACATTTTCTACGAATTTGTCAAAAAATACTCGGATGGCGGTCATCTTATCCAGTCACCTACGTTCTTCACGATCGACCTTATCATCAAATCTAATGCATCTTAGAAGAAATCGAAATCTATTCTAATCTAAATATTTTCTGTATTCAGGTGATGGGCTTTATAATATGTCCCTGCCAAATATAAAAGGCCTATAAGAGCGCGAATTTGTTGTGATTGTTTTACTAAATTAGGCTTGCTCATACGTACCCTTTTGTTTTTTCTTTGATGCTTTCTTCACACTGTATCATCTTTTCCGCTAAAAACACTTTCTTCTTGTACATTATACAGTAAAACTTCTCCTATTTCCTCTAAATCCTGTTCTTGTTCGCTTTCAGAATCTTCCGACCTCTCATCAATAACTTCCGGATTAACTTTATTCTGGTCATCGTCATCGTCATATTCTATATCAAGCGGTTCTTCTTCCATAAGGGCTTGAACTTATGGAAGAAGAACTTAGAAAGAGATCCTACAACATATGCAAGGAATAATACGAGGAAAATAACAATACCATACATAAAAGGATTATCGGAAAAGCTTAAAAGGATAGGAAATAAATTCAACATTTCAACAACATTCAAAACAACAAACACGTTGAGATCTATCTTGTCCAAAACCAAACCTAACAATGAACAAGAAAGGACAAAGAATTGCATTTATAAAATACCTTGTGAATGCGATCAGTTTTATTTAGGTGAAACATCAAGACCATTAAATGTTAGAATAAGTGAACATCAATCCTATATTAAAAATAGAGAATTTGATAGATCTCAAATCTGTAAACACGCATGGGATAATGAACATAGGGTTCAATGGAATGATTCAAATATAGTCCTAAAAGAAACGGATGGTAAAAAGAGAAAAATCAAAGAAGCGGCTCTAATTATGCTAAATGAGACCAATTATGTCTCGAATTCCTCGGCAGAATGTAGTAGGATCTGGTTACCCATATTGAAAGAGGAAGTTATTAAAAGGAAAATACCAGTATTGGTAAGTCAGTACAATATGGACAATACATCATTTATGTTTTCTAAATAACAAACATATAAAATCGGAATTTGGTGTTTATTGAAGGTAAACTAAATGCACGATCAAATACTTACCATGTCGGGATAGTATTATGAGGTTTTTTTCCTGGTTTTTCCCTCATAATTTACTATGGAATCACTAACAGGAGAATTTTACTGTCATCATGGCATGTATTTGTCTTTTTAAAGACGAATTACATGTTATGATCTTTTCTGACGGATATTCTCGAGTTAAAGTTGATTTCATGTAATCGAATGAACTATCTTATAAGTAAAGTCGTCCCAGGAACGCAACTCAACAATATTGGCAATATCATTTTAAAGTCGTCTACTTTAAAATGTATTAGGTATGTCTGAATTGTCAATATAGATGAGTCAGATAAAATTAAATTATTAGAAGAATTTTTCACTAAGTAACAAAAAACAAAATTTGTTTAATTTACTAATGTTTGTATTTTGAGAACGATTTCCGAAGTGGAAATTGAAACGTCAATAAACGTATTTTAACCTTTAATGTTACTTATTCCCATTTAAATATAAAATAAGGGCTTGAAGTTTCCTTTTTTCCTTCTCATAGTCGATTCTAAAAATAAAGCCAAACAAGTTATATATAAAAGTTTGCTGTAGCTTAAAATTTAAAAAAATTATTATTTGATTCTCAATAATAGAACAAAGAAAATTATGAAATATCGTAATAGTTATTTGTTGTAAAGTAATTTAAAATTTGATGACTAATTACATAGTAAAAGAAAGAGAGGTATATTCAAAAGGTTACTAAACAAGAAGAAAAAAAAGTATAATAGTATATTATTTAAAAAAAACTAGCGTTTATACATACCTTAAGGTGATAAGAAACACAATTAAACGATTTATAAAAACTTTTTAGCTGACTAGACGCACGCGGAAATTATGACCTTTGCGCTGTAACTCCTAATCAACAAACCTCCCGCTACTCTGATTTAGTACTGAGGCTCCTTGTATCGAATTAGTAAGCTACTGAAGGCCGTGGTTGCCAAGTGTAATTTTTTTTTGAAATATTAGCAATTTTTAATACGTGCGGTCTTTTTGACCATGTAGTGACTAGTTAAGGGTTAAAAATATCTATGCACTGATTAATTATCCATAATTTATAGGTGATAAATAAAATTCAGTTCTAAACAACTGTTTTTAATAAACTTTTCCAATATCTTTTATAACAAAGGTGCTTTACTTTTAAGTAGCAGGAGCGATTCCGAAAATGTCAAAATGTAATGTTAAATTTTTTTGTCATTTATACCTACCTTACCGATACTCGACCCGTGTATACACTATAGAAAACTATAGAATGTGAAACTACAGAAAACTCTATATTTAATAATGTCTTTAATGGACCAACGTACCAGCCTTATAACTGTAGTTTAACTTGAAGCACAAATCGTATTCAGGATTTTTACGATAGTTATATTTTACCGCAACTTCCGATGATCGTTTTTGGAAAAAAGCTTGTCTTACATTTTTCATTTTTAATCCAAATTTTGTAAGGAGCTGATCATCACCTAGCTTCTTCCAATTTTTGAAATCAGAGAACTCAAGTTTTATACTGCGTGTATAATTTAACTGCGCGTATCAAATCAACAGGCATGTACACACACTCAAAAATGTTTTGCATATTATCTATAACGCCACTAAACGTTTCTCATTTGAAACTTTTTGCACTTATTTTTTTTGTCTACTAAAATAATGTATTTTATTGCTTGTATTTTGTTTCTTAATCGTCGCAAAGATTCTCACTATTCATATTGCGTTCATCAGTTTTCGAAAACCGATATTTGTAAAAATTGGTTTGCGGTTTATTGACTTTGTAGTGAACAATATGAATAGACAAGTGATATCTGAGTTCAACAGAGCTAGAATCGTTACTTTGATTGAGAAAGGCCACACACAAGTCGACGTTGCTGTCCAGGTCGAAGTTAATCAGAGTGATGTGTCTCGGATTATGAAAAAATATCGAGAGATGAATTCTGTTAGCGATTGTCCAAAAAGCGGAAGACCCAGAATTACTACCAATGTCCAAGAACACTTTTTAACGTGAACTGCCGGAAAAAACCCTCTATGGCTTCCCCGGCTACTAGAAAAGAGCTCCAGCAAGCTCATACGTTATAGCAGAAAAGGACTTGACTGGAATGGACCAATGACCATTTACAATAGCATGACAACAGATGGGGAAACGTGTTATTTTCTGATGAAACCAAAATTAGCCTTTTATCGGATAATCGCCGAATTAGGATTTGGAGAAACCCAAATCGACAGGATAGACTTAACCAAGCTGTCCAAATAGTCCCATATCAAGGTGGCTCCATAATGTTTTGGGGCGGCATTTGCTAAATAATAAAACTCCCTTAATTCCTATTGTTGGTAACATAAATGGACAAATGTATGTTGATGCCATTCTTAGGCCTGTTGTACGCTTGTGGCGAGAAGCTGATGGTCCAGAATTTATTTGTATGAACGACATTGCACCTCCCCATCGTACGAGACATGTGGCAGATTTTTTAGAGACAGAAGATATCGTCAGATTACAATGGCCACCTTGCCCACCTGACCTCAATCCCATTGAGCACGGATGGGATATGCTCAAAAGAAAAATTTAATCCCGGCAGCCACCCCCAAGGGCACTACAAGCTCTTAGAATAGCAGTGATTGAAGAATAGGGCACGATGGACCAGAACTACATTAATACACTTATAAGAAGCATGAGACATCGCAGTCAGTCTTGCATTAATGCAAGAGGTGGAAATACGGCATATTAAGTATTAGTTTCTATATATGTACTAATTAAAAAAAAATATATTTATACCTAATACATATTAAAAATAATAATAATAAATTGTTAATCGTTTAAATTTTGTTTATTGTTTTTTTCAAAACATACAATTTTATATATATATATATATATATATATATATATATATATATATATATATATATATATATATAATAAAGTATTTTGTTAAAAAAAATAGATTTCACCAGATTTGGTGGATAATTTTGAAAATATTACATTATGCAAAACATTTTTGAGTGTGTGTAGGTATGTATCGATAAAAAAAATACAATTTGAATGTTTTCAATATTTCTAGAGGTTTGCAAGAATTAATGTATCATAACCAACATTGCTCTTTTTTATGTTTAATATCTCTCTCATTTTTCTAATTTCTCTCATCTAACATTTTTAAGTAAGTGTAAATGATGGTGCATATTTCGTTCACCCACGATTGCCATCGGATTCACCCCATAAAATGCAGTATCGATCTTGCGATGGTGTTTCGTATGCTTTCGGTATAAAATAAATATTTTCTAGAACAGTACAATAATATGTTATCCCCATGGAGAGTATTCAATACTTGCTGTAAATCAAAAATGGAACAAACTGAATCTGAGACTTCTTTAACTTTCTTAAGATCTTCTAAAAAGAGTTCTTTACTTTCTTTCTTTTCTTTTAAATGTTTGTCGTATGCCTCTTTCGAGGTAGTATTTTTTCTTTAATTCGTACCTCACACAAAGAACACTTATCTTTTTTAGTTAAGTGAAACTTAAGGTTAAAATCTTTGTTAAAAACTTTGAGTGAAACACAATCTTTCTTGCTTCTTTCATTTACTTCTTATTTTTAATAAAAATCCCGTATAAAAAACTAACATTTCACAATTCTTGTGGTAAATATGCTTGCTACTTCGATTTCGTCAATAGTGGGATGGTACAGCCAGAGAACTTACGAACACATTCGCCTGTGTTCGTAGTTCTATGGTACAGCTGGTAATTGTTTAATAAATCGTGTATTTTATTGATCATGTCTGAACTTGTTTTGTTAAAAGGTTCGTGCTTGCCTCTTTGATCACTTTTTCATGTATTTTGTACAGCATGTTTTATTGCGTATCGCATAATCGTTTGCGAAATATTCAGTGTCTGTAATAAAAATGGCTGGTACACTTCAAGTATTTTATCGTCCCAACTGATAAAGAACTTATATGAATTTTGTCGTCTGCTATACTCTGCTTCTGTTTTTCTTCGTAATATGTCTTGTTTTTTGACACATTATATTAACCAATCTCTATGATTTTGTCATTGTGCTGATATTTTTTTACAGGGATTTTCTATTACTGATCTACCTTTGCCAAAATTGTACTCGTATTTTTTAGTTTCTTTTTTGTTGGGCTTTTTCTTTTTCCTCATTCCTGATTTTCCAACTAAAGAGACAACTTTATCTGGGTGGCTTGTATCTGTGTCCCAATTAGATAACGATTAGTAGTCAGGGTCATTATAAACTTTTTTGCCATGCCTTTTCTAACTATTATTTTTGTTTTATTTTGTTTTCTCAATTCGTCACTTTTTTCAGTTAGTTCAAATATATCCCCATTTTCCGAAGATGTCAAATCATAATCTACTAGTTTTGGAAAAACATTATAGGTTTTTGTCTCAGGGTTTAACTCTGAATCGGTATTGTTAAAATAATTAATTAAAAGCTAAAAATGTTCTTCTAAGCCGCATTCCTGTTCAAACTGAACACCCACTGTCCCATTTATGCTATCAGTACTTATTGGTAAATTTGTTTCTTCTTGCATAGTAGTATAGTTACAATCATTTTTATAAGGAATCTATTTAAATTACGCCTCCATTTACTAAATTATTTTCTATTATAATATTTTCGGAGTTATGTAGGTTCGCACTTGAAGTAATGGATATTGGCATATTATATCCGATTTTTTCCTCAGAATAAACATTATTCCATTCATCATTTTGGTAACAGCGGCCAAAATTCTTTTTGTTGTTGAACTAAGCATAGACATAATCTGAAAGTAACCAAACATTTATGTTTACAATGTTTAATAGCTTTCATGAAAATGGGAATAAAAACATGCAAGCAGTATTTCTCTAACTGTGACCGTTTTCTAGATAGAAGAGTTCAGATTGATAATTTTACAATTTTTAACTTATTGTTTTACAAACACTTTACATTTTATATCAAAATTTACAACTTACCTCAAATCAATAATTTGACGTGTTTTGACGAATTTGAAAAACTGACGTAAGTAACAGAAACCGACCGGTACATACGTTATTATGGCGGTAAACAACGTTTGCTTATATTTTTATTATGGAAATAGTGCTAAAGTTGCGTTTTTTTTGGGTTTATGTTTAAAACAATTCTGGAAATACGTTTTTAAAATAGTTAAAACAGCAAGTTTTAAAGTAATTCTAGGTTTACTACACTTTACACACTGCGAAATACGCTAAGCTGATGGAGAGTTTGCAAAGGCGAATGTTTCTCAGGGTATCTAGCGCAAATAGAACAGTTTCAAATGCGGATCTATATGTCATTGGAGCGGTGATACCGATCGTTTTGTTTTGTAAAGAGCGAGAGAGGAGGATGGATGTAAATATAGATGAGAATGATAGAGAAAGAGCGATAGTAGAGTAGCAGAGAGAATGGCGAATGATAGTGGAAAGGCAAGGTGGACGAAGGAGCTTATTCCCGATCTGCGACCGTGGTGGGAATGTAAGTTCAGAAAACTAGACTACTTCCTGACGCAGTTTCTGAACGGACATGGTAGTTTTGATACCACAAATAGAATAGGCAAATTTGCCTCGGTAGACTGTACTATTTGTGGGGTACCGGACGCTCCTGCCCACATTTTTAACTGCCAGAGATGGGTAAATGAGATGGGAGATTTCGAGAGGCGAATGGGTTTCGGGCTGGATGAAAGAAACATTGTAAACATAAAGTTGAGAGGAGAGAAAGAATGGAGAGAAGTACACTGTCAGATTTCTGGGGCGATGAAGAAAAAGGAGCAGGAGGTCAGAGGAGGAAATTGAGCCAATGATCTGAAATTTATAGTTAATATTATTTAATAGTTTATGCCCTAATGTCTAAACATTTTCTGATTTACGGTAATAGGTATGGTTATTTATAAATTTTTATTTTAGTTGTATTAAATTATTAGATTTAAATATTTAGTTAGTATTAAATATTTAAAATAAATAAATAAATAATTAAAAGCAGTATTTTTATAAAAACGTTAAATTGAGTATTACAAACGAACATCTAATATGTCAGTATTATCTAAAACATTTTCGGTCTCATTTAGGAATTCCATCTTCTTAGTTTTTCTTGCTCTTCTGTCAATATATCACCCTCCTTATCTCTTTACTGCTTTTATTTGAATTCCTTTTTGCTTTTGTTCAGTTTCTGGTAAAATTTTCTCGTCTCTAATCGCTTACTTAGATCTTATAGTGTTTAAAGTTCTTTATTCGTAGTTTCTCTCTTCTTTCTGCGGTGGATGTTTTTTTTTCTTCCTTGCGTAGTTATTTATACTTCTTTTCTACTTGTCGGGTTCTCTACCCCTTTTACATTATTAAAAATGCTCCGTTTTTTCTCTCTATCTAATATTCCTCGTGAAAACAGATATTCGTTCTTGTTCTTCTTTGTTTACCTTTCATGCCTACCACTACCACTCTATATTTGTGTTTTTATGTTTTAGTCTGTTTTCTAGTTTGATTTTTATATTTTGTTTATATTCTCCATTTTTGTTTGTATTTTTAAGTTCTTTTATAGTGTATCGTTCATGTTTAGAACCTATTTCCATTTTTAAAACTCTGACCCTTACCCTACTTTCGATTCAATAGTGATCAGAGCCCGCATTTGCTTCTCTTCTTGTGCGTACGTTTATTATCTTGGATTGATGTCTTAATCTACAATAAAATGATCTATCATATTTAGGTATACCTACTGTAAGTATGTCGGGTAATTTCCAGGTGCCTTTGCGTAAATCTTTTCTAGCGAAGTTAAAATCATACCATCGATTCCAAAAAAAAACTATTACATAAAAGAAGCCACTTTTGAAATCAGAGCATCAAAAATATTTTACCCTTTTATTAGTATGGGGACATATATGTCCCAGCGGATTTCAAAAATCAGCATCTGTTTGTCTCCAAAGCCCATGTTATTTGAACGCATCCGTATTTTTAGACATTCCTTATTTATTACCTAGTAGTATGCAAACTACATATTACTATTCTTGATCACGCATCAAGAACTCTTAAATAATATAAATGTTAGTAAGGAAAAAGTATCTGCTCTGCCTTTTAACAGATTATACAGGGTGGTCCTTAAGTAATTGTACAAACAGAAACCGTAGATTCTGCACTATAAAATATTACGATTTAAGCCAACATGCTTTAATAAAATGTTGATGTTAAGAAAGATACATGGTGTTAAAGTGGAAATTAAAAATTTTATTTTTCGCTATAACTTTTACGTTTGTAAATATTTTTGGACAAAAATTTACAGTTGGATGCTTTTGAGTAGAATAAATTATAATTTTATACTTACTTTAATGTAACTAATAGAGGGCGCCACATATGATACATGTGTGGCATAAATTTGCGCTTAAATTTGTTGCTCTTTATTTTAGCTATATTTGTGTTAAAAAATATTAAAGATACATTATTTTTACAAAGAAAAAGTATACTTGTTAGTAACCTGAAAATTCAACCGTTTTCGAGATATCTGCATTATGCTGCACAATAATTCTTAGTTTGATATTTGTGCGGTAAAGCACTGAATACCTGTAGATAAGCGTAATACATAGTTTATTCTTATTAAAACAACTCAAAGATGATAATGTAACATCACAAAATGCTTTGTTATATGTGCTAAATGTCTTATTGGAGAAAAGATATTTCATCTTCTTCTTTAGGTGCGTGTCCGTATTCAGACAAAATATGTGGTTTATGCAAGAATGTACCCAACCACATTCTAGAGAGAGGCAGTTAGAACATATTTAATTACAACTTTTCTGAACGTTGGACTGGTCGTGGTAGTCATATTCCTTGGCAATGTGGTGAGATATTGATATATTTATTTATTAATAAGAAAATCCGAAAAGAATACTTATTGTTCATTACGTAAATTGTTTACCCATTTTCATTAGGACAAATAGAAATTAGACCACAGGTATTGAATAACACATATGTGTCTTGTTTCATAATACTTTTGCTACAAATCTAACCAGAAAGACTCAGCATTTTTACAAAAATATCATCATTGTCCTAATAACCGATATTGATATAAATATAGTAAACACACAAGCAATTTAGTACAGCATAATATTAGTTCGTTAGTAAATCATAATAGTCCATTTATTCGAGATGTAATTATAGTTACTCGTAAGCTGTAACGTAATCATATAAATAAGTAATGTCATCGATATATTCATCCATTAAACATTATAGCCACCACGTAGCCCCGAATTTAATCGGCTTGATTTTGGTGTATGGAGCGCATTAAAACAACGTGTCTATAAGAATCCCATAAACATTCGCAACCAACTATGGGAAGAAATAAATACTGCAGCAGGTTCTTTATAACCAATGATGCTATTTAATATGAGACGATCTTTTATGGAATATATTATTGACAAATGAATTAAAGAAAATGATGGACATATCGAACACTTACTTTGACAAAAAGTTATGTTATTTAGTTTAACTATTTCTTAATTTGGTTTGTAAACAAAATGTTTTGATTATGACTTTAATTTAACATAAAACGTAAAATGTTTGATGTAAAATCCTATTATTCTGTTATTTTGTCAAATCCTATTATTAATAAAATTATCCTGCTGATATATTTATTTTATTTAATACTTCGTTAACTAGTAACTTTAGTTAAAGGTATTTTATACCAAAATTCAGAAGTATTAATGTTTTTGTCTATTTTTTCTTCGTTGCCTGGAGTAATTGCCTTAGAACAGAATTATTCAGCTGATTTTTAAAATGCGATTATTTCGAAAACTGTTGAGTTTTAAGGTTATTAACAAGTATATCTTTTTTTGTTAAAATAATGTATCTTTAATATTTTTTATCCCAAATATAGGTAACTTAAAGAGCAAAAAAGTTAAGTGTAAATTTATACCACATATGTATATATACCACATAATATTAGTAACGACTGACATAAATGTTTAATGATTCAAAGCAAAGCGATCTTTGCATAATTTCAAATTATTAAAAAAAAAAAAGAAAATCACATGTGGGTTTTGAACTCTAATCGTCTGCGATGTCTGTGTCGCAATGTCGAATTGTTACCACTAATCCACTAAGGATTTATAATTATTCTGTCATAAAAGTGAATGAAACTCCTCAAATCATAATAGAAATTATTCTTGGTTAATAATTTAAAACTTTAGATTAAATAATCACTATTAATTAAATTATTTTATTCACATTTTTGCTTTATTGTGGTCAATCAGTTTTTACTTTATGCGAAATTAAAAAATGGAAATACGTCACACATTCGACGTTACCCATAATAATTATGACCGAGGTGATTTAGCTCGAAGCTAACGTCTAAAGGTGTGAGACTATCGCTAGTGATAATGTAATGTAATATAAATTATAGGTTTCTCCGATTATTTCTCACCTCTACGAGTTTCATCTCTTTTTATTTCACAAGGTAACTGTGTTTTCTATCTCTTACGTTAAAAAGCCGGGTGGTAAGACACTCATCACTGTATAAGACGCTATATACAGACGGACGCTGAGAAATCCATGGGAACAAAAATTTACCAACGATGAGATAATTCGGAAAATAATAACTAAACATAATTAAAGAGAAAAAAATACAATATGTAGGTCACGCGTTAAGAACTGAAAGGTATAAATTACTCCGAATTATATTGGAAGGTAAAGTACGGGGCAAAAGATAACTAGGAAGATGCTGAAATTTGTGGCTGAAAGACCTAAGATGGTTTCACCGTTTATCCGCAGACACCTTTTGTGTAGCAGTTTTCATATTTTCAATTACCATTTGGATCGCAAACCTTTCAAAGGAAAGGGAGCAATTAGAAGAAAATTGCTGTTAATTTTTTTCACATATTTTCTCACCTTAATGTGTTTTACTGAGGCTATTTCCTTGATTAGTAAATATAAAAAAATCGTAATATTATTTGTGCTCTACTTTGTAGTACATCATTATGTTCGTAATCCGGACTTTAATGGAATTTATGTTTGATATTTAATTAAAACTTTAATGTACTCACACAAACTTATATATTTACCGCAAGTATTTAATAGCTTACCTTTGTTCTTTCAGGCTTGATGTGTATTGTAATACTCGTTTCTGAATAATCGATCAAGAAAATGATGTTTGTATCGTTTTCGAATTCTAGAAACTATTTGAGAAAATAATAGCTTGTCTGATATTTGAATTATTTAGATTTTGTTTTTTTTTTTAAATAATTTCATGTTAATTATAAATTTTTTACCATTATTGGTTTTAGTATAAAAATAAAGTAGACTTTTGGAAGAAACACAAATATATTTTTTTCTTTACGTCGTATTACTTTATCGAGCCTAAGAAGATTTTCAATTATTATGAACATTCCTATTTTTGAACAGTCCAAAATATTTAGAGTTCTAAGAAAGCCTAATATTCGTAGTATAAACGTAGAAATAATTTTAACTAAATCTAATTAATTAGGTCTAAGTAAACAGCATGACTTCACAGTTCATTTTCCTATCATCCATGATGATGGGCTTTTTAAGATATCGCAGGATGGGTTATGGGCGGATGAAAGGTGCACCAGTTTATTTTAACACGACTTCTAACTACTAAAAATGTAAAAAAAGCGGTGGAGTGGAAAAACGACAGTAGAACTCTTTAGAACTGCTGCAGGCAGAGTAAAATGGACCGTGATGATCGCCAATGTCCTTAAAATGAATCACATGACAAAGAAGATTAATGATTTAGTTACCAACGGATTATGATTTGTTCTAAGTTACAACGTTTGCCTCTTATGGCGTACATATTTATTAACCATAAAATAATCGACCTAGTTCCATACAATTTTGTCAATATTGGAGAAATATATGTTTAACTGCATCTAAAAATCTGTGTAATCACTAAAACAAGCTTTTTTACCCATTATTTTTATGATTTATTATTCTTTATGTACCACGAAAATAAGTTAAGATTTGATACTGTTAGAAATAGCTGATAACAATTACAAAAAATTCATTACTGAGTTTTATTAACCAAAACAGTGGCCACTATAATCGGTTCACAATTTGTCGATAGCTCACTACAAGTTTAACCCTAATTAGAGAACTGAAATGCAGAAAGGATGGGTAATACGATATAATAGTAAAAACCAACCTGAAACTGACGGTTTAAGATGTTTTCGACTAACCCACCTTGTATCTGAAGGAATACATAACAGCAGTCAACCTTATAATCCGATTACGAAGGTATTTTGATTACAGATGACCGATCAGTGTCGTAGAGTATATGATTGAAACATTTATTTAAACTAAATAAATATATTTTTTAAATTGTGCTTATGTATATTGTCTTTTTGTTTTAATAAAACTTCTTTATTTTATTCAAAAATGAAAAGTTTCTTGCCATTTGTAAAAGATATATTTATTTAATTAAGCGGAAAGGCAAAATTTTTAATGTGTTTTAAATGTATCCATTATTTTCGAATCCAGAGAAAACTAATAAATAGTTTTAAAAAATTTAAACGCAGAATGAAAGATTACATTATTACTGAGGGCAGAAAGTCCCTGAAACTTCTACAATGTTAATTTTAATATGTTATGTAACAGGGGTGAAAATAAAAGAGACAATATAGTATAATTTTTAATTGAAAATATTGCATGCAAAAGAAACTTTTTATTTATTCTAATAAATATTTCATTCTGCCTTTAAATTTTTCAAAAATGCTTTTTAGTTTTCTCAGGATTTGAAAAAAAAATGGATACATTTAAAACACATTGAACATTTTGACATGCGACATTCTGCGCCTTTCCCCTTTAATACCTTACGATTACAACTACTATTACTTACCTTATATAATTACGATTAGAAAACTATTCAAATTCAAAATAAATAGGATCAACTTCGGAATCCGAGTCGTTTTGAGGGTTAATAATTAGCGGTTGTTTCTCTACGGTCGCATCAATTATGTTATCAAGATCCCACATTTTTTATTCTTATTCTATTACATGTCTTACTGCATCTTTCCAGTTTTGTTCTGTAATATGTTGTAAAGACTCGTATAACAATTCACGTACAGCTTGTATTATATATGACGTATTTTTTCTAGCCACATAACTTTTCATTATTTGTACCCAAATGAGTTCAATTGGATTTATTTCGCAGTGGTAGAGTGGAAGTCTAAGGACTGTGATGTTTCGCCTTTCCGCCATTTTGTCAACTACGTATTTCTTGAACTTAGATTTGTGTTGCCGGGCAATTTTTAAAAGTTCTGATTTTACCATTCCATCTTCGTAAGGCAGATACTTATTCCGCAGCCAGTCAAGAATATCCTGTTTTTTTCACGCAGTCGTTGGAAGCCTTTCTACTAGTCGTGAATGATAAGGTGCATTATCTAATACTATAATTGAATTTGGTGGTATGTGTTCAATCATCTGCTCAAAATACTCTTCGAAAACATCAGCTGTCATCTCCTCGTGATAGTCTTTTGTGCTTTTGGACTGAAATTCCAACAAACCATGCTTAACAAATCCTTTTTCACTGCTAATGTGAGAAATTATTAATCTACTGCCTTTACCAGAAGGTGGGGAAATACTAGTAGACCGACTTTCCATTAAGGCTTGCCTGGAGCTTAATATATTTTTGTCTGACCATCTGAATTTTTTTTAGAGTATGACTTGAGTTTACCCACGTTTCATCCTGGTACAAGATTGGCCTTCCCTCAGCCCGGAATTTTCGTATGAATCTTCGATAATTTCTTCTCCAATATATTATCTCCTCCCGGTCAATCAAAAGTGATTTTCGGTCAGATTTCTCCCACCGGAAATTTAATTCTTTTAAAACTTGCCACAATTTAGTTCGTCCGATATGAGACAAATCCGGGTCGTCTCTAACTTCTTGTAAAATTTTGTTTAGGTTTGGTATTTCTTTTTTGAAAAAAAATCCATGAATTTTCCTTCGAATACCATTTTTGGCTAATTTATCAATTTCAATAGGCTTTTTCCCTCTCTTTAAGTGTTCGTTTGTGTTTAAGTTAGCTATACCGTGTTTTTTTCTTTCTGATATGAACCTATATAGTTGACGCCCCTACGCCAGTCATGTTGGCACAACTTTCGACTATGTTGCGAACAGTGTTTGTGGGATTCTGACAAACCAGTGCATCGTAAATATTCAGAACAATAGTCTTCTCCCTTGGTGAATAGACGGACTTACTGACTGTACGCAACAGTACCGGTGTAAAACTTGATGATGTTGATGATGAAGCCATCACAAGCAATCCAACAAAACGAGCACGAGCGAAAGGTACGTACATGTTCGTAGGCATATGAACTAAAAAATCACTCACGCACTGCATATAATTCGCAAAAGAAATATTCGAGACGCTAATTACTGCCGTAGACGCGGAAACACCGACGAGCCGTAAATTACATGCGATCAAAAACGTACTAAACAAAAAATTTATTTTCGTTCGTAATAACTTCACCCTTTCAAGATAAGTTTCGAATATAAACTGAACAGACGAGGCCAAATCCTTCATCTTTATACCCATTATATTAATAAAAATCTGGGGAATTCCATCCTAATTATCTTGCAACGATTAGTACCTTCGGATATGAATTCCAGGTTTTCTAGTAAAGTGATTAAACGCGAAAATTAGTATTGAAATATCCAAAGAGATAAGGTATTCTTATTTACAAAATTGTTAATGGTTAAATTCTTATTTTTATTAATATAATATAATAACCAACATTATCCGTGAAAGTTTTAATTGTTTTTTGCTAAATATATTAGTATTAAAACATTATTAATATTGATAAACATTTTGGAAACAAAAATAAATATAAAACGCATTAATTTTAATGAATAAACACCTCAGGAACGCCTATGATGATACAAATTTTACGACCGTTTCATGACTTTGAGGCACATTTCGTGATCTCAACAATTTGTGAAGGGATTATAGTATTTACCTCAACCTTATCCAACCTAAGCAGACAAAATGTTTATTTTGAGAAGCCTACTTAATGTATTAGGGGTGAACTAAGTTACCAGTAGGTTGGTGTTGTGACGGGTGGGAGTAGGCAGACTGGTGTGATGTCGAAGATTATGGGACCATTTTCCGACTAGCTAAGGAGGGAAACCTAAGAATAGTTGATTAGGACACTAACTGAAAGACCTACATGTTACCAAGTGTAGAGAACAACAAAAATATAAATATTTAAAATACCCTCTGGTTGGTTATTTTGACTTTAATTTACTCATATGACTCACATTTATCAGGACATTGTTTGTTAAGTGTTTGTTTCTAGACCATACAATAAGACCAATAAAGAATGACATTTAGGCATCCGTTTAAATTTAAAAAAAATACTTTTTTCCATAGCTAATTTTAAAGTGTTGCTATAACAACTGTTTTAAGTAGATAAAGTATCACTTTAACCGCAAGGGTAGATAAAGTGACACTTTAACAGCAGGAGTAGATAAAATGTTTTAATTTTTTTTATTCAATAAAATTTACAAATTCAAACACATTAAGGATTAAAAACAACTGAAATTTTATAATTAGCATTATGAGAAATAGTTATTTTTGGAGCATCACAACTTTTACTCATTTGCTTAAACACTTATTCGAGGTACTGGATTTATTTTCTGGTCGGCCAAGTATACACTTGGATACAACAATCTTATTGCTTATTGACTCTTCAATGTAAGATTCTGCAACAGATGACGATTTCCATCCACCAAAACGTTTAACTTTTACTAGATCAGCTTCAGAATTTGCGAACATAGTAGCTGAAGAACGACGGAAACAATGCCTCATGTACATTTCTGAATTTGCAAGTTTCAAAAAATCTGCAATCTTCTTGGGGACATTATATATAGTGTTAATCCCCACCGGTTGAGTAGTGCACTTTTGCTGTCGGTAATTTACAAAAAACTTACTGTGAGGTACGTTTTTGGGGCGCAAGGCAATATACTTTCTCACAATTTCCAAGAAACCCAGTCCACTTTTCTTGTCAGTAATACAAAACGACCTTTCCTGCTTGGTTTTAGTATCAGATAATGAAACGATTATTACCGATTTTCTGTCGTCCACGTTAAACACTTCTAACTTGTAAAATTCATCGAACCTAGTCGCTCCATGCACACCAAAAATAGCAATAACCTTCATCAACAAATAGACGTCATGAGAAGCTTCTGTCAGAAATTTAATAATGTCATTTGACTTCAGGATTTTGGACTTTTTAGCTTTGTATCCTTCACTCAGGTTTTTTAGTAAGGTGGTTAACTTGCTAAATTTAGAAATGTCACAATTTTAATTCACTAACAACGTACGCTTTAGCATCGAATAAAACGAACGTAATGACGATGGCATCGCTTTCTTCGACTTTTCAGAAAAATACGCCAGAAGTATTTTTTCACTTACGACATTGATATTCCTAATGATTTTCCACTTTTTAAAAGACTGGTATTTTTTCTCATATATAATCCTAGAGTTTTGTGTCAACAATAAACTTTCTTCTTCCAACGCTGCATTTACTACATCTGATGGCAGGTTTTCCATTTCTTGTGTCAATTCATTTCCGTCCATTTCGTATTTATTCACTTTGTACATAAAACGGAATAATACGTAACATTTGTTTGACATTTGTTCACAGAGTAATTCATATCCCTAGCAACGGAGCAACACAATTGCGATTTTTGTGCTAAAAATTACAATTTTCTTTGAAATTTTATTTTTCACCTGAACTTGAAGTCTTGCTATAGAAAAAATGTATTTCACACGACGATAAAATGGCATTACCTTCTCGAGCATAATTTAGCGTCTCGACTGACGTCTCGACTTTAAAAAACGCTCTCGAAGATAAAGTACAATTTTATCGTCTTGTACAATAAATAACTATTCAAAAAAAAAAATAAATTTATATCCTTCAGATATTTAATGGAACTAAATAATTTACAAATTAATTAAAATCCTTTCTTAAAGGTATATATTTAAAAGCCCAAACGGGCCATGTTAGACAAAACGTTTTCGGAATCCATTATTCCATCATCAGTGTCTAGGAGTACATGAATGTAGCCACTAAATATATGGGTAAAAACCCGTTAACAAATAATTAGTTACATTTATTTGACAGTATTTCTTATAAATTATTAGGATGTTAAAGTTACCGTTGGATTAGGTAACATGGCGACATATGACTCCACGTTGAAGTTGCTACTCCTAAGACGGTGTGTCTACGAGGACTTTATTCAAGCAACTGAGTTGCTTCCATAAGTTCCATAAAGTTTCATTACACTGTGCTAGTCCTGACACACCGTCTCAGGACTAGCAACTTGAACGTGGAGTCATATGACGCCATGTTACCTAATCCAACGGTAACTTTAACATCCTAATAATTTATAAAAAATACTGTCAAACAAATGTAACTAATTATTTGTTAACGGGTTTTTACCCATATATTTAGTGGCTACATTCATGTACTCCTAGACAATGATGATGGAATGATGGATTCCGAAAACGTTTTGTCTAACATAGCCCGTTTGGGTTTTTAAATATATACCTTCTACAAAGGATTTTAATTAATTTTTATTATATGGTATACAGCCAACTACAGGAACGTAGATTCCTTGTCGAAATAATTTACAGTTCATTTTTAAGCTGCCATGATTATTTTAATAATGTTGATATTTCTTACATACGTGTAAAGACGTTCTGCAAGGATTTGCTGGCCGGTTATAAGACATATACAATTATACAGTATGAGTATTCTAGGTATAGCTGTCAGGTGCTTGTGAGTCAGTGTCTTATGTCCAACTTTTAGTTGACTTATCAACACGTCTTCTCTATTTTCTTGAAGATGGAACCAGATACATATTAGATCCAGTTTGACTTCTTGGGACTTTGAGCTACTTATTTGAACTCGTTGGGATCGCTAAATTATCTCCAAAAGTAACTTATTAATTAGAAAGAATTATTGATGATTCACAATTATTAAAAGGTAACTCAAACGTATAAACTTCCACAAAAAGGAAAAACAAGTAAGCTGGTGGAGATGTTAGGCATCATTAGTTGTTTACTACAAAAATAATGACTATAACTTTTTATTCTAATTACGGACGTTAATCGATTTTTATTAATTGCGAAAAAATATTAATTAACGGAGTAGAACGAAAGGCTTCTAGTAGAAATCTGATAATGTTATTTGGATAACATCTGAAAATTTATGAACTATTATCTTGTGAAATTTGAAAGTAAATACTATTTTAATGGAAATAGTCGACTTCGGAATATAATTTGATTTTATAATAATTTTTTTAAATTACTTACATTAACAATCCAGACATATACTATACATTTTAAAGTAGACGGCTTTAAAATGATATTGCTGAGTTGCGTTCCTGGGACGACTTTATTGTTCTTTCCATTAAATGAAATCAACTTAAACTTGAGAATATATTATATAGAATATAATTATTCTTTAAAAAGACAAGCACATGCCACGATAACAGTAAAATTCTCCTGTTAGTGATTTCATAGTAAATCGTAAGGAAAAACCAAGGAAAGAACCTCATAATATTGTCCCGACAATGCAAGTATTTGGTGTTACATTTAGTTTACTCTCAATAAACACCAATTTCTGATTTTTATATGGGTGTTATTTAAACAACATAAATGATGTCCTCGATATGTTACCGACGTATAGTCAGTATAACAATTGTGTTATAAAATTTCTAATTGTCGGTATTACCTAACTTAAATAATTATACAATCTAAAACTATTTATTGTGCGAAAGGTACAACACACTCTGTTTTATTAAAATAAACATAGCTTTAGTTTTACATTTACCTACCAAAGAGGAGTGATAAACCATTTAAGGCAGTAGTTTTATAACGTAAAAATAATTTAAATTTCCTTTCTTATCCAATATCTATTTCATATAATGTATTTACAATTTTCTTTTTCATTTAAAATTCACCTAGTTTTACGTTGTCAAGTTTTTTTCTATTTAGTGTTAATTTATTTTTCACACATACCCAATTTCCCTCTTTTAAATCATAGAATTTTCATACACTTTTGTATGACACACACAACATTGTTGGTAAAAGACCATATTTTTGAACTATTATTGTTTTATTTTTACAGCAGATCTCATATTTTGAGCAAATATCCTTTACCAGTGAATCCATATTCTTAATTTAGTAAAAAATTTTAATTTTGTTTGTTACAGCGCAAATAAGACCATAAAATTTTTAATTTTTGTTATTGACTTTTCCAAAACCTCTTGATATATTTTTTTTCATTTTTTCTTAATTTATAAAATATATTTTGGTTCAAAATTGTTCCCTCTATTTTATCTATCATTTATTTTGTCGATTATTATTTTGATCTTGTTTTATTTCTGTTAGTGTAACTGGATTGATTGTTCTTATAAATACTTTAGAATTTTCTGTTTTCCAAAACAGGGTTTCTCAAAAGGCGGTCGGCTTCTACATTTTTTTTCCAGCTTCATTATTTAATGTCAAATTCAAATTGTGTGAAAGAAAATGTGTCATATCTCTTAATTTTTCATCTGGTCTTGTACGAAGTTCTCTTCCCTTAAGGGTCATATGATCAGAAATAACTACAAATTTTCGTCCCATTAGCCAGTATTGCCAAAATTTTAGTGCTTCTTTAATTGCAAGGCATTCAAAAAATACAGCTTTTTTATTCTTTTGATATTTGTTTAATTTTTTTGAAAAGTAAGCTACTGAGAATTCCCTCAATAAAGTTTATTGATTATTTTGTATTATTAATAGTTATATTTAATTTGTCAATCTATTCTTCTTGATAAATTTCTAAATCAAAATTTTGTTTCATTTGAAAATTCAAAATAGAATCTAATCCAAGTAGAATATCATACTCGAAATATTCATCATTAACAACAAAAAGATTAACGTTTTTTTCAATGTTATAATTTTTTATTTTTGCAATTAATTTTTCTTTAAAATTTATTTTATCGTTTATCGTTTTAAACATATTCCTTTTTTCATGAATATCAATATTGACTTTTCTGCCACCTTCGAATTCAGAACACTAACATCTGAGCCTGGGTCATAAACTCTACAAAATTCTCTATTATTTAAGAATACTTTTAATTTGATCAATGGTAGCACATCTAGTTTTTTTGGTCAGTTACTATTTTATTTAATTTATTTAAGTTCTTGCTTTATTTTTTTGTTTTAAACGGCATGTTTCTTCTGGATTAAACCGTCCAGGGAATAATTTTTTATTACAATATTGTTAGGGTTTTTTTTCTTTTAAAGTTAAAATATTAAAATATTTTATAGGTATTTGGCCAAAAACCGGTTTTATCTGTGATTTATTATTTTTTATTATAAATAAACTTTCTAGTTTTGGTAATTCACTCATGAGTTTTTTCATTGTTCGTCAGTTCTATTAATATTATGTTATATATAAATTAGGGTATCTGTTATAGTTAAATCAAGTATAATATGAATAAATAAATATAATAATAATAATAAATAAATTTTCTTTACGAAATGCCTAGTCAAAAACGGCTCTCCACCTAAAAGAGTAATCTTCCTTATGTTTATTTCAACCTTTTTTACAAAAACTATCCAAAATATTCATTTTCCATACCTCAAAACCATTATATCTAAGCCTAATATTATTATTTTTTAATCAAACCATTCCTTTGCTACTCCATCAAGGAACAATCGTAGACTCATGATCTTGTCTCGAGATTGTTCAATTACTTTTGTTTTCTTATACACTGGAGTTAAAGCCTCTTGTAAGTACTTATTTTGATAAATCACACTACCATCTATATCGAAATAAATTTCCTTCTAAGTATCTTCTAATGAAATAGTAGATGTCCTAACGGAGCCTCTGGTTGTCATAGATGCTAATATACTTTCCACTTTCGTCAAATGAAATAGTTCAGAATAATCTTTTTTTTTATTTAATTTAGCGTGCTTGTGGCAGCTTCGGCCATTATCACGAGGCACCGTGGATACAATTATATATATGGTACAATTACATATTATAATATACTATGTTAATATATTATTTAGTAAGTTTTCTAGCTTCAGGAACTGGATAGCTGTGATGACTTGACTCTGGTTCGATAATATATCTGTGATGTCGCTCTTCATGCCCAGTTCTTGGCGTCATTTATTGTAATGAGGGCAGTCCACAATGATGTGTAGAACGCTTAGTGGAGATTGGCAATAGTGACAGATTGGCTTAGGTGTAGAATTCATTAGGTGACCATGTGTAAATCTGGTGTCACCAATACGTAATCTTCTAGCAACAACCATCTCATTTCTAGTTATACAAGGGATAATTAACCGCTCAATCGTCTTATCTATTTGGTGTAAAAATGTAGTGTATTTTTTCCACTGATTCTGACAGTAATTTCGTACGAGTTTCTTTATACTAGTTTTTAGGTCACTGGCAATTTGTATATTATGTGGTGTACAATTGGATACAGCAGCTTCTTCGGCAAAGCGATCGGCGTTGTCGTTACCCATAATACCGATGTGGGAGGGAATCCATATGATAGTGATATGGATGTCGTGGATGATCAGATTTTGGTAAGTGTCATGGATTTTTTCTACAAGAGGGTGATTAGTAAATAGATTATTGATAGACTGGATAGAGGCAAGGGAGTCTGTACAGATGGCAATATGTTGATTGGGTGCTGTACAGAGTTTGAAGGCTTAGTAAATAGTAAATAGCATACAGTTCACCAGTGTGAACGCTGCATGTGGCAGGTATTTGACATGAACTAACGACTGTTTCCATAGTGGTAACCGCACAACCAACCCCCTTTTCGCTCTTTGATGCGTCAGTGTAGAGTACCCGATAGAATTTCTTAAAATTAAGAATTTCTAGTAAGGATTTCTTAATCAAATCCTGGTTGGTTTCTGCCTAACTAAACTTTGAAAGTGACACATTAAATTTCGGTAAAGTTTTGGTCCAGGGAGAATTCTGCGGGATCGGGAGAGGGTTAGTTAGGGATAAATTTATATGTGGTATTAGTTGGAAGTAGGAGGGCGATAGTGGTAATAATAATCATTTTGAAGTTGCTTTTCTGCGGGAATTTTTTTTATTTTCGGTACTGCTTGCTCCTATAGCTACAAAAATTCTGATTGGTGTAATATTTATTGTCAAGTACATTTTAGCTTAAATAAGAAGTTTTATTTGGAAATTTATTGATACTCACTATTTTCGATTAATCAGCTTAAGTACTTGATTTAGAAGTGTAATATTATAGTCTCATACATTTTTTTTAATATAAAATATCATATAACATAACAAATATAAGACTTACCTAAATCGAGAATCAAAAACATTGATAGGGTAAATGCACCAGTTGTTGGCCATGTGCTAGTTATTGGCCTACTAATATGTTTTGATTAGAATTAGGAAAATGTTGGTATTTTGTTAATTCTAACTACTTTTTTTAAGTTAGGCAACATGTCTCCTAGAGTATGACACATCTAGTTTCAAGGTAACCATTAAATTTTAGTCAGTATTCGATGTTGAATGAGACACTGTTGTATGCCGCTAGTTTGCAACCGAAATTTTGTTATTTACCTATAGAAACTTGTGTTGGTCGGTAAGTACTATATACTGCAATTTACTTTCTACTTTATATTTTATGTTTTTGTGAGAATCTAGTGTATGTCCTGTTTCAAACTGCATAACGAATATAACGTTGTTTATACAAATAACGTAAATTTTAAGGTGGCCAACTACTAATGCATGAAATTATCAATGTATCAGTTATTGGCCTAGATGGCCAATAACTGAAACATTAGATTTTGTAAGAATCTAATGATTGACATATGTTAATAACCAGTGTTTTATATGTGGCCAATAACTAATTATTATAAATTGTTTTAGAAAATATGCCAAAACGATCTAAATCTGAAAACAATTATAAAAAAAAGTATTCCGAAGACGATGTTAAAAAAGCGTTAGAGTTAATTAACGATGGTATGAATGAGCGAGAAGCCTCAAGAATTTTTAATATTCCCAGAGCCACTCTAAGTTACCGGAAAAGTGAAAAATTTCATTACAAAATAACCCATGGACCAGATCCATTTCTTTCGAAGGATGAAGAGGAACAACTGAAACTCTGGATTTTTCATTGTCAAAATAGAGGATTTCCTATTCGTGTTGACGACATTAAGGACTCCGTTAAATCATTTTTAGAGAGTAACCCTAGAGTTAATCCATTTGTTGAAAATAGACCAGGTAGAACATGGCTATCAGCATTTCTAAAGAGCAATCCCAACATTTCGCTAAGGACTTCAGAGGGAGTGACATCAGCAAGTTCAAACATTAACCAAAGGGATATTACCAAATGGTTTGACAACATAAAATCTTATCTAAATAAAAAAGGACTTTCAGATGTTCTTCAAGACCCAACAAGAATCTTCAATGGTGACGAGACATGTTTTTATCTATGTCCCAAAAATAAAAAGGTTTTGGCCATGAAGGGTTCCAAAAACGTCTATGAAATTGAACATAACCCAAAGGTTAACTTAACAGTTATGTTCACATTTTCTGCAATAGGCAATATTTTACCTCCTATGATAATTTATCCCCATAAAAGATTGCCAAATGATATACTAAGTGCTGTGCCGAATTCGTGGGGAATTCTGAAGAGAAAAAAAGACAACCCATAGAAATGACCTCAACAAAATTAAAAAAAGGTGTAAAAGTTCACATTCCTATTGAAAAATATCAAAAAAAGATAAAAAAAGCATTGAAAGTGTTTTCTCCTCTAAACCAGGAAAGTAGAAGTAACAATATTGAGGTTTTTGAGCCACCACTACCTGAATTTGTCAAAGTTCCTATACCAGAATCTCATTCTCACATAAAATCATCAAGCTCTGTAAATAACCAAGATAATATTGACATTTTCAAGCATTCACCTACACCAGAAGTGAATTCGAGATTATCTCCGCAAATATTTCTCGCCCACACTAAAGCTCCAAGCCCTGAGAAAAAAATTGTACCCAAACGGAAATTATTTGATGATAATACAGATCAGTCCTCAACAAAAATTACAATTCTATCTGATAATTTATTATCAAATATTCCTTCACACTTTGAAAATCGAAACTTGGTATCAAACGTTCTTCCGCGTTTTAAAAATAAAAACTTAGTATCAAACATTCCATCACATTTTAAAAACCAAAAAGTTACTAAAGGTGCGTGTTATCTATGTGTACTAAATATTACAGAGTGTAAAGAAGGCATTAGATGCCAAATGTGTCTTAGAACATATCATGTAACTTGCAAGATTCTATGGCGACACAGATCAAGTATATGTTTGCGAATCTTGCCAAAATAAAAAATAAAAGTTTACTTTGACATGTGCTTTTTTTGTGTCCACACTGATCACAAAATCCTTGCTTACCCAAACACCTCCTATCTATCTTTTTTAACTTACGAATTATTTGGTAAAATATCTCTTTAAAAAATGATGGCCAATCACTAACACATATGGTGTCAATAACTGGAACAGGGTGGCCGATAACTGGCTCATTTGCACGTTTACAAAAGAACACATATAAAATATTTTCACACATGAAATATTAACGTAATAAAATTTTGCAATATGTAGAAATAATAATAAAATTCCATGGTGTTAAAAATAGTTACAATAGGCCACAGTGACAAAACATTTCATAGATATATCGACGTGCTCTCCTTAAGAGGCCAATAACTGGTGCTCTTACCCTACCTCTTACATAAGATAATTTGTTTGACAATTGTGTCATATAATTTCTAAATGTCAATGATACTTAACTTAAACAATCATAAAACCTAAAACTATTGATTGTGCAAGAGGTATAACACACTCTGCTGTTTTTTAATAAAGTAAATATAGTTTTATTTTTAAATATTACCATTGTAGTATTTTAAAAACGAAACAATATTTTGCTAATAATCATTAATATTTTTACTCTGACGTTGTTAAATAAATATACTTTATATTTTGAATATATTAAAAGCAATCATAGAAGAACACATTAATAAACCGTTCCAAGGAAAAAAACATAACATTAATTTTCAATTAATTCCCTCGATTTGGTAATAAAAAAAAACAGGAATTTTCCATTTATATAAATATTTGTATAAAATTTATTGCTGCTTCGGCACTTCAATTTTACATATAAATAACTGTAATGCGTATTTAATTATAAAATTTGTTAAAACTATTACATACCGATGCCAATTACCATTGACTTGGAGCTGCAGTACTCACATTAGTGGACCAATTAGATCTGAGGTTTCGAATTTGTGTTTGTGTACGATAATGTTCTCCAACATTGGCATCTGTAAACATGTAGGTTAAATTATTGTCTAATTTAGTGTTCCAGCTTCATCTAATGTCTTTGGAGATAATTACGTATTGATGAAGGGCTCGATAAATATTGTATGACAGGTTCGTGATTTTAAGGTATAACTCTCGGGTTAATTACTTAGATGCTGCAAATACGCTCAATATACCTAACTTTAATTTACAATGTATTTGCAGAGGGTGATTTAAATATTAGAACCACTGGGTAAGATGAAATTCTTTGCTTTTAAAAACGTTATACAATTAAGACTAAAAAAGTATATATATTCGTCACCTTAATACTACGACTAGATAACTCAATTTTTTTTTGTTTTTAGGATAAGTTTACCATAAGTTTGACGAAATTATTATGTATCGCTTTGCGTAACAAATGCAGTGCCTACTCCCCTCTCACAGTTAAATGCATCTGTAAAGATCTTATACAAATTATAAATTATATTATTCTTGATCTCTGCGTGACTATTATTAATAATTTGTTAATTTTGGTTAGGCCAATATTTATATTTAGAAAATTATTTATCCAACGTGAGGGGCTTTTACTATTGATTGGAAAAGTATTTGGGAATTTGATGTTAAGACATCTTAGGCAACACCGTACTCGCTCATAGTAAGCCATGCGTTTGGAACTATTGGTATAAGGATTTAGATATTTATTATTAAAGGTGTTACTAAATAGAGTTTTGTTTACATTTGAAGCTTTTGACATTGCAAGAAGAAGATTAGAAAGACTAAAGAAAGTATATGTGGTCTATGCCTGATCTTCCTGCCGTGAAGCCTGCCCGATCCTCCCCGATTTCGCCAATTATCGCTTGCCTCATCTTTTTTCGCAATATATTTTTATCTAGTCTTCCTATTTATGATATTACGCTTATTCCTGTGTAGTTTTCGCATCGTTTTCTATCTCTATTCTTAAATATAGGTGTCATATATGCCTTCGTCCATTCCTATGGGAGCTGTTCTTTATTTATGGTTTTCTGAAATATCTATTGTATCATCCGGTGTAATTTTCTTGATCCGTATTTTATAAGCTCAGATAAGATGCCTCTAGGTCCCGGTGCTTTCTTGTTTTTGATTGCTTTTATGGCCGTTCTCATTTTACTATCTGTTATTTCTATTTCTTGTTGTGGGAATCTGCTTCGTCTTCGCCTGTTTTTTTTTCAATAAATTGTGGTCTTTGTTCTGTTAATAGTTCCTTATAATAGTCCTTTCATTCTTTGTCCTGTATATTTCCCAATTTAATTTTTTCTTTTGAATTTTGTTTCAATCCTCTCAGTACTTTCCATGACTCCGAAGTTCTTGTACCTCTTATGTATTTAAGCAGGTTCTTTCCCATTCTTCATTCTTTTGTTGTGTTATTTGTTTACTCCATACCTTTTTCTCTATACCTATTCTTTATAAACTTCATAGTTGTTTATAGTCAGCCATTTTCTATATAGTTGCTTTTTTTCTTCAATTATTCTTTTTGTTGAACACTTATTTCATAATAGTGCTGTTTATTTGTTTTATGTTGTTTTTCTCCAAGGGCTTCGAATGCTGCTTGCTTTATACTTGCCTTTATATTGCTCGTATATTTCTTCGATGTTGCCGTATCTAAATTCTATTAATTTTTGGTCTAGACGTTGTTGATATAGCTCTCTTATGATTGTTCTTGGAGTAGTTCTATATTGTACTGTTTTTCTCTTATAGTGTTCGACGGTTCTTTAGTAGAGAGGGCCTTGTTATGTTTCCAATTAATGCCCATTTTTACTGTCAGTAGTTTATGGTCCGTTCCACATTCTGCTCTTCTTCTTACTCGCACATCTTTGATCTTTATTGTGGTATCTTGTTTGATTAAGGTAAAACCGGGTGAGATGCCGCACCCCCTCTCTAGACGAACCTTGAAGTGTCATCAACAAAATGTGCCTACAGTACATTAGTCACTAGCAAAGCTGTATGTTGTGCGAATGTGTGGTTAGAGTTACTGAATCAGTGTATTCGAAAATTTCATTTTACTATATTGTAAGTATGTAAACATTTTATTGATATTTATTTAAAGATCTAACACTAAAGAAATGTAAATATTAGATAGCTACAAGATTATTATGTAACTAGTACCTGTCCTGTAGAATAACTTCGTTAAGTTACGACAATAATAAGTAATTTTGAAACACAAAAATAGCGTCCGGCTTCTCTCCCATTGTTGTGGGGAGAGATGCCGCTAGTAAGCCTGGGTGAAATGCTGCATATCTTTTTTGAATGTTTTTGGGTAATACCAAACTATAATTATTTTAAAAAGCAGCAGCAGCTAAAAATAATTAAATTAATTTATTACACAGTTTTAAATACCATTAATATATATATATATATATATATATATATATATATATATATATATATATATATATATATATATATATATATATATATATATATATATATATATTTGTTTTGTTGCAGAAAATGCCAACTAATTATAAAAGAGTATCAAATAGAGGTTCGTGGACCCAAACTAATTTGGATGCTGCCATAAATCTTATAGAGAACCACAATGTCAGTATCCGATCAGCTGCAAAGTCGACCGGTGTTCCCGAAAAAACCTTAAGAAACAGAATAGCAAAAAACAATTTTTTAAAGCAGCAATGGGTCCTGCACCATTGCTTGGTTATGACGCTGTGATAGGTAAAAATAGCCTTTAACCTTGCTGTGGCGATGGGTATAAAGCACAACTTTAATGAAGCAAAAAGAATTGCTGGTGCAGATTGGTTTAAGTCGTTTATGAAAAGGAATGGTACTCTTTCGGTTCGCAAAGCTCAAGGATTATCCAATGCTCGAGCAGAAGGCATAAACAAGAAGGAATGCAAGGAATACTTCGAGCTCTTACATGAAACGTTAACTGAACACCACCTCATCGACAAACCTGGTAGCATCTGGAACGTAGACGAATCAGGCGTACAACTAAATAATGAACCTGGCATTGTTGTGGCTAAAAAAGGCAGCGATATACATGTCAGACAATTAACGGAAAGAGAAGAGACGGTAACAGTGGTAGCTTGCGCGAATGCTGAAGGTGCCTTCTTACCTCCTTTCTGTATTTTTAAAGGTGTCAAGAAACAACAAAATTTGGCAAGAATTAATGCCCGCAGGAGCGGCTATCGAAATGAGAAAGGAATCAGCCTACATTGATGAAAATATATTCATTAAGTGGTTTCGAGATCACTTTTTACCACGAAAACCACCGGGCAAGTGTTTGTTACTTTTAGATGGTCATGGCTCACATACGAACTCTCCCGATATTTTGACATGTGCTTCCAATAATGATGTTGTACTTCTATGTCTACCAAGCCACACCACGCAATATTTACAACCACTCGACAGGCCTTTTTTTAAGCCCTTAAAGGCCCACTACAGACACGCAGCAAGCGAGTGGGGAAACGCTAATCCTAGAAAGAAATTGGAGAGGCGTCATTTCGAAAAACAGCTTGCTCAAGCTTGGTCAAAATCTGCAACTTTGCAGACAGGTATTTCAGGATTCAGAGCATGTGGAGTCTACCCTTTTAAACCTTCAGCTATTCCCGAAGACGCATTTCTCGCAAGGACACACTATGATTCCGCACCATCTGACCAAGAATCAAATGATGAAGACGAAATTCCTGTCCCATCAACCAGTTCTGATCCTTCTCCTGTCACTAATCCTTCCACTGTCACTGATCCTTCCGCTGTCACTGATGCAACACTTGAAGAAGCATTTGCAAACCAAGACGTAGCCACTGAGAATTTTTTAATGGGTAAAGAAGATTTGACCACACCATCGACCTCTAAAGAAGTCACTACAATCATCGTCACGCCCATAAAAGATAACTTGCCGTGTTTGCGGGGGAAGTCAACTCCGACAAAACTCCTTCTCGAGGTTTCCTCATTTCCCACACCTATTTCAAGGAAGCCATCTTCAAGAAAACAGTCAGCTCAGGTGTTAACCTCGCCAGAAGTAATAGCTGACAAAACCAAGAAACGCTTGGCTCTTGTTGAGAAAAAAAAAGATAAAGAAAAGCAATTAACTAAAGGGAAGAAAACTGAAAATAGTAATAAAAAAAAGAATGCAAATGCAAGAGGCTATGAAAAGAAAAAAATATGCTCGAAAAGAAGACAGTTCTTCATCTGAGTCTGACTTTGTTTTAAGTTCAAGTGAGGACGAGTCGGTGCACGACAGTAATGTTTGTGTAGAGTGGTATGAAAATTATAACACAACAATATCTAACGCAGATTGGCTTGAGTGCATCAAGTGTGCTAGATGGATGCATGAAACCTGCACATTGTATGAAGTAAGGTGTAATATGTGTGGCCGTGCAAAATTGAAAAAACAAATTGTTTTATTTTTATAAAAATTTACGTGTAGACTGTTTTTTTATGTTAATTTCCATAAGCCATCTCTCCCTACATTTGTGCGGCATCTTACCCACCCAGGTGGGTAAGATGGCCAAAGTAAGTTTATTTAGTTTTCCGATAATACACAAAAAACCCTTTTACACAAAATTTATTAATATGGGATATACGTTGAAGTAATGATCAACGAATAAACTGGAGATTAGAATTTTTTTTTAGGTTAAACCTATGTTCATTTTTTTAATGTGAGAAGAAAGGTGCGGCATCTCACCCGGTTTTATCTTATTATGTAGTCTATTATCGATTTCAGCTTTCGTGTTTCTTGCGTTCATGTATATTTATGAATATTTTTGTCTGAAGAATCAGTTGGTGTTTTCTTCCCTTTCCGGTTTCCGGTTCTGCCGTTAAGGTCTCCTGTTATAATTATCTCCACGTTCTTGTTAATTAGCTCTATTTGATTTTAAAGTTGTTCCGTACGTAAATAATAAATGAACAAAGAAAAAACATTAAAATCGTGTTTTAATTTTGATTCCACATTTTAATGGATCCACGCTGCATTCAGGTCAATCTTGTAAAAATAGAGCTGGACAAAAGTGCTACTTATTACAATATGCTTATATCGTTATTATTTTTTAAAATATAATATCAAGAATTTTACTATTCTTATAATTTATTAAGATTTAAAAATTATTGTTACATATTACATTGGTTATTAATTTTACCATCTTGCTTTGCAAATTTCGTCGTCCATCAAGCTAACTGATGAATTCGAAATATCATATCCAACGATAAAAGCCCCTTTAATAAATATCACCTTGTCATGATTGATTGGATGTGAGAGTATCGCGGCTCTATGGTTATCGTCAAGTATCGACATACGTTGGACACGTTTTTCGTGGTTTATAAACGTGCAAGTTTGCGACATAAAAGTGAGCTATAGTTCGTGTAGCTCTGGTATTACAAACCTGATTTTTTTACGATTATTTCTTTACAGATTTACAAATATAGTTATGTGGTTTGACAGCTTAATTTCAAATAAGGGGTTTGGAAATTAGCGATAAATGGAATGTAGTTATTTGTAAAATGAGTTATAATACCATTAAGACCGACAATATTTTTTTTATATTTAAATACATTTTTTTATATTTCTGTATTTAATCATTATAAATAAGGCAGAAATAGTGAAAAAAATAATATTTTTTTGGTTTTGGTTTTAGACAATTTGAAACATTTGGATTGAAAAACTGTTTGTATTATATCTAATACTTTTAACATTTAAAAAGTTAACTTATTTAGTGTAGTAAGTTGCAAAACATTTATTGCAAAGTTCAACGTTACATTTCTGAGACATTGTTCTTCCAAAAGAGTAACATCCTTCTCCAGTACATCTTCTGTTGCACGATATCACAAAATGATTTATTGAATCGAATTTAATATCTTAAAGTAAATTTCGATTTATGCTGATATGTCCAGGAATCTTAGCAGAATGATGGTATGTTATTATTTTTACTGTAAAGGTACCAGGCATTTTGAATTGCTGCATCGGTAAGCCATGTAAAAATTGTCCAGTGCCACTTTTTGCCACAAATTTCAATAAGTAGCTATACCCTGATCCATTAGGTCAGTCACTCCCATGTTTTGGTTGTAACCAGCCACGCAATTTGGACAACACACCATCATATTTTTTTTTCTTTGTGACAGTATCTTTTGAGCGTCGCTTCTGGCTGAACTCCAACGCTTGTTGATGCTAAAGTAACAACAAAATTATCCATCCAACAAATCAAAAGGAGGTCGTCGTTTCTTTCAATAATTTTTCACAGTTATCTGTTATCACGTACTGTTTTTGTTTAATCTTGTTTAGTTTGCTAGTCAATGGACACGACTTCAGTATTACGTTTCCCTTGATTGTACCAATAGCCAAATAATCCAAATGTCGAAGGTACCAGCAAGTTTATTCCAGTAAATAAATTATCTATGTGTGGCAATTGTGGCATTGGTAATTTTTTTAGCATTAGCACGAGAGGTGCTGTACATTTTTTAAACAACTTGCTAATCTGTACGTCTTTACGAGGATCGGTGCCTTGATAAAGATCAAAATTGACTATATAACCATCCCTTGTATTTAACCATATCTTATACCCAAAGCGTATCGGCTTGCCACGGATAAACTAATTATATCCGTAACGCCCGTAATATTTGATAATAAATACATGGTATAATAAAGTCTGAGCTGGTTGAAAATTGGCCAAACACTTTCCTTTTAGTGGTTCATTAGAAGTCCCAACTAATCTCATCTATTTGGGTGTTGTCAGCCACAAGAATGAACTTTTTAATTTTAAAAAATCTGTCTCGCTACATAGCCTCTGATACCATTTTGTTAGCAGTATCATTTTTCATGTCCCAGTGGAGACGTGTTGCTTGCAAATTATTATTTTTTTCCGGGTCAGCTTCATTTTTACAATAAGCATAACATTACGTTTGTTCTGTATGTACGCGAGGTATTCAAAAATTTTGTCATCAAGAAATAATTCTATCAATTTGTTTGATATATTTTTAATTCTTGGAGCTATTGCCCTCGATATACCTATAAAGTCAGCTGATGATATTTGCATTTTTCTAGAAGCCAAAATTATTAATGTTAAAAATAACGTGATGAAAAATTTTATTATATCTTAATAACATTACTTAACTTTTTGTTATGGAGTTTAAAGGTTCGATCTGTTCAAATAAAGACATAACAATCTTCTTCTTCTGCTTGTGCCACTCCTATCGGAGATTTACAATCATCAAGGCTATCCTGACCTTGTTTACAGCTGACCTAACGAGTTCATTAGTGGTACAGCCAAACCACTCTCCCAAATTATGCAGCCATGACATTCTTCTACGGCCTGGATTCCATTTTTCTTTTATTTTTCCTTGCATTATATTTTGTAGTAACGCGTATTTATGTCCTCTCATCTTCTTCTTCTTAACGTGCCCTATCAAGTCCCCTTGACGTTGGCGATTAACATGGCGAAACTGTCTCTGTCTTGAGCTATTCTAAAGAGTTGCTCAGCTTTCCTCATTCCTGTCCACTCCCTGATATTCTTCAACCAAGAGGCCTGCTTTCTACCAATTCCTCTGCGTCCTTTGATTTTACCCATCATAATAAGTTGAAGAATATTATATCGGTCTCCCCTTACTACGTGTCCAAAATAGGTCATCTTTCTACATTTTATGTTATCAAGCAGCTCGCAAGCAGTATTTACTCTCTCAAGGACTGCCACATTTGCATCGAGCAAAAAGACAAAGGAGGGAATGTAAAGGTAGTGGGGGCAAAAATATTGTTAGACAGGAAGTGCCATCTTGAGAGGCCACATTAAACAAGGAAAGAGAAAATCTTTCCTTGTTTAAGAAATCAAATTTAGTTGGGTTATGTTATTGCTGATGTTATTGTTTATCCCACTTATCAAATGAAAGATTATTTGTATTTTCTATTGAAGTTTTTTAACAATTGTTTCACATTTTAGACTATTTTTGTTATTATTTAATTAAAACTTGATTGTGTTCTAGTGTTAAAAAAGTATTTTAAGTGTATTATGTATTAATATGATGTAATATTAATATTATGTAATATAACAAATAAATAGATAAATTAGAACCCATACACCATTGTATGATTATTGTGAAGTGTCATAAAATTTAAATTTGGTGCATTCGCATTTCCGGATATGTCCGCCATCAGAGGCCACTTTTTTGGTCTCCTTTTCATAACGATTAGATTCTCTCTTTTGTCTTTTTGCTCGATGCACATTTGTCAGCATAGCCGTCCATGGAAGTTTTAGTATACGTCTGTGCAGCCACATTTCTAAGGCCTCCAGACGATTAATGGTAAATATTTTTAATGTCCATGCTTCGACACCGTATAAGAGGACTGACCAAATGTAGCATTTAACCATGCGCTTTCGAAGTTGAAGTTGCAAGTTATCATTACAGAAGAATGACTTCATTTTTAAAAATGTCGTGCGGGCTATCTCGATTCTACGTTTTATCTCTTGATCTGGATCTAGTTGTTCAGTAATATGGCAACCAAGATAATTAAAACTGGACACTCTTTGAATTATATGACCATCAACATATAATCGTGCATCTTGATGTGCTAAACAACTAAACACCATGTGTTTTGTTTTTGAACAGTTTATGTTTAGGCCAAACTCTCTTCCCACTGTATCAATGGCATTTAAAAGACATTGTAATCCATTCATATCATCACTTAAAATAACTGTATTGTCTGCATATCTGATTGTATTTATCAGAATTCCCTTAACTTTCACGCCCCATTCCAAATTATGCAGCGCTTCTTTAAATATTCTATCTGAATATAAATTAAATAACAGTGGGATAGTATACAACCCTGTCTGACACCTCTTTGTTTTTTACATATTTATGTTGATTTTCCGTTTATGCGAGCTGTCGCTGTTTGACGCCAGTAGAACTTTTTTATGAATCGTATGTCTTGACTATCAACTCCTTTATCTTTTAATATTGTAATTAATTTGTGATGCTGTACTCGATCAAAGGCTTTTTTGTTTTTATTAAATACAGCAAAGACGTCTTTTCTTTGATCCCGACATTTCTGCAGTAATACATTTAGTGCAAAGAGGGCGTCCCGAGTTCCCAGTCCATTTCTGAAGTCAAATTGTGTTTCATCCTGGTCTTCTTCACATTTATCTCTGATTCTACTGTGGATGATGCGTAGAAATATTTTCATAGTGTTACTCATAAGGCTTATCATTCTATAGTCGCTACAGTTTTTCGGACGTTGTTTTTTTGGTAGTGTTACGAATTCGGACTTTAACCAATCTTCATGGATATCACCAGTCGAATAAACATCATTGAAAAGCTTGACCAGTATTCCAATGTTTTCCTCATTTATTAGCTCTAACATCTCTGTCGGTATGTTATCAGGGCCAACGGCTTTCTTGTTCTTTGCTAACTTTATAGCATGCAGTATTTCTGATTTTAGTATTTCTGGTCCTTCACCTTCAACTAAAGTCTTCAGTTCTTCGGGTCTATCATCATTATACTGTTCATTTATATAATTAAACCAGGTTGTTCGAATTTCATGTTCGTCTATTATCATTTTTCCCGACGAATCGGTTATAGTATGTGTAGTTTTCTTATGATAAAGACCAGCTGCTTCTCTAACTTTTTTAAATATATTAAACGTATCATGGTTTTCATTCAACTTTTCTACTTCCTTGCATTTATCCTCCATCCATTTTTCTTTAGCCACCTTTATTTTTTGTTTAATTAGTTTCTGTTTTTCCTTATATTTTGTCTTGTTACCTTTCAGTTTCCTTCTTTGCTCCATTAATTCCAGAATTTCATCAGTTATCCATTGTTGTTTTTTGTGTCTGTGTAACGTTTTTGAATATTTTTCTATTACTTTCAAGGTAAGATCTTTAAATGTGTTCCATGTTTCTGAGTTGTTTTCATTGATTGGTTTCTTTAGCTCATTGTTTAAGTCATTTTCTATTAACGTTTTGTTGGATATTGAGATATTTAATTTTGGTGTTTTGGGGCTATCTTGGACTTTTTTAAGCTTCACTTTGATGTCAGTTATTACAGGGTTATGGTCTGAACCGATATCTGCACCAGGATATGTCGTTACTCTGGTGACGCCATTCTTAAATCTCTTGTTTACCAGAATATAGTCCATCTGATTTCTAATCATATGTAGTGAATTATCTCCTGGTCCCCTCCATGTGCATAACCTTCTTTTGTGTAATTTGAACCATTTAATTGCGATTATCATGTCATATTCTTGACAGAACTGGTATAATCTATCGCCTCTTTAATTGCTCTCTCCTAGTCCATATTCACCTACCAGGTCACATCTTCGGCCTTGGCCAATTTTTGCGTTAAAATCTCCAATGATATAATATGTGACTTCGTTACTTTTTAGATTTTTAAGTGTCTGTTTTAATTGGCTATAGAATGATTAAACATCATTGTCGTATTTCTTTTCTGCAGTAGGGGCATATATCTGGATAACATTGACATTAAATGGTTTGCTATTTAATTAGAGTATTGCTAGTCTGTCGATCACTGGTATAAAATTTTTCACATATTTCTTAAATTTAGACGTTATAAATATGCCAACTCCATTCCTATGAATGGAGTTGGCATGTCACCCATCTCATCAGGTGACCCAAATATTCGAGTTTTCTTCGTTTGATCGTTGAACAAATTTCTGGGTCTTTTCCCATCCTTCGCATTACTTCAAAGTTTGTAACTCTTTCAACCCAACTTATCTTCAGCATTCGATGGTAGCACCACATCTCGAAACTTTCATTATTTTTTGTATTATTCTGCTTGAGAGTCCAGGCCTCTACACCGTATAATAGCGTGTTAAATACGTAGATCCTTAGCATTCTTATTCGGAGAGGGATGCTTATATCTCTGTTGCAGAAGAATTTCCTCATCTTTATGAAAGTGGTCCTAGCAATTTCGATACGTCTTTTTATTTCATTGTTTTGGTCTCCAGTTTCGTTTATTGAAGTACCCAAGTATTTGTAACTTGATACTTTTTGAATGCCATTTATACTAATATGTGCTGGTTGTGTCATGTTCTTACTGAAGACCATATACTTGCTTTTTTTGATATTGATACTTATGACATAATTGTTGCAGGCAATATTTATATTTGTAAGTAATTGTTGTAATTCTTCTACTGTTCTTGCGACTAGTACAGTGTCGTCTGCGTATGGAACCTCTCCATTAATTACGATTCCTTCGTTTGCTTGCAACAGGGTTTCCTAGTAGATGCTTTCACTATAAACATTAAATAGCATCGTTGACAAAATGCATCCCTGTCGTACTCCTCTACTTATTTCTATTGCTTGTGATATCTAATTTTCTATTTTGATACATAACTGTATCTTTTGTCCAAAGAAACATTTCAAAGAAATATAAATTATCATATTATTTCAAACAATTCATTGTTTACTGTAAACTTTTAAGTGGCGTACATATTATGTAAATTCATTTTAAATTAATTCGAACTTGAAGAAGTTATCAGCATTATTTTAGATTAAAAAAAATAACATTTTAAACCATCTTAAAACAAAGAAGATTGTCAGAATTTTGAGGTTACAATGTACAGTTAAGATTTTATATTGTTAATCATTGGATGGAATGACATTTAGGACTTTTAACATTTGTGATGAATTTTGATGTTCGAGAATCGTTACGAATAGAGTTTTAGTATTGATTATTTATTTTTCTGTTTGCGTTTGACAGGTTTATTTTTATTTTTTACTTTTAAAATGGACATTATAAAATTATGTTGTATAAACAATTAATTGAAACTAAATACAGTTTACAAATTAACTCTAACTTAGCACAGCAAAAAACATGTGGTAATTGTACATGTATATAAAAAAATATGTAAAAAACTTAAGTAAAAAACATTAATTTTCAGAGAACTAAAAAGATTATACTTCATCACTTCCAACAGTATATTGTACAGTACAGTATATACAATCGAAGCCACTCTTTATGGAATGGCAACTTTTCACCACTGTTCTCGAGAACTCTATTTTTGACATTCAATACAGCCCCAACTTTTCTTAGTAAATCCATCCTTAATATGAACTCGTCGGAGATTTCTGCAAATAATACTCTGTGTTTCACTGTAGTTTGGCCAATTAGTAATGACACATTAGCCTCGCCATATGTATATATTATCTCACCAGTTGCTATTATAAGCTTTATTGTTGCAGGCGATAATTTAAGATGGCTTTTTACTACTTCTGGATGTTCAATAGTTCTTGTTGCACCTGTATCTACCAAAAACCATCTATATTTATTATCGATACGACCCTCGATGTAAAAGCTATGAATTCAACCGGAGGACGTAATGTTAACAGTTACTATGGGGACTGTGTTTCTCGAGGTCGGCAGTTACCACTTGGTGTCGACCCGTTCTAGTCTTCCGACCGTTGTATCATTTTCGTGAAATTACGGCGAATATCACCTACCTCACCACAATTTCAACATCTGGGCTCGCGTCTTTTCGGCATCGTGTTACGAACTACTTTTCATACCATTTTTTTCCAGACGTTCATCGTTTGGTTCGTCGCTTTCTTCGATGGTTCTTACACGATGGCTCCGTGAAGTAGTACTAGCTGTTTCATGTTCCAAAGTAATAGTGAGCGCTTCATCTAGAACTTTCGGTTTTGCTAGTCGTAACGCTTTATATACATCACTTCCTTTTAACCTATTGACGAAGGTATCTACAGTAATTTCTTCCAAAATGTTGTCTGGTACCTCCGGGTAAGCCAACCGCACTATAGGAGCAACATCTGCTTAAAACTCTTGCAAATTTTCACTTGCTTGTTGAACTTTACCTCTTAGTTGCGCCTTATAGACTTGTTGTAGATGGGTACCTCCGTAACTTTTATCTAGTCGAGTGAACAAGGTCTAGTAACATTTTTCTTGGCTCTTAGGATATCCGCAGCATTATCTCGTAGATCAGCAGTCAAGAAGACAGACTTTTCTTGTTTCGTCCAATGATTGGCTGTCGCAGTAGCTTCAAATTGTCTAAGGTGGACCAAGAAGACTTCCCATCAAATGGTGGGCATTTGAATCTCATAAGATGTTTCGTTTCGTCTCTAGGTGATTCTACTTTTACTACAGGATCTAAACCTACTGCATTAACTGGTGGTAGCATTTTTTATTGGTTATCATGCTCTCTAACTGTTTGATCTTCTCTTCTATCTTGTCAAATGTTTTAGAAAATTTTCGAATTTCTCATTGTTCTGAGTACATACTTCTTTAATTATTTGAGTCTCGTCAAATCTTCTAGAAACATTTTCGAATTTCTCGTCATTTTTTCTAGCTGCTTCTAATAATTTGAGACGTTTCATCGAATCTTTTGGAAAAGTTCTCGAATTTATCACCATTTTTTCTAAAAGTTTCTTCGATCATTTCAGAAACATTTTTAAATTGACAGGCCCTATTGAGAACGCCAACTATTGAATATTCGAGATTAATTCTTCTAAGAATTGTGACACGTATCACGCATCGTATATATATATATATATATATATATATATATATATATATATATATATATATATATATATATATATATATATATTACATTTTTTATATACCTAGTAGATTTCAACTAAATGCAGAAAAATAGGATTTTTTTTAAATATTTGCTAGGACACGCCCATAGCGGCACTAAAAATTATATGTTTTTTAAAAGATTTCTTTCACTTAATTTTATCGCATGATAAAATTTGATAGCTATATTATATCGTATGCTATAGTATAAATGAGATTTTTTCTAAATTGTCTAAATTGAAAATAAAGACGTAAAATTAACTTATATTCAACTCTTAGGATTAAGGATTTACTGAGAGGATATTATGTATATAAAGAAACTTAAAACTTTGTTATCTTTGTTAGAAATTGGCAGATAAATAATATAACAATTTATATCAGAACACTAAAACAGTGTTAAAAAAATTAAAACACGTCTTTAAAAATATCACATTTAAAGTTATAATTCTTTTATTATTCTCTGTTTTGTTACAAACGTGTTACAAACGACCCCAATATTTTGCTCGATTTTCTGTTTCACTCCGAATAGAACTTTTGAAACGTTATCACAGAATTTAATTATTTACATCAGCATTTAATCTAGACATTACCTTTAACATCAAACAGGAAAGACAAATATAAAGGAATTTCTCGAAACCATTTGAAAATTGAACTACCTACCGTTTAACTTTGTTATGTATTTAGAGAACGAGATTAAACCAAAAAGATGCAACTGAGCTAATAAAGTTAAGTTACAGAATAGGTTAATTATAATATTGCAGTAGTATATGTAATCAAATTACAACTAAATAAGTTTGGATTGTAATTTTAGTTTCCTAGTCTAAGATGGATACGATAGTCGTAGTAAAAGTTACATTATAATATAATGTAATATTATTAACTATTATATACTTCTATTAATAGAATCAAATACTTGGGGTTTATAATCACAACAAAGGCAACAACAGAGGAAGAAATTAAAAAAAAATTAGGACAAACAAGAACAGCAATCCCACAACTTAACTCAGTATGGTGGGATAGACACCTTATATGAAGACAAAAACACAAATTTATAAAACATTGGTGTGAAGTATTATGACATATGTGGCTGAAAATTGGATTATAAACAAGAAAAACAGCAGTAAGATACTAGCAACAGAGATGGAATGCGTGCATAGATGCTGCAGAGTAACGAGAATGGATAGGAGAAGTAATGACGAAATAAAGCAAACAACACCAATAGAAATAGACATACTAACATCTATAAAACAAAAAAGACTAAAGTGGTAGGGACATGTAAGAATAACTAGTGACAGCAGAGGGTTAAAAAAAAATATCCGAATGGAGCTCTATAGGAAGGAGGAAAAGAGGATGACCCCGAAGATCCTGGAAAAACGAAGTAGACGATGCCATAAGTAAGAGGGGCCTAAACTATGGAGAATGGGACAACAGAGAGAAATAGAAACTGTTGAGCGAAGGAAGGTAGTGAATACTCTGAATATATATAACACTAAATATGTAATTAAAATATAGGTATAACATATATAACACATGTTCATTTCCTGTTAGCTATACCCCACTCAACATTTTGTCTCCCCCACCATTAATTTAGAATTGACACGGGTACGTGTGTATAAGACAAACCGATCATATTTTTATAATATGCAAATAGTCATTGAATAGCTGCATTAGTTACAATGTATCTTTATATTCTCAAAAATAAAGTTGACAATCGTATGTCGTATCCTTTTTCCAGCACAAACCTTTTACAGCCCCAACTTTGATGTGTGATGGATAGATTTCTGTACACATGATTTATTGGCGGATGCTCTGTTCAGTTCAAAGGTCAATTATGGGTAGTTTTTCCTTCTTTGAGGACGGTTGAATGATCCGGCGGGACTAAATGGGGTTCCCATTGATTCCGACGCCGATTTGGGAATTGGAGTCGATTCTTGTTTGCGAGTTTTTAATAATGTCTCTTTGTATTGTAAAAAAATGTAATTGGATAATATAGAAACAAATAAATACAAGAAAAATCGGCTTAGTATATGGGCCAGGTAAAAAACGAGTAGAATATGAGGATTTTTCAAATATGAAGTAATTCTTTAAACAACAAGTCAACTACAAAAGTTTTAATGTTTAAGTTTTTAATAGGATTACTCATACATCAATATAATTATAATATTTTATAAAAATGGTCTAAGTAAATTACATTTTACAGAACCATTTAAATTTAGATCACAGAAATATTTAGAAACATCGTACAGTTCTTTACATGAACTTTTAATGTATTACAAATCATTATTGTTTACGAATAACTTCGATGACGTCATATTTTTAACCCGGCGACTGTGTGGTGAAATTTTCTGACAGGAGCTGTGTGTTGGGGTAATTATCACCCCATTTTTTTTTATTTATAAAATTGAGAAAATGTTTTATTTTTAGATGCAACCTTAAGATTTTAAATCATGGTTATATTGTTATATAATATTGTTCAAAGATAAATCATTTAAAAAATTTCCGTTAAAAATTCAACCATTTAAAAAATATACTAAAATTTAGTTTATATTTAAACCACTACCACAATTTCTGTTACCAAAATTTTTATTAGAGATATAGAATAAAAAAAAATACAAACTTTATAAAAAGTAACTAGGAACTTTTGTTTAAATAGCATAATTAACAATTATGTGCACATTTAGAACAAAAATATACACAATGTTCAAGACAAAGAAAAATGTCACATTTCACACATTTTTTTTGGCACTTTCTGTCCTTTCCACGGGGACACACTTCACATCTGGATGTTGTTCGTTGCTTCTTGTTTGGAGGTACTTGAGAGTCCTCTCCGCCATCATTTCTTTTTAGTTTGGCTCTTATGTCTGATGGTATTCTTTGATTGTTACCTCTTTTTTCAATATATGGTTTAATTAGTGCCAAACCAAGTTCTTTTAAAAAAAATCTGCGTTTTAGCTTTTCAGTTGGCTTGTTATGTTGATAAATAACATAACTATTTATTCCTGCATTATTAAGCAATGAAAAAAAATTATTAGAGGCCATCGCTTGCTATTACGAGACACATTATATAACGCAGACATTTCGTCAACCATATCTAGGCCACCTTTTGTGTGATTATAAAAGTCTATAATCTCAGGTTTATTTGATTTGTGGTCAAATTCTGTATCATGATTAAGTGAAGAAGCTACTAACACTCTTTTATGTTTCTTCGGGACAAAGGACATCAAAGAAATGTCTTTTTTAAATCCGAAAATTGCGTGGTTTTCAGCTCTGTTTTTGGAATTCAAAAAGATTGTCGGTATTTCCCTCTTGTTTTTACGAATAGTTCCAACAGATGTTAACCGATGTTCATTAAGCAAATGTTCCATTAGCGGTATGCTGGTAAACCGGTTGTCGAATGTAATGTTGCGGTTAGTACCACGGATTGGATTTACAAGCCTATTTACTACATCAAACGGTCTATTACTAAATTGAAAAGGTCCTTTAGGCTGTGAGCCAACATATACCTCTAAATTTAAAATGTAGAATGTTTTGGCATCCACTAAGGCAAATATTTTAATTCCATATTTGGACGCCTTATTAAGGATATATTGCCGAAAGGAACAACGTTCCCGAAAAGATTCTAATTTTTCATCGATCGTCAAGTATTGACTAGGAATAAAATATTGTTGACAATTGGATACAAATCGATCAAAAACAGCTCGTATAGCTGCCAGTTTATCTACTCTTTTTCGTTCTTCTCTATTTTCGATATTATCGAATCGTAGGCATTTTAAAAGTAATATAAATCTTCGCAGGGACATTGTTAGCCTAAAAATGTCAATTCCTGTTCCATCTGTAGCCCAAAAATTTTCCAGATTTATTCTGTTGGCTTTATAAACGCCTGATAGATATAATAATCCGAAAACTACACGCATTTCTTCTGCGTCCGTAGACTTGGTGATATATTTATGTTGGTCATTATAATTCTGAGCGACTAAACTGATTTTTTTATTAGTGCAGTGGACAATATCTTCCACAATAATATTATCCATGAATAATTCCCAGCAAGAAATGGGCGACTTGCAATATTTTGCATTATTTCGAACACCGGGAAGTAAAGTTGTTAAATTTTCTTGTCGTGTTCTAACCGATTTATTAGGACAGTCCTTTGCCCATTTTGTTTTCCCATCCCGTCCGATAAAAAACTTAGATTGCCTTACTTTATTATCTTCAAACTTATTGTTGTCTTAAGAGGAATCTTCCGACGATGATTGATTTTTCTGATTAGAACTTCCAGGCTGACAATTTTCCACTGATTGAAGTTGGTTTTCTAAAACATCCTCACTGGGACGAAGGCTAACCTGCTGACTTTCATTTTCAGATTCGCTTTCTGATTCTAACTTTGATCCAGTTAATTCATCCTGCCAAAGCTGCAAGAGAGCTTCTTGTTCTTTCTCCCAACTACACATATTTCTATATGTCTGAAATTAAAAATATCTAATCAATTTTCAATATTCCTACCGATTACATTATGTTTCTGTTAAAAAAATATAGATAAATTGTGCTAGTAGAAGAACTTACCTGTTAATAATTAACCAAAGAACGCAACACCACTTGTTCAAATATTATTTATATACTGAAATTTATGATGCAATACAAGATCTGTTATATTAAGGGAAGGTACTCGTGGCGCCAGATGAATCTGGCGATGTTGCCACTATTTTAACAAGCGCTAATGAACGACGTGGGTGATTTTCACTCCACGACACAGTTGCCGGGTTAACGGATTTCATTAAAAAATAAATAAAATCTTATAAGATGTGAGAAATGAGTGAAGAAGAATCTATTCAAGGAGTTTAAGTAAACACTAAATACTATTAAATAATGGCATTTATCCATTTTTACAGTGTTTACAGTACAGTTCTTTTGAGTATGGAACCATTGGCAGGAATACAATGTAAATGCATAAAAGGTTAGAAACATATTTAATGACCTCAAAATTTTCAAATTATGTATCACACGCCACATATTGTCATTTAAGGAAAAGTTTAAGATGCTATATTTTTGAGAGATGTTGTTAAATAAAACAAAATAATTCTACCAAAAGAGGAGAAAATAGGACAGATTAAATTAGGAAAAGACAAAAATATTACGATTAGGGTAAAAACCAATACAATAAAAATATAAAAGAGGAAGTTAAGAATTTAAAGAAGAAAACACTTCAAATACTTAAGAATGGCAATAAGCAAAGTCGGATAAACAAGAATTATTAGCAATGGTCGATTTTACATATAACATAAACATAAAAAAACTTCTTCTTTTTCTTCCTACTGTATAAATGGGCAAAATGCCTATTTTACTTCGGTTTTAAGCCTCAATTGACGTTAGCTGACCATCTTTTCTTCGGTCGTCCCAATGATCTTCTTCCATTTGGCGATTTGTCTCTTGCTATTCGTACTATTCTATTTTCTGTCATTCTTTCGATGTGTTGATTCCATTCCACTTTTCTGCTTTTGGTCCACGCGTTTATTTCCTCTATACCAGATCTCGCTCGTATTTCCTCACTTCTTACTCTGTCTCTTGGAGTTTGGTTTGTTATTTTTCTTAAGACTTTCATTTCTGTTGTTTTCACTAGTCTTTGTGTTTTCGCCGTACGTGCTCTTGTTTCCGCTGTGTACGTGTACGTCTTATTGTTGATTTATATATCCTGGTTTTCGTTTCCGTTGTGAGGTATTTGTTTCTCCAGATTGTGTTGTTGAGACATCCTGCTCCTCTGTTTGCCATGTTTACTTGTTTTTGTACTTCTTCTTCCACTTTTCCGTAGCTTGACAGTTTTTTTCCCAAGTATTCAGTTTCCATCACTTATTATTAGTTCTATTATTTTGTTATTTACGACTAGTTTACATCGTCTCAGTTCCGCTAATATCACTATCGCTTTAGTTTTCTCTGTTGAGATCTCCATGTTGTATATGAGCGCCGTATCTTCGAATTCTTTAATTAATTATTGTAGGTCATCTTCATTTTCGGCTGTTATTATGGCGTCGTCGGCGTAGCATATTATTCTTATTTCCTTCCTTTTCTCCCATTCTATATCCTTTTCCTTTTTTAACTTTTTTTATCATTTCATCCATTATCAGATTAAATATTAATGGGCTCAGCGAATTTCCTTGTTTAATTCCAGTTTCATATTTGATAGGTTGCGATAGTTTTCCTTTACATCTTACCATAGCTATGTTATCTTTATATATATTCTCAATGGTTTTTACTAAATCCAGTGATATTCTCTTTTCATATAATAAATGTATCGCGTCCCGAATTCTCACTCTATCAAACGCTTTCTTCAAATCTATCAGACACATATATGCTGGTTTGTTGTATTCCAGCGACTTTTCTGTTATTTGTCTTATTACAAAAACTGCATCCGTGCATGATCTTTCTGTCCGAAATCCTTGCTGTTCCTCTTGCAGAGATATTCGTTCGTTTATTTTTGTCGCTATTATTCTTGTTGTCAATTTGAGTGTTGTATTTAATAGATTTATTGCTTGATAATTATTGGGCTCTTTCTTATCTCCTTTTTTAAAGATCATCACCATGATCGCTTTCCTCCATTCATCTGGTATTCTGTTCGTGGTGATTATTTTATTGATAAGAAGTTTCAGTTGTTGTACAAGGTGATCACCTCCATATTTTAAGAGTTCATATGGCATTTGATCTTCTCCTGGTAACTTTTTGTTTTGTTATTTGTTTTGTAATAATAAAAAAAAAAACAAAGAATACAATTAGATTTTGTTGATTAGTCCTAAGGAAACCAAAAAAAGTATGGTACGGTTGTGGTCACTATGTTCACTTAGAATGTCTTCTATTGTTTTAGGTAACTATTTATGTTGTTGCAACGAACACTCCACTAATAAGTGATGTACTGTTATGAAGGTTTGGGTTACTTTTGTAGCAGAAAATCATTTTGGTGTGTCGTAATCATAGTCTGGAGATGATGACTTGATTTCTTTTGGTAATAGGTAGCCTCCATGGTAGGACAGTTTGTTCTATAGATCTAAGATTAGAATTTGACACACATCATGTTTCTGCCATTTGTACATTGTTTTCTTTTTAAAATATTGTTTCACATCAAGGTGGCGACAAGTTGACATTGACAATGAAATCGGTTTCTCAATTGCTTATATTGCAACGTTGTAGACTCTTTCATTTCTTTTATTCCACATTGTGAAGGGGTCCAAAAAAACTGAACTGTTGTGATGATTGATTTGGCATATCAGGAGTTCTGACTTAATTAAACTTAAAATAGGGTGTTTAATAAAAAGTTTGTTTAATAAGGATCATGATCTCAATGATTCACTAATTATTAGGCTGTTAACAATGTTATTTTCATTGACTAATTTTATTGCCTAAAGAATGGCAAATAGTATAGCAGAGAATATAATGAATTACTTAGGGAGTTAAAATGACCGTTCATCGCTGGTTGTTACAAATGCAGCACTCACTTCATTTTCCGATTTTGACGCATCAGTATAAATGTGGATGGACTTGAAATGACTATTTAACTTCTCTAAGGCTTTGGTTTTAAAGAGGTATGATGAAGTATCAGATTTTTTAAATTATGTACGACTGATATTGCACCCATTATCAGAATTTGTAAGTGTGTATATAGGACTGAGACGTCGAGAAATATCTGTCAGTAAAAGTGATTCTAAAAACAGGATTGTTGAAAACATGCTTGGATTTGCTGCCACCCTTGTAGAAAGACTTAAATATTTCTTTCTAAGCTAAAGTGAAGGCTCCCCAGATTCACTATTTATTGAAAATATGTTCATATTTAATTATCATGTTTTCATAATATTATAACATTATTTTATTTAAGATATACTTTCAGCATATATTTTAATATAATTTTTACAGAAATTTTAATATGTCAAATTAGAAGAAAAGCAATTCTAAAAAGTCTTTAAAATCTTTTATGTTATAATATACGATTTTACACTGATTATTAAAACGGTAAGATATAGCTGTAAGACGAATTATACAAAAAGTGAAGCAACCTAAAATCCACCCGCCAAGGATTTAGCTCATCGTCTCAATGGACTCAGTCATAGAAAGAAATATTATGAACTAAAACGTAAAAAATATATTTTGCATTCGTTTCAATAAGTTTCAAAAGTTAAATGGGATTTAATATTCGGTTTGGCTCTCAAATGTCTCTCAGCTGTGCAAAGAAAATAATAAAAAAGGGCTTTCAATAAAGTTAAGAAAGTGGAAAAAGGAACATCGAACCCTAAACATTTTTACAGGCCGATACTTTTTATTAAATTGACGTTAGCAGTAAGTAAATGATTGTTAGTTGGAGTGACATTTTAGCACGAAACCTTTAGGGATATTTAAGTAAAACTGATTTGTTTTCCCTGGATAAACAAAAATAAATAAATAAAATCACGTTCTGTGTATTTAAAAAGAAGAGAGTAAATTGTTATAGTTGTTTTATATTTTGTTAACTCTTCTGCCTGCATATGTTTATTAAATCTTAGTATTTTTCTTCCATTTTTCTACGTTGATTTGCACTCTGTTCCTTTCTTGTTGCTGTATATATTTCTGTTATCTACTTTTAAAACCTCGGTTATTACAATTCTAAACTGCGAGGCATAAGTTAGGGATATAGCTTAATATTAAAATACCAATAATACAAACAATATACAACTGTATAAATTAATTAGGTCACTTATCTACATCAACAATATTATCACTAGTTTTTTTAATTAACCCGCCGTTACACGAGTCTTCTATTGTGACGTGGTTGCACGCGTATGAGCGTCGCCCTCACCTACATCAATTCGACTTATTTCGAGGAAGAATGAATTTAAACATATATAAAACTAAAATGGATTATACTCACATATTACAGAAAGTCTCATAAACCATTTTTTTTATTAACATTTATTATTTTTAACAAAACAAAAGTCATAAAATAATATAGATCAAAAGTATAAAAATGTCAAATACATGAAGCAAAAATAATATCTTCTTCTTAGAGTGCCATATCCCTACGGAACGTCGGCGAGTACCATGCTTATAATATTGTTATACTTGTCTCGGTCTTGCGCTACGTGTAGCAATTGGTCCGCTGTCAAACCTGTCCACTGCCGCAAATTCCTCAACCAAGAGAGTTTCTTCCGTTCCATCCATTTCTTTCCTTCGATTTTACCGTTAAGAATTAGCCGAAGGAACTCATATCTTTGTCCTCTGATTATATGTCCAAGATATTCTAGTTTACGCCTCTTAATAATACTTAATAGAGTTCGTTGATGTCTCATTCTTCGAAGAACTTCTTCGTTTCTGGTTCTGCTAGTCCATGGAATTTTTAGTATCCTTCGATACAACCACATCTCAAACGCCTCGATTTTATTCATGATATCGGCGTTTAAAGTCCAAGTTTCAAATCCATACAAAAATACAGACCACACGTAACATCTTGTAAACTTTTTACGGATTTCCAAATTTAATGAGTTATTGGATAATAGAGGCTTGAATTTTTAAAATGAGGTTCTTGCCTGTTCAATTCTACATCGAATTTCGAAGGATGGATCCATATTTTGGGTAATCCAACATCCAAGGTATATGAATCTCTGAACTCTCTGCAGCGGTTGTTGGTTTAATCAGTTGGGTTGCGCCGATATCCACTTTACTGGTCACCATATATTTAGTTTTATCGATATTTATCGACAGTTCCCAATTTGTGCATTCTATGTCAACTCTATTGATTAGCTCCTGCAGATCGTCGATGTTTTCAGCTAGAATCACAGTATCGCCGGCGTACCGTATATTGTTAATTATTTCTCCTCCTATGATAATTCCTTTTTGATCTTTTAAAGCTTCCCTAAATAGATTCTCAGAATACACGTTAAAGAGAGTGGAAGACAGTACACAGCCCTGTCTTACGCCTCGTTCAATACTGATTGGCTTTGATTCTCTGTTGTTGGTATTAGTAATGGCTGTTTGGTTCCAGTAAAGTTTGGCAATAAGTTTGATGTCTTTCTCATCTAGGTGGATGCTCTGCAAGGCGGTAATTAGTCTGGTATGCTGAACGCGATCAAATGCCTTTTCAAAATCAATGAAGCACATATATACGGGTTTTCTTACCTTCCAACATCGTTGAAGGAGTGTTTGCATAGAAAATAGTAATTCTCTAGTTCCAAGGCATCTCCGGAACCCGAACTGCTCTTGACTAATTATTTCTTTGCACTTGTTGTTAATTCGGTTTAGAAGAATATGCAACAGTGTTTTAACGGCATGGCTTATTAAACTAATGAGTCTACAATCGCTACATTTCTTAACGTTTGGTTTCTTAGGTAGATGAATAAAGATCGATTTTAACCAGTCCGATGGAATTTCACTGGTATCATATATTTGATTGAAAAGTACAGTGAGTTCTTTTATATTGTCATTTGAGAGTAATTTTAGCCATTCGCTGAATATTTGATCTGGTCCACTGGCTTTGTTGTTTTTGGCTTAGTGTATGGCTTTTTCCACTTCAGCTTTTAAGATTGATGGTCCTGTATTTGCACTTAAGTTAGGTAGTGATCCTCGATCATCCTTAAATAATGCTTTAATGTAGTTTTCCAATTCCTCCATTACTTCGTCTTCTAGGGATAGTGCATGACCTTCATTATTCGTTATTGTTATGGGTGTATTTCTTTTGTGTACTGTAACTTCTTTTATTTTCTTATGTGTGTTAAATTCGTCATGTTTTCGCTGCAATTCTTCTAGTTCCTCACATTTTGCTCGCATCCATAGCTCTTTGGCTTCCCTGATTTTTCTTCGAATCAGATTATGCTTTCGTTTATACTCTGAGTTATTTCTATTTTTAAGCTGTCTTCTTTCGTCCATCATTTCGATTATTTCATCTTTCATCCACGCTTGCTTTTTATAATGAGTGACAGTTCCACTTTGCGTTGCTGTATCGATGATACCAGTCTTTATGTTATCCCATCTTTCTTCGACTGTTGGTACATTGTATACTTGTGTGATGTTGTCTCGAATTTTTTCGTTCATTGTCTGCTCAAAGTGATGTTTAAATTCTTCTTCTTTTAGTTTTTGTCTATCGTATTTCTTTGTAATGGAAGGCTTTTTGATTGTCTTTAATTTTAGGTTGATTCTAGATGCCAAAAAATTGTGATCGGTGGCTGCGTCGGCACTTGGATATGTCTTAGTACATTTACATGAGTTTTGAAATCTATTGTTAATTATGATATAATCTATTTGGTTACGCATTACACTACAATGGCCATCTCTCGGTGATATCCATGTATAGAGACGTCTTTTTGGTTGTTTAAAACATGTGTTGGTGATAACAAAGTTTTCCTCTTGGCAGAACTCCACCAATCTATCACCTCTTTCGTTTCTTTCCCCAAGACCGAATCACAAAACCGTTCACAAAGCGGGCTATTCGTTTGTAAATCAGTCGTATTTTTGTTGCTATCCTGTTGTTTTTATTAATTTTCCATGTCTTTTTGCTAGTCAAACGTGTTCTAAAACCGGTGTGGTACTTCAATGTATCATGGGATGATGAAACATCTAAACAGATACATCTGACCTCTGTACTTGTATGTTACATTTCTGGTGTTGTTTCTATATAGGAACATCTATCGCGAGATCGGAGCTCTTGGCAGCTATACTGCTGACTGATCTAGTCACTTTTGTCAACGAGTCTAGTCCAATTTTCATGCTCGCTCTGTCTCGACAAGATTGGAACTCCTGGCAGCCATATTGCTGGCTGATCTAGTCACTTATGTCAAAGGGTTTTTCGTCCGATCTTCCGATATTTCGATTCCGATATCGACGATTGCGCTCCCTTGACCTAATTTTGTTACCCTAAATTGTCAATCGTATTAAACACATACAAGAACTGATATCACACTCTACTCTGCATCAAATGCCTTCTAATCAACACCTCTCTGATTGTGTTAGTCGTGTTTTATCACTGGCACAATTATTACACTTTTCACCAAACTGGCATTTTCCTACCGTGGAGCTCGTCGAAATATCATTACTTCCCGGCTGTCATTGAAGACTTGAAATGGGACACTACGCCGAGATTTCGACGCTATTCTTCTTCTTGTCTTTTCGCACCCCACGGGATTCTTATAGGAAAAGGAGCCAACGGTATTGTGTATGACACAGTCTTTCTAGTTTAGTCTGTCGAAAAATTCTACTGATTCGACACTATTCTTTTCTAATTGAGGGCATTGTACGCATTGTTAATCTGAGCACAGGGTCAGATGACATCCAACAATGTTCTGTGGTCAAAATAGGACCGCCGCTTATTTGTCAATTCATATTTTATTCTTACTCAGTTCTTTATTAGTATATCGATCTTTTCATGTCTATTCTTTATACTTATCCTTTCAGCTGTTCTTAAAAACATTCGTTTTTGGCGCGGCAGGTCCCAGCGAAGTAAAGTGGTCCAAAAAGTGCTTTAATTTCGTCTAAATTTGTGTCCGTTGCGTCTCTTGGACGGGATATGTTTTGTCGAATTTTGGAAATATATTTGTTTGTATATATAACAATTTTTCAACAATGTCATATGGAACATATAAACTCCAACACTCAGATGGAATTTTCTTTTCTTTTGCGGAACCTTTTACTCCACGTTTTTTGGTAAGGATATTCCTAACTAGAGTTTTAGAATAACGATTTTTGTGGTGGACATTCCAAACGATTTAATTATCTTTACCTAAAATTAAGCAACTTTATTGTAACAAGTCTATAATCAAGTATTTAAATAAGCTTCATACCTAAATACGTAGGACTGCGTGATACACTAACGGGGAGGCAAGAATATAATTTTGTATATCTACCTCATCAATCTCACTACCTTCACTATCATCGAGGTTTTCCAAACTTTCACTGTTTTCATCATTTTCAATTTCAGCAAGCCACTAAAGTAATTGACGTTCTTTACGTGAATCCATTTTACTAAAAATGCAAATTAAAATTAACACAGGGTTCTTAACAAGAGCGCTCATATAGAAATTTGTATTGGGGGGACAGACGTGTATTTTTAATACGTATAAATATATAATATAATTTGTTATAATTGTTTAATATAATTGTTTTTCCCGAAAAGCTAGGGGGCCACGGCCCCCCCTTGCCCATGGGTATGGGCGCCTATGGTTCCTAACTAACCTAAACAATAATATTTTAATTAAACTTACCCAAATAATAAACAAAAACCTAAAAATTTCTTTGAGATAACACAAATGTGATTTCACCGTGATTGCACGCGCAGTGACGAATACTCTCACCTGAAGAGGGATGTCACTTCTTTCAAGTATCAATCAGAGCACACTGACCGCTTGAAATATTCTACAACTTTGTCATCCCCTCTCATGAACGATGATAAAGGCATTCCTCGGTGCTCAAGATTATCGTATTAGCTAAGACAATTTTATTGGTTATAAATAAATATGGTGAGGTATTCCCTCATAGCGCGTGTAACGGCGGGTTAAAGAAATAAATAATAAAATTAAATTAAATTTATAAGTTGTTTATAGTTTGTTGCCCTATGGAATGAGTCTATAAAATCACTTGAAAAATCGAAAAATTACTGGATGCTATTTTTTAACTACAATATCTGTGGGAAATCAATAGAAAATTCGTATTATGGATTCTAGTTCCAACCGTAAACACATATCGAAGACGAACTCCTTATCAAATAGTAATTAGTATAAATAAATCGTTAATAAATAAATGTAAATAAAAAGTTTATTTATATTTAAATTGGGTTTAACATTATCTAAGTGATTAAAGTGATTTACGTCATCTGTTCTGAAATTAGAGTTTTTTGAGTAAAGAAGTTTACTGTGGTTTATTAAGTGCCGTAAGTACTTTATTCCAATTAATCATATTTTGATTAGAAATATTACTTTTAAGCATCAACAATATACTTTCATCAATAATTGTAGTTACAAATTAACTAAAAAAACTAGTTGTACTCTTATTGTTATTCAGTTAATTTGGTAATTACCAGACCGATCAACTAATTTTAAAATAAACAAAGTGGGGCTTTATTTTTATTTTATCTATATATAAAATAAAGTCCTGTTAAGATCGCATATAGAGAATTCATTATGTCCGTAACATCAGATGAAAGTTTCAACGTAATTAGCTTTGTACCACAACATACCAACACAGTAAAATCCTACTCAAAACCTCTAAGCCAACATACATACCCTATTTCTGAACAAGCCATCGTTTTTTCTTCAAAGGATGGATTAAGCCTACAGGACTACCTTATATCACTAGGAGCATTTATACAGCCCAAAAATATCTTATTTTCTTCAAGGCTGTCCAATAATCGAGTATGCATGTATCTAGCGAGCAAAGAAGTTGTGGATAACTTTATGTAGGTACATGATGGTGTAATTTTAATAAATGATGAACCAGTTCAAGCTAGAAAACTCCAGCGGATAGTCTAGTTCTATCAAATGTGTGCCCCTCAATTCCCCCTGATATTCTTATTCACGAATTAGAAAACCTAGGTTTCAAAATAATCTCATTAATGAACTTTCTTCGTATTAGCTCTACCTTACCGGAAATTATTTATATATACCCTTTTTTAAAAGACAAGTTTTTATCAACCCTGTTATAAATCCTTTAGCAGAATCTTTTTTGGTTAATTACATTATCAAATCCTTTTGATTTTTTTTATCCCAAGATAATCAGTCACCTCCAACTATCTTAACATCGTTAAACACTCCTTCACAAATGGACACCATAGAAAAACTTCCCAATCAAAAATCTACTTCCTTTACAAACAGTAGGTACAAATCCTGAACATGTCGATGAAAAGGAATCCTCAGTTACCAATACCATTACACCTCCAGTAAACGTGACCTATATGAAATTCTATCACCTTTACCAACATATACACCAGCTCTGTCAGAAAAAGACAAACAAACAGAAATAAATTTTAGGAAAACTACACAAAAACCCAACAAAAAATCCAAGAAACGTTCTGATACTGACCCAAAAACAATAATAAATGAATATTCACCACCATATATCCCTAGTCACGACCAATTTATATATCTGTTAGAAAACGCACCAGTTTCTCCAAATATTATAACCACTATAACTAATTATACATATGATTTTATTGGATTACTAGGAATGATTAGTAACTTATATGCTCACACAACAGATAGATTTTTTAAAATCAAATGTACCAAATTTAGAAAAAAAATCACAAAACACCTAAATGAGGAACTCTATTCTACCGACAACAAAAATGACCTGTTACTTGACACAGACCCAGAGTCTTAAAGGAACTGGAAAGTAAAAATACGGTCGTTCAATTTAATTATTCAGTGGAATAAAAACGGACACTATAATAACTTACCGATGTTAAAAATTCTACAATCAGAGGATCTACCAGATATTATTTGTCTTCAAGAAACGAATCTTAAGAGCAACCAAGAATCTTGTTTACATAATTATCAATGTTATTCAAAAAATAAAGTAAACAAAAGAATAGCAAGCGGTGGTGGAGTGAAAATTCTTGTAAATAACAAATTAACCGCAAGTAGGTTACCCCTACAAACACATTTAGAAGCTGTAGTTATTTCTCTAGAAGTGACCACAAAAATAAATATTTGCACGATTTACTTACCCCCAGGACAACCAATTGATAAACAGGACCTTTTTAACCTCCTACGACAAATACCTTTTCCGCGTATTTTAACAGGCAATTTGAGTGCTTACAGTATTTGGGGTTCTACATATTATGACAAAAGAGGACTTATTATTGAAGAATTAAAAGATCAGTATAACTTACCACTGTTGAATGATGGACATAAATTGTTCTTAATATACAAACGTTAGTGATTTACACTAATGTTTGTATTTTGAGAACGATTTCCGAAGTGGAAATTGAAACGTCAATAAACGTACTTTAACCTTTAATTGTGGCTTATTCCCATTTAAATAGTAATGATTCTCTTTATGTCTTGAATTTTCATGTTTTTAAAAACAATAATAATTTTTAATTATTTACTTATAAATAATTTATGCAGAATGAAGTACCATTACCATTATATTGGCAATATCCCTAACTTATGCCGCGCAGTAATATTATTCAAGTTGTTGTTCTAGGATATCGTCTGAGTTTATAAGTAGGATAAACTTCCTACTCATCCCGTAAAATATCAGTTACGGAACTTGTTACGTAAATTACTGCTATTAATAAACTTTCAAATAAAATCTATAAATTAAATGCTATATTTACAATCAGTATACATACTTCACTTCAACAAGATTTTTTTTATTAACGTGCATATAACATCTATAGTCATTTAGACAAGGCAAAAAGCTCGGGTTCGTTCGGAAAAATATTCCCATGAGATTTTTTTACATAATCACTTTCATGGGATACCCCAAATTAAGATTCAAGAAGTCGCCCAGGCAAAAAGTTGTTCAAATTTTTTTATGAACAAATTCTAACAATAAATTTTTTCGACCCGAAAATTTTTTTTTAAATTGTTTGGATTGTACTGAACAGAATAATTTTCTTGAGTAAAAAGTGTTTGTCTTATGTAAACTTGATCGTTTTTGAGTTATAAATATTTTACAACTGAGAAAAATGCAAAATTACGATTTTTAAGGCTCAAAAACTCAAGTAAAAATAATACTTTGAATTCTTTTAGAAACTCAAACCTTGTTCTATCATTTTCCGATAAGTATTTTCTGTCTATTTTATTTTATAGGATTTTTATTTGTTAATAAAGCGCTTATGAGAGAACCGGCGCTCGGGCTGCGACGTGTATAAGAGAGAAACAAGATCTAAGGCACAAATTTTTGCTGGCTAAATTCTCATTGTAAAAATGATTGCCCGTCCTGCCATATGCGCTTTATAATCAATTTAAAAACAATGTTTTAATAGTTGTGTGTATGTGTGTAGAGAGTGGATGGCATTAGACATTGTTTATTTGCCACAAAATAATTGTATTTTTTTATTACTATTAAGGATAGGATAAGGATAAAAAACGTGGCCACAAGTTTCTTGTCCAGGGACCCATCAAGACATTTTTTTAACCCTTTCGAGACTCCAGGTACATATGTGTACCACTACGTTTGCATACAAGCCTAAAGTGATATTTTGCCGTTAAATATTATTTAAAAATGTACCAGTCAGTTCTCCATTGCATCGTTTGAGTCACGTTCACGTGTAGCCGCGTAAAATATTTTAGTTAACCTAGAATTTGCGAGTTTTAGATGTGTTGGTTGCTACAGTCAGCATAAATACATTGTTTTTTGATACAAATTATAGTTAAATTGTATTATATCATTTTACAGACTGTTTGTTTTTGTGTCTTTTTATGGTAAGTATATTTAGATTGTTATTTATTTATAGTAAAATAAACATTTGACTGTTTTTAAAATCTATGGTACTAATAAGTACCAATAGTCTTATAGTACGGTATGTAAGTGTACCATTAGTCTTATTCATGTCATTTTTAGATATGGATAAGAAAAGGCCACTTACACAGAAAGAACTTCAATATTATGCAGAATTATCATTTTCCGAGTCTGGAAGTAGTGATGACATGTATAAGCCTTCTGATGATGAATCGGAATCAGACGAGGACTGCAAAGATAATTTTCACAAAACTTCTGATGAAGAATCAGAATCAGAGTTAGAAGTTCGTGATACACAGGAAACTTTACAAGAAACTGCCACACCTAGTAGTTCTTTTGTGTTGTGGTCAACACCAAATGAAGGTTTTGCTCCGAAAAAACAAATTTCAAGTCAACGTAGTTGTACATTGGATGCTGGCATACAATCTAACTTGACGCCATACCAATATTTCAAAAAGTTGTTTCCACGTTCTTCGTATATGTATATTGCTCAATGCACTAATGAAAGAATTGAAATATGTAAGCAGTCAAGAAGAAACGCTCGTCTGAAAGAAACTGCCTTAGGAGAAATTAAAATAGTTCTTGGTTGTATGCTAGTTATGTGCTACAACCGTGTACCAGAAATCAGTAATTATTGGTCAACTCATCCTTCACTGGGAAACGTTTCAATTCAAAATGCAATATCCCGTGACAGAGTCAAAGTTATATCGTCAAAAATGTATTTTGCATCACCAAAGAAACCAACAGAAGCCTCAAAAACGTATTACATTGATGACGTTGTACAATGCTTGAAAGGTGCCTTTCAAAAATATCGACAAGACAGCAGTTTTCAAAGTATCGACGAGTCCATGACGAAATTCAAAGGTCGATCGTCACTCAAACAGTATATGCAGCTCAAACCAGTAAAAAGGGGAATCAAAATGTGGCTTAGGTCAGACTCGTTTACTGGATATACCTACGATTTCAACATCTACACAGGTCGCGAAACTGAATATGTAGAAGGAACTCTTGGGGAACGTGTAGTGAACAAACTTGTTTCCACAGCAAAAGAAAGAGATATAACCTTTTGCTTTGATCGTTTTTTTACTTCGGTTTGTCTGTTGGAAAATATAGAGTACGCAGCAATAGGGACCTGTAACCAAAATAGAAAAAACTTGCCAAAAATAAAAGATAAATTGCAAAGAGGTGAATGCGTATTTCAGTGCAGTAATAACGGACTAATGTTTGTGAAATGGCAGGACACCAAGGAAGTCTTGATGCTGAGTAATTGCCATAATGACAGTGTTTCATCTATCAATAAAACCATGAGAGATGGTTCGAAAGTAAATGTGTCCTGTCCAGAAATGATAGCGTGCTACAGGAAAATTATGGGTGGGGTTGATCGAGCAGACCAAATGGTAGGATTGTACGATTTAGATCGTAAATCAAACAAATGGTGGAAAAAAGTATTCCATCGCTTACTTATGATGTCAGTTGTAAACTCATGGATTATTTATAATGAAAAAAATAAGAAAAAAATTCCTCTGATTCAATTTTTGGTACCTCTGGCAGAAGAAATGATAGCTGAAGGACAAAAAATAGCTGCTATACGACGTTTATCTAAGAAGGGAAGAATATCTATGAAAAGAAAACGTTTCGAGAGTGTATCATTACATCTTCCAATTGAAGGAAGCACAAGAAGACGATGTAAAATGTGCACTGATAATAAAACTCAAACACGTACAAAAACTCTTTGCGAAGAGTGTGACATTCCTTTATGTAAAAACTGTTTCGCAGTATATCACCGTAAATAATATTTTGTATTTTTGAGTAATTGTTTTGTATTTTTGAGTAATAAAGTAATACAAATATATTATGTGGTATATAATAATATTTTTATGTGGGACTGTTGGTACACATATGTACCAATAAACAAGACTAATGGTACATATGTGTACCACTACCCCCACGAACACCCTAACGTTTTCATTAACATTTTTTGTTAAAAAAGGGTATATTTGTGTATATAAAAATAAAAAACCACAAAAATATGTTTTTAAAACTCGTTAAAAAAAAACCGTCTCGAAAGGGTTAAGACAAACTAGACTAGGTCACGGACAGGAAGTACATATTAGCAAATGGGGTAAAACAGAGGTTGGGATTCTAATTACATAATGTTTGTAAATGCATATCTATATTTAACCATATATGAGCTAAATATCTATTTTTGCTTCTAAAACAAACTTGATTAGTATGTTGTATATTTCTTTCTCTTGTTGTGCTAATAAAGTTGGTAGACTTACAAACTTTTTCAGTTCTTGGTACAACATATCTGTATGTGCAGTATATTTTTGACACTAACAAAATGTGATTTATATCGGCTAAAGGTTTTTCTGGACAGTGAGGACAATACGGAGAATCTAAGATACCAATCCTAAACAGATGTGCTGGAAAGCGACCATGATTAAGTTTTAAACGTGATATAATTGTTGACTAATATCTATTATAATCCCACGAATTGATGTAAGGAATGTTCGCCGGTAAAACCGGTTGAAGTTTACAATAGAGGTTCTCTGAGGTAGTTGAAAATTTATTGTACTGAGCTTCCCATCTAACCCTAACATCAGCCTTATATAAATTAATAAGATCTGATGAGTTGCACATGTTTACTCTCAATTCTGAGTCAAGTGCATTTTTAGCTGCGAGATCAACTGCTTCATTCCCAGTTATCCCTGAATGACCTCTAGCCCAAACTAATGTAACTCGTACACCAATCTCTTCATCAACTCATCAATCAATTCATCTCGCACCAATCTAAAACTTTCCTAATAGCTATAGCGTCTGCATTTAAAATCGATAAATAATTTGGGACTTGGTATTGCTCAACATGGTTAATATTAGAAACTAAAAATGCACAGCCTGTTTTAAATCTTTTTTTTTTATCTATCCGTATAGATGATGATTTTATTGTCAGTAGTAATATCCCTAGGACATTGATATAGTGTATTTTTATGTATGAGAGAGAAATAAAACAATAAATTATGTACGCAAATCCCTAAACTGTTGATACGGGTGACTCAATGAAAAACAGATATTTGTCAACAAGTTTACAGAAGTATATAGGAAAACAATTTTAAATTGAGTATGACCACCAGGTATAAAGGTTGGAGCAGAATAGAATACAATAGTTGTGAGGGTTACTAATCCCTAAATAAGGTTGCCAGTGTCGGAGTGATAGAGGTTAACAGGTACTAATGAATTTGCAAGAAATGTAAGATGTTTATTTTATTGGTTATATATAACCAATAAAAGTTTAATAAGTACCTACCTATTTGCAAAATAAAGTTTAATTCTTTAGATAAAATAAAACGTTTTATTTTATCTATTTTCAAAATAAAGTTTAATTCTTTGCCTATTTGCAAAATAAAGTTTAATTCTTTAGATAAAATAAAACGTTTTATTTTATCTGAAATGAGTGCATTCCACGAAGTAAGGGTTTCAACAATCAAACATTTAATTCTTTAATTCCAGGAATCTACGACAGTAATTGACTAGATAATTACCTTCTAAACTTATTCCACAGAAAATGTGATAGTGGGTTTTTCCATTTTGTATATAGGAAGGTCCAAGTGGCGTATTCAAAATTCTTAACAGTTCACTAAAAGTAGGTACTTCAGTTGCAAGGTGCAGTTTATTGTGTATACTAGTGTTATGGAAAATTTGGAAGTGCCGTGTAAACGCCGAAAAATTGGTCCTCTAACAGTTAATGAAAAAACATTAATATTTAATTGTTTTAAATCATTTACAGACAAACGTTTATGTGAAAGTGTTAATGAGACCGTTGAGTTAGTTAGCAGTACACTTGGTGTTGGGAAATCTACGATTTACAGAGTTATTAAAGAAGAGAAATGTGGTAGTTTTCAAATGCCACGTAATGCTCCAGGGAAACCAAAATTTCAAATAGAATATCATTTTAAAGAAGGACTTCGACGGAAAGTGTATGAATTCTTCTTTAGACAAGAATTTCCAACATTGGATAAAGTTCTTGTCTCAGTTCGAGATGATAAGGATTACCCAGAAATGAGTCGAAGTACGTTATGGAAACTTTTAAAAGAAATAGGCTTCCGCTGGAAAAAGAATCCCAGAAAGTCTATTTTATTAGAAAGAAGCGATATTGTCATATGGAGAAGACATTTTCTAAGAACCATAAAGGAAATGAGAAACCAAAAAAGAAAAATATTTTATCTTGATGAAACATGGATCAACGAGGGTCATACACCAAATAAATTTTGGCAGGATGAAACTGTTACAAGTCAAAGGCACGCTTTTGTAAATAACTTATCTACTGGTTTAAACCCACCATCAGGAAAGGGACGCAGGCTGATAATAGTACACATTGGCAGTTCAGACGGTTTTGTTGAAGGTGGTTTATTAACTTTTGAATCAACTCGTACCGGTGACTACCATGAAGACATGAACGCTGATGTCTTTCAAGAATGGTTCGAACAAATGATAGATCTTCTTCCTAAGAACTGTGTAATAGTAATGGATAATGCAAGTTATCACTCCAGACTTATAGAAGGACTGCCCACAACCAAGTGGTTAAAAAAAGACTTGCAGAATTAGCTGAGTTCAAAAAATATTACGTACCATCCCGGATCTATAAGAAAGGAACTTTATTCGTTGTGTGCCCTTCATAAAGAAAAATTTAAAAAATACGAAATTGATGAAATTGCCAAAAATCGTGGAATGACAGTACTTAGATCTTAGATCCCCACCATATCATTGTGAATTAAACCCGATTGAATTGGTATGGGCACAGATAAAGAGTGAAGTTTCAAGAAAAAATACCACTTTTAAAATTCATGATGTTAAACAGTTGTTTTTGGAGGCCGTAAATAATGTAAAACCTGAAAACTGGGAAAAGGCAGTAAATCACACTATTAAAGAAGAGGAAAAAGTGTGGAAGCTGGACAATATTACTGATAAAATGATCGAGCCAGTTATTATAAATCTTGGTTCTGAAAGTTCATCTTCTGAATCTGATTTGGATTTGTAACAAGTAGCTGTAAGTTTTATATTAATATTTTTATTCATCTATTTAACATACCTTAGACGGTTTTAAAAACTCTTTTTCTCTTTTGTAATTTTTAAAAATTAAAAAAAATGTGAATTTTTTAAAACCCTTTTTAATGTAGGCCAGTCAGTTCTAATATAGTGTGTGATAAAAGAGGTCACTTTTGTTTACATACACATAACACTTTATAACACTGAAATAATTCATTTATTTTTTACAATTATTCAAAGTAATTTTTCAATTAATCTTGAGCACGCCCATGGAGTGGTCGGAGCTACCAGTTAAAATTATGCTAATTACTCTCTCGTTCATAAAAATAAACTATAACAGACGAGATAATTTCATGACAATCGAAAGCTCGTTCCTTGGTAACAGCACGAAGCCGAAGGCTGAGTGCTGTTACCAAGCAACGAGCTTGAGAAATTTGTCATGAAATTATGAGGCATTCATCAATGTCCGAGGGATATTCGGCGGATAATTTTTCGAAAAAAAAAAAATCATAACTCAACATAACGAAACATTTATTTATTAAAAGTACAGTTAGTGAAAGTACAATTATTAAAATTTAAGTTAACATTAGATTCGTTGCTGTTCTCTACTATAGAAGATCAATTACCACGCATAATATTTATAATCTTGTTGTGGTGTTCTTGATCGAGAAACGTGACATTTTGAAATTTATTTGGATGAAGTTGTCAAACTCGATCGTGTTGTCATAGGGATTGAAAATTGCACTGAATGCAACCATCAGTCTAATGTTGACATGATTGGGTGAAATTGTTCCACATGACACAAAATGACGAAATTTGAATGGTTGTTAGAACAGTCGAAAAATTATCTCCTAAATTACAGAGTATAGATTTGAAAATTAATTTTGATAGAAATATATTATCTGAATAGTTTGGAATTATAATAATTGGTTTAAATATTAAGGCTAGAAAATCAATTTCGTAAACAGGATTTTTTTTTTGATTATGTATTAGTTCTTTATGTCTCTCAGTGTCAATAAAAGCATCAGCAAGCGGGGAAGACGTTTTAATTCTCCAATATTTGTTTGTAAGATTCTGGACTGCTATATTTGATATTTTTTTGACCATAAATGTACTAAATGTCCTATACTTTATTAGCTAAATACTCTCTTCGAAGGCACAAAGGCTGTTCTTGTTCTTCAGCGAGAACTGCACAATTATGTGACTACATCATAATTCCTAGACTTATTTTAATTGCCCTATATTGAATTCTGTCTAAGATTAATAAGTTTGATTTGCTAGTTGAGGCATAAATAGTACATCCATTATCCATTATTGAGCGGATGTTTGACTTATAAAAAGTAAGGGAAATTTTAACATCTGCACCCCATTTATATTTCGAAACTACACGCAGAATGTTGAGCCCTTTCTCACATTTTTGCTTTACGTGTTTTATGTGGCTGGTCCATAGGAGTTTATTATCAATAAAGATGTCAAGATATTTATATTCTTTCACTATGGGTATAGTAAAATCACTTATGGTAATCAAATCAGGTGTTTAAAGTCTGTGCCTAGTAAGACACATAACCGCTGTCTTTTGCTCTGAAAAACTAAAACCCATAGTATGTAACCAATCACTCATACAGCAAACAATATACTCTTAATCTGTAATACATCGTTCATATATGAACTACGGATAGTACAGAAACAAATATCATCCGCGTACTAAATAACTTTTATAGTGTCATCCATTAAAATATGCAGCTCTGCTGTGTATACATTAAATAAAAGTGGACTCAATATTGATCCCTGTGGCAAACCGTTATATACTGTTAGTCCAGTTACTGTGGCATTTTCCCTTTAAATTTTTTATAAATGCACCCATTTATCTGAAACTTTTACAGTGGGTAGTAAATTACTCAAAAAACATAAGTTATATGGTGCAGATGTGTGCTTCTAGGGGGTTGAACTTTTTACACTCAAAATAACCCCGGGAATTGATACAGAAACAAATTTTAAACAAAAAATGTCATCTAAATTTTTTTTTGCTAAATCAATACTTTTTGAGTTCTATGCACTTGAAAAAGTAAGCTTTTCGCAAAAAAGAACATGTTTTCCAATGATTTTGTACGAATAACTCAAAAACAGAGCGTTTTATTGAAAAATCTATAATGAACAAAAATAAAGCTTATAAAGAAACAAAGATATTGTTTTTTTATTAAGTACAATACTAAGCGATTTATAATTGTTTGAAGATGACTTTTTATTTTTGGGATACTATACTCGATGCATTTAACATCAAATATCGGAAAATAGACATCGTTTTTGATAAAAACTTATACAACACTTTTTAAAGAGCTAGCAAAAACCTTTAAAATGAGCTATGCTAAAAGCCATTTTGATTAAAACAAAGCGAAATACGAAGGAAAGTTTTCAATTACTCTAGCGTTTAAAAAAAAACGAGCAGTATAAGTAACACTATTTCGATCAGAATTGAAATTAAACGTATATCTTCTACAATTCATTTTTTTAGTGTTATTTATAAGTTTTAAAAGTTTAGCTTGTTTAAAATGCGTATTTTAAACAGGCTAAACAGGAATATTAAAAAATCATGTTTAAATTAAAAAATCTTTTTTTTTTTAATTATCTAAAAATTTGCATTTTTTCAAAATAAATCTAAAACTATAAGAGATACGTTCTATACCAATATGTAGTTTTTTTCTTAACAAAAATTTTTATTTTTTATTTTTGTTGTAGCTCGAAAAATAATAGAGATATAGCCAATTGAAGTTTGAGATACAGCGGCTGACACACCTGTAATCAGCACTTTGGCCCTTTACTATTTAAAAAGAAAGAATTTTAACATATGTTATTCTACTTAGTCTTGTAGCTTTTGAAATTACCTTCAAAATATTTTTTAACGGACACTGTAGCTTAAAAATTAACGGAGTTATTCTAAAAAAAATTTGGAGCATGTTATTTATATTTTGGAGCATCTACTTATTTTCTGTATATATAAATGCTTTATTCAAGTATATTCGAAAAACTGGTAACAGACACACTAACACTCACACAAATATGTATATAATACATACATACATACATATATATATATCGCTCATTGAATGCAGAACTATCCTAAGTCAATTTTTGTCGAAAATTGACTTTCAACGCTATCATCTTTAATTCGGACTGCCGAATATGAGCGCAGAACTAGCCTATCGCACTTTCACTCGATCCCCACCTAATGAGAATTTTCTATACTATCCTAACATGTACATCGTATTAACTCTCAGTGCAGAAGTAACTTTTAGAGGTGATCTATACTAAGTCCGTATTTAGTTTGGACATAGACTAGTTCTGCTTTCAATTTTCGAAGTATAGTCCTATAAGTATTAATTAATTGCGGACATAGGTTAGTTCTGCTTTGTATCGAAATAAAAAAAAACGATATTATTATTTAAATTATATGTTTACAATGCCTTCCAGAACTCAGAAGATAATGTTGTCTGTCAACAAAAAAATTGAAGATACTCTAAAGACAGGTAAGAGGAAAAATTAGATTTCAAAACGTAATTATAATTCATATATTTTTTATTGTAGACATCCAAAATCTAGATAAAAGAAGTGCAGCTGAAAGAACTAAGTCACAATCGTTTCCTTCTTTGTTAATAAGAAAAATGAGGAAATTTCTAGAACAGGTAAAGTACAGAAAACTCTATTTAATTTAGTCACCCTTCGAATTTGTCGATTTTACTTTAGAATTTCCCTATGAAAAAATAAATAGAAGTGGCACTCAGCTGATGAATAAAAATGCGTTGCTGCAAGCTCCACCTCTTTTGGCCACACACATAATTTTAGATAAAAACACAGAATTAGGTAATATTCAGAAAATTTCATTTTTGGTAAAATCTACGTACTATATACTAATATTTTGTAGGTGTCCAAAACAAAAAAGTGTGTTCAGATAAAGATTTAGCTCGATTAATGCAAGAAAGTGGTATTTTAAGTCCTCCTTCTTTCTTAGTTCCTTGGGAAACATCAACATATTTTTTTCATATTAATCCTGTTACACAAATATATCCATCTGGTAATATACTGGATAATATTCTTAATTCAAATATAAAAGATAGCTCAAATTTCCGATCAATTCGAAGTAGCCATATGGCTCTAAATGAACGCAATATTTTAGAGGACGATTTGCTCCTGTCTGAATCTGAAGAAGATCCATTTGCTTCTGATGATGATAGTAATGATCCTGATTATAAGCCAGTAAAAGAAAACTACTCATTTCAAAATCAAGATCTAGTAGATAAAGAAAGTTTATTAGATGGTGATAGTCAAGGTACCTCGGTGACATTTAAGCAGTTAAACACACGCAAAAGACAAAGAAACTCAAGTCAATGGAGAAGAAATAAAATTAAGGCATCCCGTAATCGTGGTGAACAATATGCCGATTGGAAAGGAAATGTCCATGCAAAGAAACAGCAGAAAAATGCTTGCACTAATTGTAGAAATAAATGCAGCGAAAAGATTTCAGAAGAAGAAAGAAGGCAGATTTTTGAAAGTTATTGGCATCTAGGAGACATTAACAGACAACGTGACTTCATTGAAAACAACATAAATTTGACAGAGAAGGTCAGAACACGCTTAAGAGAAATTAATGAAAAAAAGGAGAGCGATGAGGAAAACAATATTGAAAATGAAGGCAACACAGACAAAAGTAAAGGAAGGAAACGGGTATTTTCTTACAAATACATGTTTTATAATCGTGGACAGAAAACTGTTGTGTGTAAAACCTTTTTTTTTTTAATACATTAGGAATAAGTGCCCAAGTTGTTAAAACAGTAATAAAAAAAATGGGAAGTACGGGTACAGTTTCAGAAGATCGTCGAGGTAAAGTATGTAAAAACTCTAAACTAGATGATTCTGTCAAGCAGTCAATAAGAGACCACATTAATCTATTTGAAACTGTCGAAAGCCACTACTATCGGAAAAATACATCTAAACGTTTTTTGCCTTCGACACTTAACATAGCCAAGATGTATGGTCTCTATCTTGAATATTGTGAAGAAAAGAATATTAAACCTGCGACTGAAAGTATGTACAGAATAATATTTAACACTGAATACAATTTATCGTTTTTCATCCCTAAAAATGATATGTGTGATATATGTAACAAATATACAGAAAGCACAATGGAAGACAAAAATAAAATGGAAGAAGAATACCAGTCACATATTAGAAACAAGGAGGTTGCACGACAATTAAAAAATACGGATAAAGAAGGAGCTAAGCTAAATAGTGAATTATGTGCAGCAGTTTTCGATTTGGAACAAATCCTACCTGTACCAAAATGCAATATTGGCCTTACTTATTACAAACTGAAATTGTCGACGTATAATTTTACGGTATTTAATATGGCTAACGGCGAAGGCTACTGCTACATGTGGTATGAGTCCATCGGAAAAAGGGGATGCTCGGAGATAGGTAGTTGTTTAATCAATTTCATTAACCATAAAGTAGACCGCGGGACAAAGCAATTTTCCTTCTACTCAGATAATTGCGCTGGCCAAAATAGAAACAAATTCCTCTTCACTATGTACAGTTTTTTGGCACAAAAGCTTAATATTGTCATTAGACATACTTTCTTGGAGAAAGGACACCTGCAAACCGAAGGGGACTCGATGCACAGTGTAATAGAGAGAGCATCTAAGCATATTCCCATATTTTCCCCTGATCAGTGGTAGACATTAGTGCGAACGGCCAAGAAAAACAATCCTTATCATGTGATCAAAATGGACAAAGAAAAACTTCTGGATCTGAAAGCTCTTACTCAAGAAATCACTTTGAATTGGGATCGTGACGTAAATAACGAAAAAGTACATTTGAATAAGATACGCATTATAGAGGCAAATAGCAAATTTCCGAACAAAATTTTTTTCAAACATGATTATCATGAGCAATATAAAATGATTGATTTATTACAAAAAGGTAGAAAGTCAATTAACGTCGATATAAATAATGTTGAGCTGAAACAGTTATATAAAGATTTTCTTCCATTGACTAAGAAAAAACATGAACATCTACAATTTTTATGTAACAAGAAAGTGATACCCGTCCAGTACCATGAATTTTATGCTGATTTACCTTATTCAGTGTTACGTACAGATGATTCCGAGTAATAATTGCCCTTATGCCTCAGGAATCATACTTATTTCTTTTTGAATACTTACCTAGTATTAAGATTTTTGTACCTTATTTAAAAAAAAATTACTTTTGCAATTGACAGTTAGTGTTATATCTATTTTAGTTTCCTAAAATTTTTTGTTTGTTTGTTTCAATAATAAATTTGTTTATTTCGTTTCTGGTTTTTAATTTCCTTTCTTAAGCTCACTATATACAAATCAGAAGTAGCCTAAGTCCATTATGTTCCGGCTCGATTTAAACACATTTAAACATATTATGTGGACATAGCATATTACCTATAACGAGCAAGATATCCTAAGTCCATAAATTTGTGTTTAACTGACTTTATCGTAAAAAACGTTATCGAAAACAGGCTGAAAAAGTTACATGATAATCAATTTTTTTTTTCAAAATTTTTGTTTAGTTTTACATTAAATAGAAAAATGCTCTCCTGTAAAATTTGTATTTTGTGACTTAGGATAGTTCTGCATTCGATAAGCGATATATATATATATATATATATATATATATATATATATATATATATATATATATGTTATGTATATAATATAGGCACCTCTAAACTGAAGCGACACTCCTTTGGAAGTTGCGTGGGCAAGCCGCCAATGAGTGCCAATGACAGGAGTACTTCAGATCTCGAAGACATTTTAGAAGCTGGGAGATACTGTACAATTTTGCTGTATGGCCTTGCCAAAGACACCCACATTAACACAATGAATAAGGTCGAAGATTTTTATCATTACTTGAACAAATGCGATACGAATCCTTTATTAAAGCCACAACTAAAAATAGTGCAGTTAAATTATCATTTCTTGTACCAACTGTAAGTGCCCTGGATGAGCATATCAAAAGAGTTTATTTACAAACTCAGATATGGCTTGGAAACAAAGAGATTGATATAACGGATTGGAGATGGTTCAAGAGTGATGATATTTTACAACCAATAAAAATTTCACCTGCACCAGAAGAACTATTGAAAATGATTTTTTGCAATTGCAAAAAGGGTTGCGGCTCAGCGTGTGGCTGTCGTAGACTAGGTCTATTTTGCAATGCTACGTGTGGAACATGCTCTGGCGACAATTGTCAAAACTGTCCTGCAATACACGAAGGGGTGGAGTTAGAACACAACGAGAATGACGCTTCAGACAATGAATAATTTGATATATTGTAAATAATTTTTATTTTTGCAAATGTATTTTGTATACTTTCTAATGTAAAGTATTTTCATGCATAATTTTTTACAATAAAAACATCATGAGTGTACTTAATTTTTTTATGTAGACATTTACCAAAGGGGTATTTGTTTCGTGAGCATAGAGGTGGTTTTTAAGGGTTGAAAATAAGCAACCAATCAAAAAATATTTTATTGATAAAAAAGGAATTTTTGAATATAAATGTACATTAAAAACTTTTGAAGTTGTTTAAAAAGATTTTTTTATATATTTTGACATAGGGGGTAGTTTTTAAGATTATTTAAGGGTTGAGAATGTACACAATATCCATTATTATAATTGACAATATTTCAATTACCTAATTTAACACGATTTAAATCCATAAAATGCTTTAATATAAATTTTTTTCATTATTTTAAATAAGGGGTGATTTCACTCCTTAAAAATAAAAAGCTCACCTAGCGCATATATAACTTTTGAAGAGGGAGGTAAGATAAGCCTAATTCCAAATTATTAGCAAAATCGATTCAGTTATAAAAAATTTAGAGGTGTTGACCTCTTTTCCTCCACAGTGACGAGTATGTTCTTGGTCCGTGAAGTACATTTTTGTGGTCACGAATATAAATCTTTCTATTTAGAAACATGCATAAGCATATTTGTGCATCTATAACCATTAGGATCAATGCATCTATAGTACTACGGCCACTCCGAAATCACTACTGTGTAGTGGGTAGGAGAGAATTGCTTTCAATAAAATATTCTAGGCGAAACTTAATCATGCGTTCAAAAGTCCTGGTCAGACAACACATTAACGATATAGGTCGATGATGATGATAATTTTAGATCTTTAGATGGTTTTTTTTATTAAACATATAACAATATTTTTTAAATTCTCAGCATTATCTTGTTTTACCCATCAGTTGTTAAAAATTTTTAAATTTTTTGTTTAGCTGAAACTGGAAGATTGTGTAAAATTTTATATGTGAAACCATCTAAACCGGGAGCCGTGCTTCTGGTTTGTTTTAATGCCAAAATTAACTCTGAATAGGTAAAAGCTTTAGACATAGTATCTGAAGTAGAATAAAAATTAAAATTTTGTTGATTGTCTACATCGACATTAGACACCGAAGGCGGGGCCAGCTGATTCAGAACATCCTCAATTAAATCTTCGTGCAATGGAGGTTTCTTTTGTTGATGATATATTATTTGTTTCTTATAGCTTTTACACAATTCCAAATGTTTGAAAGGGATGTAGATCTATTGAGTTGATTAAGAAAGGTTATCCAACTATTTTTTTGTTTTAACTTGAGAATTAGTTTAGGGTTTAGGGTTTTAGGGTTTAGAGGTTTCTTTTGTTGATGATATATTTGTTTCTTATAGCTTTTACACAATTCCAAATGTTTGAAAGGGATGTATATCTATTGAGTTGATTAAGAAAGGTTATCCAACTATTTTTTTGTTTTAACTTGAGAATTAGTTTAGCCTTTACTGCAATATTTTGATAATTCAGATAATTTGTAATATTTCCTTGTCTTCTGAACGATTTAAGTGCGTGGGAGCGACTTTCAGTTATATCGTAACATTCTTCTTCCCATCAATAGGGCCTTGGGACAGAAGGAATGAAAGGTTTTTTAACGGGCATGGATGCAGATGCTGCTAAATATATAACTTCAAATATTTTTTTTGTTATTCGACAGTTATCTGAATCATTAAGAGATAAATTTGTACTGATTTCATTTTCAATAAATGCTTGAAAGACTGACCAATCGGCACGACCGTCATTTATGACACTATATTATTCGAATAAAGGAAAGCTCATCTGTTATTAATACACTTGTAAATTGCAATATAACGATATTTAATTAACATCTATTATTAATACAAGCAATACTACGATTTTTAATTAAAAATAAAGTTTAGCATCTAGTTCTCCCAGAATTTTATGGTAACTAACGGACTAACGCAAGGCTGCAGTCTATCTCCAATACTCTTTAAAATTTATATGAATGATGCCTGGAAGAAATAAATAAAATTAGTTTTTGGAATGGGTATATCGCTAAAATACGAAACAACCTTATAGACACTTAATTTCATGGACGATCAAGTAGTCATCGCACAAGACCAGAAAGATCTACAGTTGATGACAGTGCTATTACTACAAGAATACCAATGTTGGGGTCTTAATGTTAATTCAACAAAAAACGAAACACATGTGGGTAGGTTTAGAAAACAGAAAACTTAACTTAGATGATGAAAGGCAATTTTATCATGTTTCGAATGTATTTTTTTAGAGGCAAAGATTCGAAGACATGGACGCACTAAAACTCCAAGAACGAATTATAAAAGGAAACGAATTATAAAAAGTACACAAGTGCACTGAACTCACTACTTTGGTCTGAATACATCTCTAAATAAAAATAAATACAGCTATCTAGCAACCTTTGGATGGTGCAGATCAGCTGGATCCAAAATGCATGTTTGGAACAGATCAGCAGGAATATCCAGAATGATACATGTAACAAATGAAAAAATAACATAAATCCTGGACTCCAAAACCACCATCATAGAAGAACATATACAGAAAAAAACATTATTTATTACGAACATGTACAGATAATGACAGACCATCCTCTACCGAAGTTAATATTGGATTGGCAACTACCTAAGCAAGAAATACTGAAGACCAGTATGTTACCTATAGTAGCGAGAAAACGAAAAGTCAGAAAGATTTGGTGCTATGTTAAACAAGTCATTAAAAGAGGTCACAAACTATAAAGTGATATAGGGTGAGTGTGTAGCTAGTTAACACTGACTGGTGATAGTGGATACGGAGAAAACGGTGAGGCGGAAAGGAAAGCAAGTAGGTCGTCAAAAATATAGATAGGGTGAAATTAAAACGATAAGGATATTGCAATAGTCTTTAAAAGTAAGAGGCTAGAAAGGGGTACGCCAGGTCTAAAAGAGAGGAAAATAAGGATATATACAAGTTGGCAAAGAGAGAACCAAAGCGCGATGTAGCTACTGCTAAGAAAAGATCATATGAAGAGCTGTATGAAGAGTTGAAAACAACCGACGCGATGAAAAGGTTATACAGTATTGCTAAAGCAAGGGACAAGTCATCAAAGGACTTGACCCATGTACAATAGATCAAGAGTGCGAATAGAAAAGTGTTAAGGACCAATATTATTATAAAATATGGTGCGAGTACTTTAGAAAGTTGCTAATCGAAGAAAACTAGAGCAAAGACAGAATACAGGATCCAAAATGAGAATGTAATACCAAGGATAGCGAGAGATAAAGTTGGCGAGGCGTTAAATAAGAATGGTAAGGCAGTAGGGCCTGATTACCTATGGAGGTTTGGAAAGCTCTCGAGAGGAGGGTTAATATTTTGTGGCTAATGATAAGAAAAATATAAGAAAGAAAGAATCCTCAATGCATGGAAAGATAGTGTGATGGTATCATTGTATAAAAATAAAGAAGACAATCAGGACTGTAAAAACGATAGAGGGATCAAGTTATTGTCGCATACAATACAAATTTGGGAGATAACTGTAGAGCGAAGTGCAAAGAGAGAGACAACGATAGGAGAAGAACAGTTTGGGTTTATGCCAGGAGTGAGGACAACGGATGCCTTGTTTGCTGTGAGACAGTTCATAAAAAAAAATAAATTGGAAAGTAACGAGAGCTACATTTGATATTTATATATCTTGCGAAGTACTGCAATAGAATTTACAGAGAAGAGCTCTAAAGATATATTAGAAATAAAGTTCCCGAGAAGAACATTATGCTCGAGTATAATAAGTATATTTATAAGAGAATGTTTACCAAAATAAGGACTGCTGTCAGATTTACGAAAAGTTTTCCAGTGACTATTGGTTTGCATCAAGGCTCTTTTCTGAGTCCTTTCCTGTTCTTTTTACGGTTGTACTAATAAAAAAAGTAAGGAAGAGGGCTCCTTGGTCAATGCTCTTTGATAATAATATCGTGTTAGTAGAGGAGAGCAAAGAACTGTTAAAGGACTAAACTGTTAGAGTGTTAACACTAGAAAGTCGGGCTTAGCATACCTAGCTAGAAAGCACGAAGGGATCATTTTGGCCCCAAGTTCCTAAATCAATAAAAACCAAGTTTAGAATTAACTATTTATTTGGGAATAAACAAAAAATAAAAATAAACAGTTTTAAGAAATTATATAAACTCTTGACGATAGAATTTGATTTAATTTTTTAGTTTCATTTTAAACATTTGGAACACCATACAGTTTGCAGTTTTTGGCATTTGCCACACATTGCCTTGTTACAGCCGTGGCACTCATTGGAAGTATGATTTCCTTTACAAAACATTTTTAACTTACATTTTTTTCTTTTTTGGCTAGTAACAGTGCTGGTGGTTGGTAAATCTGGTGGCCCGTAATTCTTCACACAGCTGAAGAATAAACTTACGACGACTGATGTTACTTCCAGTAACTTCTTTATAAATAATCCATGCATTTATTGCTCCTAAGTCAAGAATGTTATAAAACACGTGCATTGGCCATTGTCTTGAAGCAACTTTTGTAGTATAAAGAAGCGCCATTTGGTCCACTACATCAACCCTTTTGGTCCACTACATCAACCCTGTATTTTGTTTTATTATAAAAACTTACTGTTTGAGGAAGTTTTTTTCCATCGACACAGCAACATCCACTGATTGATGTAATGAGCTCAACAAAAGTACATTTTTGTGACTCTTTCCTTGGTATGCAGTAAGTGTTATCTTTTCGTCGCTCTGGAATATATGGTTAACATATAATTCTCCATTTTTTACTCTTTACGCTTAGAGGAACTTCCTTTCTGTTGCGATTCAAAGTACCCACAAGACTTGTTGATTTTTTTTTGCAATGCCTTGGCCAATTTTAACGATGTAAAGTAGTTATCTGTCGTAACATTTTTGCCCTTTTCCAGTTGATTTTCCATTAACCGCAAAACAACATGTTCACCAATACTTGTATCTTTCTTGCGTAGATGATCAATGCCAGTATAAGGGTAACCATTTACAATATATGTTGATTCCACGCATGTCAAAAGCCAAAATTTTATGCCAAACTTATCCGGCTTATTTGATATGTACTGTGTGAACGGGCACCTGGCTTTAGAAGGCAGTAGTTGTTTGTCCACAGTAAGGTTTATTCCCGGTTTGTAACAAGCACCACTATTTTCTATAAATCCATTCCAAACCGCAGAGGCTAGAGCAAATTTTTCGGTTTTCAATCGTTCAGATCTCGTTTGCTTTATGTCAAATCTGAGATATTTTATAATATCCTTGAATCTGTCTCGTGGCATAGTTTGCCTAAAAAACTGAGGACCCCATACTGTTGACCACAAGCTGTTGGTTGGGAAATTTTTGGCGCCGTAGACTCCTCTTGCGTATATAATAGCAAGGGCAGCCTCCAGTTCTTCCAAAGTTATAGTCCATGTGTCTTTTTTCAAACATCGATGTGCTTCTGCAATAGTGCATTCTTTTATATGACGTAACATGCTGTCGTTGATTATTAGATGCCAAGCACTTACCACACAATTGTTCCTCACGTTCCTTTTTGCATACGATGCTGAGCGCGGCGTCATGTAATGAGCAAACATTTAATAAATATGAAGATACTGAAAATCATAATCTTACCAGGTACTGATCCAGAATCAATAACTTTCCACGTTGTTCCGTCTTTCGATTGTTCGGTGTCTCCAATTGAAATAGTTTTTCCTTGTTGACCTCTTTTTCTCTTGTGACTTGGCTTAGATGCACTTGGATTCACGATAAAATTAGCTGACTCGTGCTGTTGAGTTGTAGAAGCAGTGTTTACATAAATTGGTGAGTCTTGTACAATAAAACTTTCTAACTGCGCTGAAGCATTAGAGTCACTTGAATCCTTTTTTTGTGGTGGTACGTATTGTTCATCGTCTGACTCATTATTTTCTGCAAATTCAGATTCACCTCCCGAAACATCTTCTTGTATTTTTCGTATTTCTTCAAGAAGTTTAAGCTCTGATAGTCCACGACGAGACATCTTTACAGTCGTCTTGAATTTTCACAATTGAACGAATATTTCAATATTCTAGAAACGAGAGTCAGCAGAACCTAATAAACCGCTCAATAAACAAAATACTTTCAAGGAACAAACAATATGTAACAAAATACCTTCTAGGAATAAACGTACATAAACATAATTTTATCTATCCGACAGAAAGTTAAAAGAAATCGTCAAATTTCCGAGAAAACGATAATAATTAATCCCTTCAGACTTGTATGGTAGGTTTGTTAGAAAATCCATTTAATAAATTTAGTAAACAATATTTTTTGCGTTAAATAAGACTTTGAATCAAAATATTAAAAGTCATTAAATATGAAATTATTATTGTGTCAAATAAAAGAACTACAATAACTTCAAATCTCAACAGGGGCCAAATTGGCCCCTCCGACTTTCTAGTGTTAAAGAAGCGCTATTGAAGAAGAAGGACTTAAAGTGATCAGGTGGAAAACAACGTATATGTGGTTGGGAGAAAAAGGAATGGTTGGGAACATAAAATTGCTTGCAGAAAAACTAGGACAAGTAGGAGAATCTAAATACCTTGGCTCCTAAATAACTGAAAATGGGATATAGATTGGGAAATTGCCCACAGGGTACAGGCTGGTTGGTTTAACAAAAAGTGAATGAAAGGGGTACTTTGTGACCAAATAATCGGGAAGGGTTAAAAGGAAAGATATACAAAAGTATGGTGGGACCTGTTTTGGTGTACGGCGGTAAAGTGTGGGCTGTAAAGAAGATTCAGCAAATATAGATGGAGGTAGCTGAAATGAAAATGGTACGGTGGATGTTCGGTAAAACTACGAGGGATAGGATCAGAAATGACTTAATTAGAAAAAGAGCTCCAAAGAACTGGAGTCTTAAAAAAATTCAGGAATAAAGACTACGATCGTTTATTGATGTAAGAGGTAGATATAAAAGCTATGTTAGACAAAGAATAGAGCTGTTAGAAGTTGATGGAAGGAGAATTAGAGGAAAACCGAGAAGAAAGAAGGACTGTGTGGCAGAGGACTTAAGAGAAAAAGGTTAAGGTAAACAAGACCCGATGGACAGAAATAAATGACGACGAAGAATAAGAAACAGTGAAAAAAATTGAAAAGCTTAGGGAAAAGAAGAAGAAGTCACCTGAGCAAAAACGTGGCTGCCAATTTAAGAAAAATAATGAGGAATACCAAAAACAGTATGACTTAATGTAGTCCAAAAGGAAATAAAAAAGGAAAATCTTAACCACGAGACTAGGTCGATATACTAGAATGGAGTCTGTGAACCGAATGGCACAGGATAGTATAAACCATACATTCCACTGTTCGGTAGAAAAAAAAAAGAGTTTTTCTAATTTGTCGCTTTAACATGAGCTTATTACATGTTAAATTCAAATTAGTTACCTCGAGGGAGTTTTCGAAAAAATTGGCATTTTTATCCGCTAATGCCTTTCACATTTAAGTAGTATAATCGAATATCATTTCGAATATTTTTAAGGAACCGTTTACTACGAGTTAGTTTTCCACGGGTAAAAATGTACACGACCTTTACATTCCAATTTGTAAGTATTTTATTTATAATGATCAGGGAAAATTAAGCAGAAGCAAATCTGCAGATTAAAAATCGAAATGATTTCAGAGAAAAGCCTAATGTTCAGTATACGAAAAGCACCCCGTTTGGTTTTGTCAAGTTGGACAAACTTATATTTTACAACATTTCGACGACTAATATATCCCAATCGAGACACACATACAACTTCTACAAACACAATCAGAGCTTGTTTTGTTAAGTTCGTTCTGCAAAATTTGAAATGAAAACAACCAGCAATCGTCGTTAAACGTATTGTTCGATTGTTTTAACTCCGGTATATTTTCTGTTTTTATTTATGTTACAAAAACAAAAACGTTTTTGTATTAGGGAAAAATATTTGAATTTCAAATTTTTTACTTTTCGTTCAATCCGTGGTGCGAAAGCCAACTCTTAACAGATCTTTTAATTGAGTTTGTTTATATTTTCATAAAATTTAAACGAACCTTGAAACGGGAAATTGTAATCGTGTTTTGTGCTCCGGGGCTACATATGAATTGTAAAATGCTTTTGTTGCCATTTCGTTGAACTGAAATTAAAGTTTATTTAAAGTTGTAAAAAGATTTTTGTTAACAACTGGTGTATTGTTTTGTTTAGTAAGTAACTATTTATTAAATCAAGAAAACTCAAATTTTTTTGTGGTTTTATTTAAAATTAAATATTTCTTTTTAAATTCCGCCCAGTATGCATTTATTAAGATATAGGTTCCACAATTATTACGAAAATTTTAGTAATCAATGGTGATAAATTTACTTGACTGTATGTACCTACTTTACCACTAAGATTTAAAATATTGCTAATATAAGCTAAGACAGTCAACTATATCGTGTTCGCTTCCAAGATAGAGTCGCAATTCCAGAGTCGCAATAAGTCAAAGAGTTTGTATTTTAGTTAAAGGCTAAATTAAGTGTAAACCTTATCTTTCGTATTACATTTTTCTCTCTCTGTAATTATAATAAATAATATAAAAATTTATAGTAATGTACAGTAAACGATTTACCGAGTTACAGTAAACACATAATTATAAAACATATATCATACTATTTCAATAAAAAAAATTGAATAGTTTTTCAATGTTTTAATTTTATTGTAACACTAATCAAATCTGAATATTTATTCTTCTGTACAAGAACAATTTGAACATAAATTTGAAAAGTTTTAGATAAGGTTTTCACAAGAGTTTAAGTTTGAACTTTAGTTATTTTCCAGAAACGTGATACATTGAGTATTGTTACTGATTTCTGGGTGGTTGTGTATTATTATCATATCGTAAAATGGGAAAATATCTCACAGACGAAGTTGCTGCTGAACATTGTAATAACTAGTTTAAATTTACAAAACAAAAATTAATAATTATTATTTAAAATGTTTTATATTGTCTGTTTCTTTAAATTATAACAAAATCTTTCAATTTAGGATAAAATTTATGATGGAATCAAGTACCGATTTATCTGAGGAAGACAGGAGAGCTGTTGTATTTAATGGCAATGGAAACTCATTGTGAATTACATAGTTCTTGATACAAAATTCAAGAGAACCCAGAGTTCAGAGAACATTCGATGGATATGAGATTTAGATCACCAATAGATACGTTGTAACAAATACAGACAGGATAGTTAGGTATTCTAATTTTATATAAGTGGGATGAAAAGCGACCATGGTTTAATTTTAAACTAATCAATACTAACATTTATGCTGTTGTATTATTATAATACTAAAGATACCGTAGACAGTCAAAGTTACCAATGAAGAAGTACTGCGGAGGATGAACACCACTGCGGATTTGGAAAACATCGTGAAGAGCCGTAAGCTGCAGTACTTGGGATATCTAATGAGAAATCAAGGCAGATACGAGCTATTTCAATGAATTTTGCAAGGCAAAATTGAAGGAAAAATGGCCCCAGAACGAAGAAGAATATCTTGGCTTGCTAACCTAAGAGAATGGTATGGAAAAACCTCAACACAGCGGTTTCGTATAGTAATTAACAGTGTCATCATAGCCAGAATGATCGGCAACGTTCGGAACGAACAGGCACCCTAAGAAGAAGATAATTATAAGTGAAATAAGAAATGTTTTTTGGAAATGTAGGGTGAATGCTAAAATAATGATTTGTAGATTTATTTGTATTAAGTTTCCCATATACAATTGATATTAGGCTTGAGAGCATTATTCAAATTTTTTAAATTAAATACTTTTATACCAATATGGTAGCAAATCTGAATACTTGTTGCAGTCATATCTGCAGTTTTATTACATTCGGCTCCGCAATGTCCTATTTTTAAAACAAATGAAACAGTTACGTTATTATGGCTTGGTTTAAGATATTACAATCTGAATACTAAGAAAACATGATGGTAGGTTAGTGAATTACGAAGCCGTCATTCTGAAGGGGACAAGGAACAGGCAAAGTATTGAATTACAATGTGCTGGAGCATGTCTAACACACAAGAAACAAGTAAAGTACCTAGGAGTGACCTTGCACCAGAATGGAAAATGGTAGGAGCACGTGAGGAAGGTGGTCCAGAAGGCTGCGAATAGTGCGGTTGCGTTGGGGAGGGTGATGCCCGACATAGGTGGACCCAAATCCGAAAGGAGGCGGGTCTTACACGGTGTTCTACAGTCGATTGTCCTCTACGCGGCACTAGTCTGGAGCGAGGCGGTAGAGATAACGGCCTATAGGAGGCTTATGAAACAAGTGGACAAAATAAGTCTGTTGCGAGTCGCAATAGCTCTATGAGAGACGAGGCCCAAACCTTAATGTGGCTGAGAGAAGACAGGAAAGGGCAAGGTCAATTGAAAAATGGCAAGAAGAATGGAACAACATGGAGGATGTGGCACATTGGACGAAAATGCTGATCCCGAACTTAAGAGATTGGGTGGACTATGGCCAGCAGTGACTGAATTATTTCCTGACGAAGGTGCTCACAGGACACAGGTGTTTTAGGGCCTACTTTTCTAGGTTCGGAAAGGCTGACACAGATGAATGCCTATACTGTGGATACTCGGACACTGTGACACATACCATGTTATATTGCAGCAGATGGATAGTAGAAAAGAAAAGAATGGAGAGAGAGACAGGTGTGAATTTTGTTACAATGAGAGAAATGATTGAGATAATTATTAAAAAAAATCAGGTTGGACCAATATACACAGCTATATCCGTACAGTGATCAAGAAAAAGGAAGAGGAAGAAGGACAGCTGGACCAACGGCAAAGGTAAGAGTGAAAGATGCTGGAGTTGAAGCTAGAGAAGTGGGTCACATTGTATGAGTTAGATAGGCGTGAGTCAGACAGTAGGAAGGAGGAAATGCCCGTCTGGGAATGATACCGTACTAGGAGCGATGAGGGTCTTCTACGCGCTACCTAGAACGAGCCAAGAAGCCTCCTGGCTGATGAATGGAGTGTGGATTTGTATGAATGGAAAATGAATGAATAAAGGTAGTGCTTCAGAAGTGATGCTGGCCTTACAGCGGCCATTCCGCTTCCGGATCGCTGGATGACAGAGAAGGGTCTGCTTTAGCAGGTAGGAGTTCGGCGTAAACTCGGCGAGAGGGCATTTTAAAGTAGCTCAGGAACTATCGTCGGGAGTACGAAAAACGAATCCTGTACTAAGATTACTCAGGCGGCGTCCTGGACTAAGATGTCTTTTGAAGATTCCAGACCCCCCCTCTATAAAGACGAAAAATAAAAAAAAGGTTAGTGAATTACAGAATCAAAGTAAGAGAAAGTTCTTGAGACTCCGCTAGAATGGCCTAATTTGGGGAAGATACCATGACTCCCAAACATATGTTTAGAGCTTTATATTGTATGCTATCTAGAGTAAGTTTATTTATTACTTGGAAAAATTAACATCCAAAATGAAACTAAAGCTAAGATGAAAAGCAACGATTGTTACTTACAACAACATCAGAACAACTAGTGCGGCCTGAAAATTTTAAGAAGAAAATCAAGGGGTCTACATCTAGAAACAAAACAGTGCATTTAAAATGCTTACAGGAACCTAATCCACATAATAAAAAACAAAAACTGGAAAAACCTTCAGTTTTAACAAAGGAAAGGCACATGTGCTTAACACAAATGGAGAGAAAAGAGAAACAAATTTGCGAAATATGCAGTAAAAATGTGTGTAATAATTACTGTATAATTAAAATAGTTTATAATTATTGCAATATAGAAAAATAATTAATTCTTTTATTGTTTTTTTTAATTTAGACAATTTAAATTTAACTTTAACAAAAGATCAAAAAATAATATAAAAATATATAGGTAAATATGAATAGTAATATTCAAGAAAGGTGGTGGTTTCAAAGCACCCGAGTTGCCAGGTTATGTAAGTAAATTGTATTGTCTAGATAAGGGTTAAGCATCTTTATTATTAAATTTATTATTGTCAATAATTTAATTTAATTGTATATAATTTAACACGGTAATCATTACATTTAAAATTTAAAAACTACTCTAAAACTTTTATCGATTAAAATCGAAATATACTGTAACTCTTCCATAATTTATTCTTTTTGTGATAAGCTCTTCAATTTTACATTTATATTATAAAAGTAATAATCTTTATTAATTGCTGTACTGAATACCGATTTTTGATTTATTTTTGTCAAAAGTATCTATTCGAAATAAAAAACCAAAACAAACTGTCATGTCATTTAGCATGATGACTATGGTACTATCGACACGTAGAAATAAACGCCCCCATGGACTCCTTAATTACGTTTTTGTTTTGATGGCACTATGCTTATCCTTTATGAATAATCCTGTATCTACTGCAATTATTAATTTTTATAGAAATACCTTTTTACAAATTTGCATTCACTATAAAACGGATATTAAATTTCAATTTTTTTTTTCGATGTAGAGGAATATACACGAATGCTTACATTGGTTCAAAATATCAAAAACCAATTACCTCTATCGCTATTTCCTAAGCTAAAGACGAATTTAATTAAAAATTTTATTTGTATTTTTATTTTCCTCGTGCTTTCTCTAAAGACTATTCACAATAGATTAAAATGCATTGGCGTAAATATCTATGAATTATTTGTAATTAAAGGTTGAAAGGGATTTCAGCATAAGTACACACTGTGATATCACTTTTATCAAAATACCTTTGTTAAGATTCTCTTAATAAAAAAATTTAAGTAGTTATTTTTTGGTTATGTTTTGTCGTTTCGTAGCATTATAATCTAATTTCACAACTGAGGGTTACCCAATTTACTAATAATAATAATAAAAATAATAATCATGATTCATTTTATAACTTTTGTATTGTTCTGAAGCTATTTTCTTGTGGCAATGAATAGTATTTAAACGTCTCGATGGGAATAACCACAATATATTTATTAAAAAAAGAAACTTTATAAAATGTTTAGACAACGATTTCTGAATTAGAAGTCGAAACGTCAATAAAGTTGACACAATATTGCCACATTGCCACAATAAAATTAAACAAAAACTTTGAAAACATTTTCAAACGATAAATTTAATTATGTCAATCACTTTGCACATCTGATTGTTTGTCCTTATTATTGGTGAGCAACGACTTAAAGAAGAGATGATACTGGAAAGGAATAATGCCTTTATTGCACAGCTCTTCTAAATTCTTATATTTTTCCTCTTTTATTGGCCCTTGTCCTTCATATGCCGTTGTTAAGTTTGGCATAGAAAATTTCCTAGTTTCTTTTCGGATAACTTGAAAAGACCCAAAATTTTCATTTTCCTTTTTTTATTTAAAAAATATATGTTTATTATCGTCTTCTCTGTACTGCAGCCATGTTAATTTTAGCCAATTTATACTACTACATACCATCGATGTCCACTTTTTTGTTTTTTATTAGAATTGGGGCAAAAGCTTTAAAGTCATAAATTTCTTCCAATCTCGTGTACAGTGTATTTTGATTTCTTTGACGCCATTCTTACAATGGAGTACCACCCAGTGGGGTCAAATCTGTTCACATTTTTTTATGCTTTCTCAATATAACCATGGACCGAGTCACACTCCATCATCGAATGGCCAGGTTACATTTACTTTGCGGTTTCGGCCACCACATGTGCCACTTATTCTTAATAGTCACCAAAAAATATATCCTCACATTGTTCGTATCCTGATACATTAGGTTCACTGGTAGAAACATGGGAGGCACTGTCTGAATATGTCACTTGTGATGAGAGCGGTAAATTATGACTATACTTACTTATCTCGTATCCATTTGTTAAGAGCTAACAAAACTAACTTCTTTCCTCTTGAGTCCATTATTGTGTAATCATAAAATTATAAAACAGTATTATAACGATTATTATAATAATCTCTACAACGCGAAAACACAAAGACTACTGGAAACAACAGAAATAAAAGTCTTACGAAAAATAACAAACCAAACTCTAAGAGACAGAGTAAGAAGTGAGGAAATACGAGCGAGATCTGGTATAGAGGAAATAAACGCGTGGACCAAAAGAAGAAAAGTGGAATGGAATCAACACATCGAAAGAAAGACAGAAAATAGAATAGTACGAATAGCAAGAGACAAATCGCCAAATGGAAGAAGATCATCGGGACGACCGAGGAAAAGATGGTCAGACAAAGTCAATTAAGGCTAAAAACCGAAGCCAAACAGGCATTTTGCCTATTTATAAAGTAGGAAGAAGAAGAAGATTCTCTACAACAATTAACTTGAAACTGATTCAACGTATTTACGTCTTCACAGTTGTAACAGAACTGGAAATGCAACGGACCACCCTGCTAAATATAATAAACAAATTATCAACTGATTCACGTGTTTCTCAACTGTAACAGAACTGCAAATACAACGGACCACCCTGCTAAACATAATAAACAAATTATCAAATCCACAGTTGCTACCTGCAACCATCATTCAGTGCAATAAAATTTATGCCACAAAAATGTAACCCAATATAAGCTTATTTACAGTACGAAAACATAGTACCATAGAAATGTAACAGTACTTACATTTCTGTGACACTAAAAGATTGCTAAGAAATGTAGTTACGAAAACTCCTTACTGGGGTTTTAGGTGTTCGGAGAGATACAGTTTTGTGTCACTCAATAGAACTCACTAAAGTAAGTTCAATGGTGTAGATATCTCAAAACGGGAAAAAATGGAGTTACATTTTTGTGTCACTAAGCCGACGAATTATCTCTCATTTAAAAATTTATTTCGAAGTAATATTATGATACTGCAAATTAGTGATGTAACGAATATTCGCATTCGCATTCGCGAAGATTCGCATATTTTGGCATATTCGCATTCGCGAAATTTGTGCGAATGTTTTGCGAATATAAATATGTATAAGAAAAAAAATAATTTGAAGATTAGGTTAATAAAATAAAAATCCATTCACTTTCTCCATTCATTCTCCATTCATTCATTCATCCATTCAGTTTTTTTATTAAGAAAACTCACTTTATTTTACAAGCTTAGAAAACCATAAGATTAGAAAACAAAAAATAAATGATGCAGTGTAAACAAACAAAAACAAATTATTGTCTGAAACTTTTATTATCCAAAAGTTTTTAATTTTAGACAATCATGTTGAAAAAGTTTAAGAATTATTAAACTACAAATAAAAAATAGTCTATGTGTTTTTATGTAAAAAGTTTAAACAAACAAACATAAACAGTTCGACTTCAGTTAGATAAGTTCAGATAAACTTATTATTTCAGCAATTTTCGGAACAAGATACATATTATAATGTACACTACACTGTAATGTAATACAGTACATTATTTGTATAATTGTTCTGAAAATTGCTGAATTACTAAATTTATCTGAACTTGCAGTGAAAATAATCTGAATTAAGTGAAAACATTTTTTTATGAGTGGTATAGAGCTTCAAATTTTACTGTATATTAGAATTATTAAAAAAAGTATTCTGAGTGTGCTTTAGAAGCGAAAATGAAAAGGGTCCTGACGGAGATCTTGCCGGTTTATGTGAAGTTTCGTCTCACTTTGTTGTGATTGTTGTGTTGTGTTGTGTTGTTTTGCTATTGTTTTCCAACGTTTCATCACTGATTTGTATATTTTGCTTCTGGAAATGGCAGTCAGTAACAAATGAAGAAAGAAAAAGTTTAATTTATCGGTTATGATCGAAGATGAAATTCAAGAACTTATGGACTTTGTTGAAACGGATTCGTCAGAAGGTGATTATAGCAGTTATGATCCAGACATTGACCCAGATTACGAGCCGGATGAGATCGCTCCAGATGATATGATTATAGGTGTATCCGTGAAATTCAAGCAGGTGAAACAAGCGACTACTTTATTCAAAACGTGAACATGTCGCTAAATATCAGTGACATAGAAGCACCTGCTGCTGCACGAAGCTGACGAATGTGTTGAATCTTTAGAAAATGATGAGGCTAGATCATCTACATCTATGAAAGCAATTTCATCTACTTCAGCCAAGGATGCCACACATGCTGCAAGTTTTAAGCCAACGAAAGGACCCCGTTCGCCATAACCTATAATGGAAGATTCTGGTCCTTTGATCACGCCTTCTACTGGTGGTTTTACTGAAAGAGGTAATAATTCTATATTCATACTTTACCAATAGTATACTATTTTTATTCTCATTTTAGCTATTCAGGATATCGAAAAAGATTCGGAACAATTTACCAAGGTAACGTGGCGTAAGCGATCAATGCGCTTGCATGTAAAGGAAGTATGTAGCTTAACAAGGAGACGCACGGTTACCATCGTCAATAAAAGAACTGAAAACACCAATAGAACTCTTCAATTATTTCTTCACAAATGAGATTATTGATTTGATGGCCAATTAACCGAACGCTGCAGCTCGTCAAGAAAATATCAATACAAAATTCTCCACGAGTGGTGAAGAGATTCGGAAATTTATCAGAGTTGATGTACATGTCAATTTATCGATATCCTAATCTCTAGAGCTACTGGAGCAGAAACGCGTTCGCCTTCATCCAAAAGACAATGCCTGTTAAACGTTTATGGAAATAGAGAAACACTTATCGTTTCAAGATGAAAGGCAGCACATTCAAAAAGTTTAGCCAGGCTATGATCCACTGTTTCGCATCCGGAAATTGGCTGATAAGGTGAACAATCGTTTCAGAGACAGCTAGATTGTGTGTTAATGAATAGATATATGTTCAGCCAAACTCAAGCATCGTCTTTGTCAATTTATGCCAAATAAGCCGCACAAATGGGGCATCAATCTGTTTGTGATTTTCAAGGTTACGCATATCGTTTTGAAATTTATAACGGTGTAGGCGACAATATAATTCTTCATGTCGCATCCGATCTTGGAAGCACGTCAAACGTTGTTGTACGTTTGTCACAGACTATACCCAGCTTTTCTCATCGCATCCTTTATTTCGACAATTTCTCTACGTCTTTACCTTTGTTAGTTTATTTACGTACAAGAGAAATCTATAGCCTTGGTACAATACAGACAAATAGAATCCCAAACTGTAAGCTTTCATTGGATAAGGATATCAAAGATGAAGAAAGAGGAGATTCTGTTAAATATGTTGAATCTGCGTACAGTGTTGATTTCAGTACAATTTTATGGAGGGTTACCAAGAACGTGCAGCTGGCGTCGACTTATGTTGACATTGAGCCGTTTTTGAGAGCAAATCCAAATCAACATATTGCAAAAGTATAACGATATGATCGAAAGAAAAATAAATACGTCAAAGTTAACTGTCCGCAGATCATTCGTGAATGCAACAGACATATGGAAGAAGTCGATCTGATGGATAGATTAATGGGTCGCTCCCATATTAGAGCGAACACACGTAGTGCAATGGTTCGCATATTCTACTACGTGATCAATATGGCTGCAACAAATGCTAATAAATTATACCGTCGCATACATACTGAAATATGTAATGATTCAAGCAATATCTCAGAGGAAACGAGAAGTTGTTGCAGCTACCAGAATTCAGAGAAATTCCTGCTGCTCTCGTTGTATTTAGTGAAAAACGAGTACTTGGCCGACTTTCAATATCAAAATCATAATCGAGCTCACCGCAATTAACTACTTCTGACATTGAAAAAAAAAAAGCAAAACATCCCATTGATGACATTCGCTTCGACGGTATTGATCACTTTTCACTTTGGTTCAACAAAGAAAGTGGTAACAAAAAATTTAAATTTTACAAAGTGTCGAAAACTCAATGCGTGTGTAGCAAATGTGATCTTCATTTATTTTCTGTTAATTTCAAAAACTACTTATATAATTATCACCATAAAAAATAGTGTACACACATTCTTTTCCATTTGTTTTTAAGTTTATTTTAATAAAATCCATACAAATGAATAAAACGCTGTTTTTAACTTAAACCGACAAGGGTCCCCTGAGGACCCCTTTACCAGGAAGCCAAACAAAAATTGATAATTACATTTTAATAGCTTTTCTAGGTTTCTTAGTACATTATTAAACTTGAAAAAATATTTCCAACTAAATAGAATAATTTTTAGAATCTTGTTATGCGAAGAAATGAAGCACTGAACCTACCAAATTTTCCGTAGCAAGATGAATAGTTGTGTAAGTTTTTGAATTCCATACAAGAAAGTGGCAGGAAAGTTTGTAAGCAAAATTTATGGTGGTAAAATGAAAATTTCATTTTGTGCGTAAGGAAAATGCATTTTCAAAGGACATTGAAAATGAAAAATTTGCAACTAAGAATATAGAGAAAGGAATAAGTTTATTTTTGTGACTTGGGAGTTTTCGAGGTCGCTGAATACGGATATGATATCGACGATGGTTCTCGAGCTACCTAGTGCCCAGGGTGGACCTAGTATCCTGAAGTATGATAACTTTATTTTAAACTAGTCGACTGTTATATGGTGAATTTTCAAGATATAAGTATGAAGATGCAGCGTTTTGTATAGAAATCAGACATATCCTTATACTAATAATGCTTTTATGTGTATTAGGAATTATGGTATTGTGGAAAAACTGGATAAGTTCTGGACATGTCCACTTTTTCTACAAAAGCTACAACGCTTGTTGATATACACTTGTCATTCGTCACTATGCAAGGTGTACAAGATGATAATCTCGAATTGAAAATTAAAAACAGGCAAAATACAGAGTGTCGGAAGACTTTTATCAATAAAAAATCAAGACAATCTCGACAACAGTATACTGATTATAAAAGTCGTACTATTCCAAGCAAAACGATTGGATAAATATTTAAATCTTACTAGACTTATTACATTCTAGATGTAAGAAGACATGCTTTCTTGCGATTCCTAGTGAATGTGGAGAAGAGATTTTTACAAAATTTTATAAATTAGAAAACAAAAATGCTTAAGACGTTCATCTTCAGTCCCTTTGTCGCTAACTCGTTAGACTCTCAACTCCCTTAGGAGGGACAGCAGGCTGAGTACACGCTCTTTCCATCGCTGTCGTTGACCTAAGAGGATAATGATTTCGGTTAGTGGCCATAGATGTGCTCTATGGGCACTTAGCTAAAAATAAATGCCTTTTAACACATACAGATAATGTTTATTGCGATAAATAAACAACAATCAAAGTACTAATACTAAGAATCTGCAAGAAAATATAATTATCTCCAGGTCTGGAAGCTGGAAGATAATTATTTTAATTAGTCTTAAACTAAGAATCTGCAATAAAGTTGGTTAGTTTAAACAACAAAGATCAGTTTAAGAACAATTAAAAATATTCAAATTTTTATGGAAATTTTATGAAAAAGTCCAAAAGTCAGGAATATGAAGGAATCGTGCCAGGGCCCTGAAAATAGGTGTGGGACGTCAGGTATAGTGACTTTTGGACGAATCAACAATAAAATGTATCAAAAGTTTATAAAAAAAATAATTATAAAATAATGAAAAGTTTTTATCAAAACTTTTCTAAGTCGATGACCTGTAAAAAAAGGTGAAAAATTTAACAAGTTAATTTTGGACCTGAATTTCTTCAGAGTCCCAAAACCAGAATAAAATCTGAAAAAGATTACAAGTTGTTTTTACCTGAAAAAAAATATCGAAGTTTAAATAACCCGTCCCGTTTAAGTCCCGTCAAGAGACTTAGCGAACCTGAAAAAGTAATTTCTTACACGACTTTAAAAATCCCTGAAAGAAATACAATATTAAATATAAAATAATAGCAAAAATCCGTCTATCAGTAGCGACGGATTAAATGCAAAATAAATCAGATTTTTGAATAAGTAAAAAGAATCTGAAAATAAAATAAAAATGGCGGTTTAGCACAAACCGACAAAGTTTCACTTTGAAACTTTGTCAAAAATTCCTGAAAGTAAAAAATAGGTGTTAATTGAAACGAAGGTTTGAGTTTCTGGGAACCAAATCAACCAGAAGGTCTCTACTTGCCAAGAAGGCTGGATCTGCGGACATATCCTGACCAGATCTGAATTGTTGGCCATCGTGCACCAGTCAGTATTTATACAATAAATCTGGGTCAACGGTTTTAACCGTCATTAACGGTTTTTAACCGTCATTAACGGTCCTTCTGGCTGTGGGCCGTCTGGACCTGCACGATCGCCAATGCTCAACTTCGGAATTTACCATTGGCTGCAAGTCTGTTGCATTTCGACCAAGGATAATTCTGGAGTCGAGCAACAAATTTGGGAATTGCGACTGGCTGAAATTATGTTGTAATTTGTCCAATCGCAAATTCCGAGATCTGCAATTGACGACACCTTATTGAAATATTGACAGGTGCCCGACGGTGTCCTAGACAAAACATTAAAGACAACAGGAAAAAAGCACATCAATACTCATTTTCGTACAGAGTGGCAACAAATACAGGAGTTTATTTTATTTATAAATCTACATTTCTAAGTCTGCATGCTATAATGAAACACAGAGTAGGCCGGTTGATAGAGCTTTTAGAAAAAAAAAGAAGTACCTGTTGACATGAGAGGTAAACAAAAACCAGCTACTATAAAACCTAAAGAAATAGTAGTGAATAGTCAATAGTATAAAAGCACATATTGAGTCATTTCCTGTCAAACTAGCACATTACACTGGACGCAAAGTGAAACCTTTGAACGAAAAACTAAATATAAAAATATTGCATTCGTTATTTTCGGAAAAATTTCTAGATGTCCCAGTTAAATATGAATTTTATGGAGTCTTTACCGACTTGTATCAGTTATCCTTCGGCAGGCCTCAGATTGACACCTGTAGTAAAGGCGAAGAACTAGATTTAAAAATTTAGTCCAAATATTTAAATGATAATGCTAAGAGGATAGAAATAGCCGAAAAGATGGTGCAGGTACGTCGATCAAAAAAGTTTTTTTGCCAAAAAGAAAAAGTTAACCCTCGAGCGGGCGCGCCCGTGTATTTTGTACACGTCCAATAGAAAAAGTCGTCTAAAAATAGAAGTGTCGTCAATCTGGCGATATCGTCGCGTCTATTCGTCCCGTAGAGATCTGTCGTTCGAATAGTTGAGTAATATTTTTTGTTGCAGCTGAGTTTTGTGAGAATTCTTAGAAATACGAGAGTGTGACGGTTTTGTGTACATAATACACAGAAACAGAAACTAGTGAAATATAATATTCCGATGAATCTGAGACAGATGAAGAAATAATACACCATGATGACCACAATTCTGAATCTGAACAAGAACACAATGACCACTACAGAGCCAGTAACTTCGAGGATAATACTGCAGTAAGTACGACTGCTTTCGAATATGTTCAAGGTAAAGATAAAAAACTGCATGGCGTAAGACTCCGCTGTCGTCGCAATCAAAAATTAAAAAGAAAAATATTATCAAAATACTTCCAGGACCAAAGGCAGTGGCTTCAAAAGTGACCTCAGAACTTTCAGATTTTGAAAAAATTATAGATTCTGATATATTAGAGAACCTCGTAAAATTTACTAATTTGTACATTGATAGTAAAAAATAATCTGTTCAATATAAAAGAGAACGAGATATGAAACATACTTCAAAAAGTGAAATAATGGCGTTACTGGGAGTGCTTTACCTCCTAGGCACTAAAAAGGCTAACCATACTAACGCACTTGAACTTTGGACATCTGATGCAACAGGTATAGAAATTCTTAGAGCTATAATGAGTTACAAAAGATTTTTTATTTTTGTTACGTTCAATGCGCTTTGATGACAAAACCACAAGACATGAACGGAAAATATATGACAAACTTGCACCAATTAGAAAAATATTGGACGCATTTGTTAGTAACTGTAAAAATTCCTATAATCTTGGTGAATTTGTTACAATAGACGAAAAACTAGAGGGATTCAGAGAACGTTGTAGTTTCATCCAGTATTTACCAAATAAACCAGAAAAATACAGTATCAAGCTGTTCATTTTGGGAGACGCACAAACTTACTTTGTGGGAAATTTAGAGGTTTATTGTGGACGGCAACCTGAGGGGTCTTATGCTGTATCAAACTCTCCCAGTGATATTGTAGATGGGCTTATTGATTATATAAAAGGTTCAAATCGCAATTTGACAACCGATAATTGGTATACCAGTTATCGTTTAGCTATTTCCCTTTTGGAAAATAAAATAACTACAATTGGCACTTTGAGAAAAAACAAAAGGGATGTACCCATTGAATTTTTACCTCAAAAACAAAAAGAAGTGGGAACGTCACTCTTTGGATTCCAGAAAAATGCCACTTTGGTTTCATTTGTTCCAAAAAAAAGTAAGTCGGTCATACTTTTATCCACGATGCATGACACTGCCACCGTAGACGTCGAAACTAAAAAACCAGAAATTATTCTAGATTATATTGCCACAAAAGGCGGTGTGGATACTATTGACCAAATATGTGCATCATATTCTGTAAAAAGAATAACCAGAAGATGACCACTAATTATATTTTTTTCTCTAATGGATATGGCAAGTATCAACGCGCAGGTGTTGTTTTGTGCTAATAAAACAAATCCCAAAATATGTCGCCGAATTTTTCTAAAGAATTTAAGCTTGAGTTTAATGAAAGTACATCTTTCAGAAGGAGCGACAATGCGATATCTTCCTCAGGATATTCAAGGTTTTTCTAATGAAATATAAATCATGTGAAGAACCTACTAGAACAGAAGTGCAAAGCTCTAGAAAACGTGGACGTTGTGCAATATGTCCAGGTTCAAAAAATTCCAGCACAACAGTTAGATGTGGGCTATGTAGAATATTTTTATGTAAAATGTATTCAGAAACCACAATTACCTGCGTAAAATGTAAGAACAATGAACGGCAGCAATCAGAAGAAATCGAGTGAAGTAACCCGTAGGTACATGTTTTATGTTTATTATTTTATGTAACAATAAACTATTTTTGTAAATCGTGGTTGTCATTTTGTTAAAACGCACTGAATTTGGTAAAATCAACTAAAATGTGTTTTGTGTATAAAATACACAGCGCGCTCGGTTATGAAACGGTAGTCGGCGCGCCTGCTGTAGGGTTAAAAGTCCTTACCAAAGTGGATCCATCGGTAGGAGAAATATGCATTGACTAAATGCAAAATCTATTTCTACCAGTAACACCTATCCAAGATACATTTTATCTTATTCAACTTACGGTCAGTGTGTTTAACATACACGATCTTAAAACCAGTAAAAGCTAATTCTACGTATATCATGAAGTATTAGGCAAAAAAGCGCTAACGAGGTGTGTTCCTTCATATTGGATTATATTAAAAGACATGTATCTGAAGAAGTAACACACTTTCACATTTTCTCTGATGAAGCTGAAGGTCAAAACTAAAACCACACAGTTTAAAGGTTCGCCAGAGCCTTAACAGAGCTCAGAAGATTTAAAACGGTGAACCAGTACTACCCTATTCGTGGTCACTCGTTCATGCCTTGTGACCGTAAAATTGCTGCAGCAAAGAGCATAATAAAGAAGGCTGATAGGATTTACGCATTAAAAGAGTATGTAGAACTCTTTATAACTGCTAGTACTAGAAGAAGTTTCACTGTCCATCTGATCGAGAATAATAACGTTATTATCGAAGATTATAAGTCCTGGTGGACAAGATATTACAAAAGAAACGTTTTATGACATGGATCACTAGGTAGGCATATTCCCAAAAAACAAAAAGTTTATTTTTCTATCAACAAGTTCATGCACTTTTCTTGTAACTCTCAGTCAAACTGTTAAATTGTTGCTCATGCATTTATTGATGGAATTGTTCACCATACATTTGTTATTTCTACACTCACCACAGTAGAGTCAATACCTGTTAACTTGGCCTATCCTCAAGTCAGAGTTCCGATTAAGAAAAAGAAATTAGAACATCTATTGAAATTTGCACCCTAATTGGATGAGAACATTTCAGGATTCAAGATATTTTATGATTCCTTATTTACATGGCCAACTGCAGAAGGTGAAAATAAATCTAAATAACTTTGATTTATTCCTTTTTATCTTGGTATTTTGTATTGAATTGTTTGTATCATAATAAATATTCCTAAAATAATAATGTTGTCTAAAAACCCGATGTGTCCAATACATAAATATTTATTTTCTGTCCTCTGATAGTTGCCTTCATTAAATTTGATATTAATAGTTATCAGTGATAGATTGCTCTATACAGATGTAACTAAAATTGTGTTAAATACTGGATAGTTTTCAATAAAGGAAGTTTTTTCTCATTTACCGCTTAATTGATTGATGATCACGACGATGCTCTTCGAATTACCTACTGCCCAGAATAGACCTCGTCTCCTAAAGTTTTATGTTATTTTCATTCAAAATTATTCAAAACTCATTACTTGGAAGGTTTTAGAGCCCGTTGGATAGGAATAATATGACAAGGGTAATACTAGAGCCACCTGGAGCCCAGTTTGGAGCTCGTCTCCTAGAGTTTTATGTTATTTTCATTCGAAATCAGTGCAAAGTCAATACTTAAAAGGTTTTTGAGGTCGCTGAACACGAATCTTATGACGACCATGATCCTGGAACTACCTGGAGCCTAGCGTAAACCTCGTTACCTGGAGTTATATGTCATTTGTCACCGACGTAGGCCATTACAAATTTCGGGTCTGACAGTTCAGATGAGCTCTATTTAATGAAGTTTAACTTATTCAAATGACCGCTATAGCCCTTTGCCAGTTGACATTCTGTTCAGTTTCTGGCAACGTGTTGCCATCTTCTGATCTCCATATATAGATGTTCCTGTCGTTAGCTCTTCAGAAACCATGTTGTTATGCTGTGTTTTAATGAAAATTACTTAGTTGGTTTAATTCTAAATTAAATATTTTGCGCCACAGCCCTTGATCGTTTAAAGGTCTAAATATTTTTGCTCCGAATATTCCCAGAAGTCTTTCATCCTTCTGCGAGAGTCCATGTTTCCGTCCCGTTTATGATTACCGGCCTTAGCAGTGATTTGTATATAATAATTTTAGCTTTTCTTTGAATATTTCTTGAGTGGAATTATTTTTGAAGTCTATCTTATGCCCTATTTGTAAGGTTTATTCGTCTTGTAATTTCTTTACTTCTTTTAGTGCTAGTATTCCCTATCAAGCCAAGGTATGTGAAGCTGTCAATACGTTCAAAGATATGATTTCCAAATGCTGTTTTCTGTTCCTCATTTGCTATAGGATAACTAGTAACCAACATGTAGTTGGTTTTGTCTTCGTTGATGATTAGACCGACCTGTTTCGCCGCCGTTTCCAATTCTAGGAAATATTTCTCAACATCTCACTGGCAATGTCCTATTATGTCAATAAAGATTTTTGTATCCATCTATTGTAAATAGTAGCATTGTCTCTAGTTGTGTGTGTCTCAGATTGCCTTTTCCAATGCAATTTTAAACAGGAGGCAAGCCAGGGCATCCCCTTGTCTGAGTCCATCCCATTGTCACAAAGGATACGAAAAACAGTGGTTTTTTACTGCTTATATTTATTTACCAGAATAAAAGATGAATATCTTAAAGTTCAACTAAATCTATGTGTAATAAAATACATATAAAATAAAGCACAAAACGTAAAATAAGTCAATCATTCATAATATTTATTTGCTGATATTAATTAAGCACAAAAAAGAAAATGTTTTTTAATAGTTAAACTAAATTTATTTATAAATATAATAATGTAATAATATGAATAGTTCACTTTTAATAATATTCAGTAAAACTTTTCAAGCAGAAATGTGGCTCATCATTTTTCCTGGCGTTTTCCTCTTGCTTCTTTGTGTAACACCCGCGACAATATTTTCTAGTTTTCACCGTAGGTCCATCTCGATTCGTAGAATAGTGTGTTTCGAGCTTTCTCTTCTGTGTAATAAGGTTGAACGTGAATATTTTTTTTATTTGCATAAAGCAGATTTTCAACAATGTTTTCACAAAATTCGATTATAGAAATATGCTTTCCAGATAATTCTTTATAAACAACGAGAGCATTTTCGATGGCGGTCTCTAATAATATCTCTATCCCTATTTTTCGATACTATTTTAATTTTTTTGTAAAGAGGATTAGTGTAGCTCGACGTCTGGTCAGACAAGTCGATTGAACTTTCTCCAGCATTGTAATCTAGAATCGCTAAGGGCTTTCGGATTATTTCTTGTTTTATTTGTACTTACTTTGTTTTATCCATAAGACGAGTAGATAGAAAAAGAACATCACGTTTGTCGAGCCACTTTATTACGTATATTTTTTTGCAAATAACTACTTTTTTAAATTCCTTGGTAATAATTTCTTTTAGATTTTTACGTCTATTCGATCTAAGTGTACCTAACAAATAAGCGTTTTTAACTAGCAGAATATTTGCTAACTCAAAACTTGTATAAAAATTGTCAGTTAGAATAGTACGGCCAGCATTCAATAATTTATCTGATAAATTGATTACTAGCTTAGTTGTAACTGAACAGCTCGCGTCGGCTTCTCGTCTTGCATAACACTCCGATATTCCAGGTATATCCGTTTGAACAACACAATTTGAACAGTTTTATTCCATATTTATGTATATTTTGGGAAATGTATTATTTCATAACTAAACGGTCTTTAAATGGTACTAATGTTTCAAAATGTGTATATTATATACCAAGTGTGTATATTTTTAACAGTTTTTAACAAATATGTTGATGAGCAGCTGAATTTTATAAAACCTATCTTTTTGAGGGCACTTTTCATTGTTGCTAAAGTGCCACATTTTGGGTAATAACTCAAACCTGTTTTGACTCATTTTGTTAGAAATTAAATTTATACAAAACATTAGGGTTTAGTAGAACAATACTCGTTTTAACTAGAACCTCGTTTAAAATCGTCAATAAAATCCTACATTGCACTATCAGACCGAATGATTCTTTTACAGCTGTATGCGTCCCCATTTGATTTGAACATAATACAGATATACGCACCTACAGCTGACAAAGAGGAAACAATAATGGAAGACTTCTACGAACAACTAGAAATCTTAATTAAGGCAACCAAAAAGAATGAAATAACACTTATATTGGGAGATTTCAACGCGAAAGTAGGACGAGGCAAAACAGGAAAGGTAGTGGGAAATTTCGGACTTGGTGGAAGAAACAAAAGAAGAGATCGTCTAGTTCAATTTTGCCAAGAACACAACCTAGTACTTACTACAACTCTCTTTAAGCTCCCGCACCGTAGACTCTATACCTGGAAATCACCGGCAGACTCACCTGGTAAAATAATCAGAAATCAAATAGATTATATCGCTGCACCAATCAGGTTTAGAAACTCCATCAAAGCCGTAAAAACTTACCCGGGTGCGGACGTAGCATCAGACCACAATCCGGTGGTATGTAAGTTTGAAGTAAAGTTAAAAAAGCCAAATGTAAAGAACTAGATATTAGGAAGCTTTCCAACAATAATATTAAACAACAGATGCAGGAGAATTTAAATACCGAAATATCAAAAATCCTTAAAAATAACAATGAACCGCTGGAAAAGTGGAGTGAAATTAAAAAAGAGATTAGGACTTCAAGCACTAAGTTTTTACTACCTGATAAGAGAAAAAAGAAAGACTGGATGACTACAGAAATCCTTGACATGATGGAAGAGAGACGGATATATAAAACTAAAGATACTGCCAAATACCGCGAAACCCATAGACGAATTAGAGCTGAGATAAGAAAAACTAAAGAGAAATGGTTCTCGGAGAGATGCGAAGAAATCGAACAGTGCGAAAAGGTATACGACTATCACAATATGCATAAGAAGATAAAGGAACTCACAACAAAGAAAAGCTACAATATTTTATCGAAAGGGCTATGCGATGATAATGGATATCTACAACTAGACCCCGACAAAATAGTTAGAATCTGGGAAACTTATGTGGAACAACTGTTTAATGATGACCGTCCTAGTGGGTATACACTGAGCAATGATGATACTGGCCCTTCTATTCTAAATTCAGAAGTGGAGAATGCTATAAAGGGTCTTAAAAATAACAAAAGACCAGGCAACGATAACGTATACGGGGAAGTATTGAAAATGCTGTGCGAAACAAACAGTCAATTTCTAGACTCACTCGTCATACTCTTTAACAATATTTATAACAGCGGGGAGTTTCCTGAAGACTGGCTAGAATCAACTTTTGTTGCCATACCGAAAAAGACAAAAGCAAAGTCTTGTGATCAACATCGGATGATAAGTCTAATTAACCACATTTTGAAGGCATACACCAAGGTTATTTACAACAGAATAAGCAAAAAATGCGAGGATAACATTGGAGATTCGCAGTTTGGGTTTCGGAATTCTCTTGGGACAAGAGAAGCACTTTTTAGTCTACAGGTACTCATCCAGCGCTGCAGAGATATGAACAAAGACGTGTACATATGCTTTATAGTCTACGCAAAAGCATTCGATAACGTAAAGCACGAAAAGATAATTGAAGCATTTATAGTGTGTTTTTGTATCTGTCATATGTTGACTTGGTTGTTCTAATGCGAAGTTGTTATTTGAGGATGTAAGTGGTATATTAGTAACTACAGGAGATATCTCTGTTGGTGTGAAAGGTACAGTGTTGGTTTTTGGGCTAGTAGACGTGGTTTCGGCTCTTAAAGGAGATGAAACAATTGCCTGGCCAAAAGAGGTACTTTCTGGTAGATTTGTGCAATTTGAAACGACATGTCCTGATCTTTTACAGACGAAACCTTCCATTTTGTCACTAGAAAGAAAGATGCGAATATTGCAAAAAATGGAAAAACTAAATAATATTACTTTAGCTGTTTCGTGTCAGCAGAAGAACTTTTAGAGTTAATTTTACAATATACAAATAAATATATAGACTTTATTTCAAGTAGATATTCCAAAAATAGAGATGCTAAACAAACTGACAAAATAAACCTAAAATCATTTTTGGGTCTTTTGTATTTAGCTGGCTTACACCATAGTAATCGACTAAATTTGAATTAAAATGTAACTGTATAAGATTCGATAACAAGACGACTCGACCAGATCGACTTAAGATTGATAAGTTGTCAGCTGTCAGACAAATCTTTTCACTATTTGTAGAAAATTGCAAAAAAGGATACCATATGGGACAAAACGTAACTATAGATGAGATGTTGGCAAGCTTTTGGTGCAGATGCAGATTTAGGCAATATATCCCATCCAAATCTAACAAATATGGGATTAAAATTTTTTTCATGGTTGATTCTAAGCTATTTTATGCCGGCAATATGGAAATTTATGCAGGACTGCAGCCTGAAGGTCCATTTCGTGTCATAATAAACCAGTAGATGGGGTCAAGAGATTAGCTAAACCTATCTATAATTCAGGACGAAATATCACTGCGGATAAATTGGTTTACCGATCTAACTCTCGTCAGCGATTTGAAAATGAACAGATTATCATGTGTAGGGACAGTCAGATGGAACAAATGTCAACTACCACCTGAATTAGTGAGTACGGCAAACATACCAATACAAATTTTTTTGCTTTTAGTGTAGATTGTACTCTTGTATCGCATGTGCCGAAGAAGGGAAAAAACTTAATTTTAGTATCTAGTATGCACTTCGATGACATAGTAAATTCAGATAAGCACAAGACGAAGATAATCAATTATTACAATCAGACGAAATCAGGGGTTGACACTGTAGACCAGCGGTGCTCAAAGGGTCGAACGCGATCGACCGGTCGATCGCCAAAGTTTTTGAAGTCGATCGCAATTCACGGAGAAAATACGGGGACTGTCCTGACTCACCACACGTGCATGATCGAAATAATTATGATGCTATGTACTTTTCTTTGCAATTTGACGAGTCAACCGATATGACTGATACCGCCCAGTTGTGTATTTTCATTCGGATGGTATTTTCTGACATGTTGGCTAAAGAAGAATTGTTAACAATGCTGCCTCTGAAAGAAAAAACTCGCGGAGAAGATGTATACAACGTTTTTATACATTTTGTGAAACAATACGAGCTACCGATTTACAAACTCGTGTGTATTACAACAGATGATGCACCATCCATGACTGGCGTTAACAATGGATTTGTTGCATTATGTCGAGCTAACGATCGATTTCCATCGTTTTTTTTTTTCATTTCATTGCATCATTTACCAGCAAGTTTTGTGTTCCAAAATTTTAAATATGAAAATGACAACAAAAATTGTGGATTCAATCAGAGCGCGAAGCTTGCAACGAAGTCTTTTAAAGCGCAATTGGAAGCTAGCGACTCTGTTGAACACACTGATTTACTTCTGCATACAGATGTAAGGTGGTTGAGCCGTGGAAAATTTTTAGATAGGTGTCAGAAGCTACTTCCCGAAATAATTTCTTTTTTAGAAGAACGAGGGGACGACACTCATCTACTTTAAAACGAAAAATGGCTCAGTGATCTGGCTTTCCTAACAGATTTAACAAATTATTTGAACCTCCTTAATTTTGAACTACAAGGTAAAAATAAAACAATTATCAATATGATGAGCGCAATACATTATTTTGTCAACAAATTGAAATTATTAATTAAACAAATTAGAAAAAAGGATTTAAACAACTTTCTATTGTTGGAAAAAAGGGTAGCCGCTCATTTGAATTATGTTTATTACGAGACGGAGCTGCAAGCACTTCATAGCGAGTTTGAAAGATTTTAAAAAACTCACAGCTATTGTAACATTCATGTCTAATCCATTTTCTTTTCAAAACGTGGAAAAAATAGCCACTGAAATATCCGTCACGTTCAATATGGAGATTATTTCCGTCCAAAATGAGGTACTGAAAATAATTTCGGATATACACCTTAAATACAGAGCGACCGATACGAAATTTTGAGCCAAGTAGCTCTGCAGCTCACAGCATTATTTGGATCAACATACTTGTGTGAGTCTGCATTGTCGCAAATGAAGATAGTGAAATCAAAATATCGTAATCGGCTAACTGAAGAACATCTCTCTTCATGCTTGCGTTTGGCCCTCGGTAATTACGTACCATCATATGAAATACTTGTGGATGATATGCAGTGCCATCAACATCCAAGTAAAATTAATATTAAAAACATGACTTTAATTACAACTTTCTGTAGTTACAACTTTTTATCAACTAGAAATGTGTAATTAAGTTTTTTATTTTCAAAATTGGTTTTTTACTATGCTTTGTTTTTAAACCAGCAGAAGTAAACTAAAGAGACAGATTCACACCCAAGAAAGTCACTAGAAAAGTTACCAAATACATCTTCTTTTTTGGTTGACCATATCGGCCTTCGACGGTAATCCAAAAATATTATTTAACCTATGAAATGCCATTAGTGTCAAAATTTCATAACAGTGGAGTAAACTTGTCTGAGGTTGGACCAATTCAGAGATCTCTGGACCAATTACAAACAAACATTGCGGCGCGGTAAATTTGAATTGCTTCTTCTGGTTTAAAAACAGGGTATAGGAGTCGATTTTCGGACGCTAGCAGTGTATGTGGTAGATTCCATGCAGTATAAGTCTGAGCACCACTGCTGTAGACCAAATGGTTGGTTCGTATAATGTAGCCAAAAGCAGAAAAAGGTGGCCTATGGTGATATTTTACGTCATCTTGAACGTTGCTGGGATCAACGCACAGTCCATTCATATGCTAAATCAGAATTCAAAAATACGACGTAGACTCTTCATTCGAAATCTTTTAAGGCAGTTATTGTCAGAGCAAATAAATCGGCGATCGGATATTACTACAGGTATTCACAAACCATTGCAGCTTTAACTTCAGAAACATAAGACGGAAAGTTCAACCAGTAAGGCAGATCTAGATGTTGCTAAAACGCTCAATAAAAGCAAAAGGTGGTTTTCTTGCTATGCGATAAAGACGACGCATTTTTCCAAATACTATTGTAAATGTTGTTCCACATTTTTATGTCTTGAGCATGGCAGTATTGTTTGTAACAGTTGTTATAACCGTTAAATTTAGTGTGTCGTCAATAAGGTTCTTTTGGATCTAGCGATTTAACGTTGAAACTTACTAAAATGGAATGTGTTGGGAGAATTGGAGATTACGAATTTCGAACATTTCAAACATGCGAGTAAAGGTTTGAATTTTTTTGGAAGTATTTCTGTTATCTGTGTGAAGATGAAGTACACACATGTCCAAAAGTTTGGAATATGTACAAATAATATATCTACTCCTATGGTGGTTTTAAAATTGTCATTAATATTCATTCTAGAGCGTTTTTAAAAGAAAATTATAAAAAATGTGAATCGTTTGTGTATGATTTTGATCACATTCTGATAAACATACGCTGATTAGCGTATTTACACATTTTTTCAGTTTTTGTTTAAATTTGAATTGAGCCGTTTAAAAATGCCTAGAAACGTAATATCTCATTTTGACATATCTAGAGTAATTTCTTTGTGACAATAGGACTTAAGTCAAAGTTATAACGCGAATATTGTTGATGCTACTCAGAGTGCTGTATCGAAAATTAAAAAAAAAATTCCAAGTTACAAATGACGTCCATCCCAATTATCATCCCAGAAGAGGTAGAAGTCAATGTACAATAGAAGCACAAGACCGGCAAATACCATTGATTGCTCGTACAAATCGTCTGGAATCTACAAGTGGTATATGAATATTTCACGGCAAACAATAACACGCAGACTAAATGCAGTAAATTTATATCGTAGAAGACCGCTACGTGTTCCTAAACTAACCTACCAACACAAAATATTAAGGTTGCAATGGGCTAGAGAAATGGTGCATCATGGTCCTAATTGGAATAACGTGATGTTCTCTGATGAGTCAAAAATTGGCTTGGTATCTGATTCGCGAACAACACCGGTTTGGAGGGTCCCAGGACGACAAATCCGACTAGAAACAGCCCAACCGCATATCCCATTTGAAGGTGGCCGTATTATGGTTTGGGGTGGTATTATGAGTGGTAAACGGACGCCACTGCTGGTTCTATAGAGAAGAGTACTGGTGCTGTTTACATCGAGGAAGTTTTAAATACTATCATATGTTTATTGCGAGGGGCAGTAGGTGATGAATTTGTGTTTATGCATGACAACGCACCTCCTCGTCGAACAGCAGAAGTACAGAATTTTCTGGAAGAAAAAGAAATATTTACATTACAGTGGCCCTCGAATTCCCCCGACATAAACGTTATTGAACATGCTTGGGACATTCTTAAAACACGTATCAAGAAGTGAAACAATCCCCCTATTACACTTCGAGAACTAAAAGATTCTGCCCGTGAAGAAGGGGAAAGAATTCCGCAAGTCCAGCTCGACCAGTTAATCGGCAGCATGCCAAATCGCCTACAGGCATGCATACAGGCCAATTGGGGATTACTAATTATTAGTTTTATTAAAAATTATTTTTTTCTATACTTATTTACTTTTAAAGTTGTACATTGTAAGTTTTTCACTCCAAGAGAATAAATAATTTTTTTGCATATCGTTTATCTGGTTTTGAGATTTATTTAGTATTGTTGAGAAGTGAAACAAAATGATGTTTAATTATTCAAAAAAATTTATATATAAAAACCAATAAAAAGATGAAATATTCCAAACTTTTGGACATATGTGTAATTGATGGTTCAGCGACATATACATTTAAGTTAATATTTACGACTCACCTTTATTTGTTTTTACGTTCTTTGTAGCTTTTCATGCATTGGTATTCTTTGATTGTATTCAGTTGCGCTATAACTTTTGCTATCTGGTCTAAATGATCTATAATTTTGTATTCTAATGTCTTTTCGTATATATCAAGGTAATAAATGTATCACAGAGTTCTTGGTGAGCTTGTGATGCCAGCTCTCTAATACAATGTCTCTTGTATAATTTGTGAGAACTTATTTTTTATTAGCATATAGCTCATCTAAATAATGTAAATTCCGATATACAGCAAATTTTATTATTTATGTTAAACTTTTTACTTCTTCTACCTGGTCATTTCAGCCCATAAAATATTTATTTTAGGACTATAATAAAGGACTTCGTTTGAAAATATAGTAGTGTTAGTTTAATTTATTAACACTCTGTGTTTAAGAAAGTTTCAAACGATATATGAGTTTAGCCCTAAATGCTAACTCAATTTAACTTCACGATTGATATCACTTCTACCAACGGTTTTGGTCTCTCAATGTCATTAGTTGCATCCCAATTGATGAAGGTTGAAATTTATCGTTTATTCCACATATATTAGGGCGACATTTAATAGGCTATTGTGCTTCTGATAGATAACGATTTAGGCGATACGATTGAGGGTAATCAAATCAAAACAGCAATTGTTATTTTTAATTTTTAGTGTCACAAGCGTAGCCACAATGTTCGTTTATTGTCAAAGTTCGAAATGATAAACGTAAAGGACACTATACTAATAAACAAATTAATTGGGTTTTTGACGGTATAAATGTTACTTAGTATTTTATTGCAATCGACATTATTCCTTTTATATGAGTATCTATTATATTATCTCGAACTATAGAAAAGAAAAAAAATCGGAAAATGGAGAATATACCATACCTATAGTTCAGGTAATAATATAGTGCAACCAGCACACAAAAAATATTTAAACCTAATAAAAAACATCTTTTTCGTAGACCTGTGCTTCATAGAAAAACATGCTTTATTATTGCAACTAAAGAACCAAAGACTTCCCCGATAAGCGCAAAAAGATTATTATAACAAATAATGAATTGTTTGCTCGTGTGATTTCATTTCAAACTTTACTTCTACTACCCAGTTTTTATTAATATAGCAATTCCAAAAAATGTATCTTCTCTTTATGGTGCTCTATCCAATTAGTGGATGTTCGCGACAATTCTGGCATACTCCTCTCGGTCTTGTGTGGCTCTAAAGAGTGCATGGGCATCGAGGTTTGTCCAATCTCTTATGTTTTTAAGCCATGAGTATTTCTTTTTTCCGATGCCCCGTTTTGCTTTTATCTTTCTCTCCATAATAAGCTTTAAAAACTGTAACTTGGAATTTCGAAATATATGACCCAGATAAGCAGGTTTTCTTCTTTTTATTATTGGCAACAATTCTCGTTCTCTGCCCATTCGATTTAATACTTTGACATTTGTTGTGTGATCTGTCTAGGAAATTCTAAGTAGTCTTCTAAATACCCACATTTCAAAGGCCTCAAATCGGTCCATCACATTGGTCTTTATGGTAAAGGTTTCTACACCATATAGCAGTATGGAGTAAATGTAATATTTTACAAAGCGATATCGAAGTGTTAAGTTAAGGCTTGGCAAGGTTCTCATATTAGTAAATGCTGTTCTGTCTTGCTTAATCCTGCTACGTATCTCTATGTCTGGATCTAGATCTTCACTTGGGGACCTTTTGGATGTTCTTATTGTTTACTCTTATATTTAAGTGCATATTTCGTGTTCTGCTAACCACCATTACCTTCGTCTTGTCTATAATAATCTTCAAGCCCAGTCGTTTTCCTTCAGTGTTTATTCTATCTATTAGTCGTTGTAGCGCTTTTTGGCTATCAGCTATTATGACTGTATCATCAGCATAGCGAAGATTACTAATAGTCTGTCCATTAATTTTGATTCCATCTTCGTCATTTAAGGCTCTATCGAAAATCGTTTCAGAATAAAGATTAAAAAGGAGGTGTGACAGAACACAACGCTGTCGTACACTTTTTTCGATTGAGAAATATAATGTAGATTCCAGTCCTACTCTCACAGATGCCACTTGATTCATATAAATGTTCTTTATGATTTTACGGTCATTCTCATAATATGAAACGTTCCTGGAGCAGTTGAAAACATTTATAACCAGTTATTATTAAGTTGTGTCATTTCAAAGTTAACCTACCTGCCTCCATTTTGTGGAAGTAGCAATTAAATGGCTTAAAAAATTTAAAAATAGTAAGGAAGATAAAATTCTGACTGTTTTTTTTTTGTGTTATATGTGACATATGTAAAGTGTCAATAGTATCGTAATTGTAATTGTAGAAGGTCAATTAAACAATATAGATTTGTGTTTTGTGTATGGTATATTGCATAGGTATTATACACAAGATTGTAGGTGATGGTTTTTGACCTCCTGTTATTCGGCTATTATTGGTATGTTCTTGTGGTTGGCTTCTGCTTTTAGTATTGGCAACCAAAGCTTACTATACTCTATTAATGGGTTTGCTATACATTTTTCTTCGTTAAGTAAGGTAAGAGGCTGCTTATTTGACTTTACTGTTTTTATGATTGATATTTTTATGGTTATTGATGCATATTTACATTGTGGTCTGTTTTCGTTATTTCAGGCACATTTTCATATGCTTCAGTCTGTTCTTGGTGTATATTTCATGCTAGTTAATCTTGATACTTAGTAGTCTTTTGGTTTTATCTCAGGTAGAAATTGTTGCATTTACAGGGTATTTTATAGATGCAATTTTTTGATTTTTTATGTGTGTTGTTGAGTTTGGTTTTGGACAGAAGATATCTGAGTGTGTTGTACAATTGTACACAAACAAGACAAATAACCCACAGTATGGTGAAGATATGTAGGAGATCTAAGTGTGAGATATGCAGATGATGTTGTTGGCTAAGGGACACAAAAATGTAACCGCTGTATGTAAAAGTCAGACAAATAATATATATCTTTAAAATGATATTGCCAATATTGCTGAGTTGCGTTCCTGGGACGACTAAGATTGTTTATTCGATTACAGGAAATTAAATTTAACTTGAGAATATCCGTCACAAAAAAATTATAGTACGTGATTTGTCTTTAAAAAGACAATGCATTCTTGATATGTTACTAACTTAATAATAGTAATATTTTCTTGCAATTACCTTTTTCTTTTAATATGGGTAAATATATTCTATTGCATTCTGCGGAGGCAACTTGCGAGGGAGTTCGACTCGAGCAGCCGAACAGTACGGACGTGAGAGAGAAGCGTGCTTAGGTGGGGGCGACTGACCTATTGTCAACGGAGCTTTTCAGCTCCCGGTGGGTAAGACACCGAGTGTGGCATAGGCACTTGTCCTACATATTAGCAAAAAGCGGATGCGAGGTTGTTACTAGTTAAACCGTCGAGTAGCTGTTTTTATAGGCTCCTCGCGGAGGCTATAATAGCTTCGCGTTTGCGAAGAATTCGGGATCACCTCAGTGTGTCGTCAGGGATGACACTGTAAGGCCTTGACATTTGACAAGGTCGGACAGAAACGGCCCCTGCTCCTGAGGTGTGAGAAACTGGAAGAGGATCCCTCACTGTGAATACAGGGAGTGAACTACCGCGAGGTACCTGGGACGGCACCCAGTAAGCCGTACTGACAGCGGTCAGTCGGTGGAAAAAAAACAAACTAAAAAGAGTCATTATAAAAGGGCTATCTGCTACTACTAGCACAGTGGCAATTAAAGACGAACTATACAATAAAGGAATAGAATCAACAAGGGTGATCAATATGATCTCCAAAAAAGCTGATAAAAAAGTACTGCCACATTTCATCGTCACCCTCCAAGAGGAAGACGTTGCAAAAATTAAAAAAATATCTGATATATGCTACATGCGCATCTATGTGGAGGATGAATTCAAAATCACAAAAGACACCCTACAGTGTTATAACTGTCAAGGGTTCTATCACAGCTCAAAGGCTTGCCATTGCGGATGCAGATGTGTAAAATGCGGAGAAAACCACATCAGTAACGACTGTGAGAAAAGCCGGGAAACCGACCCCAAATGTGCAAACTGTGGTGAAGCGCACACAGCAAATTATAGAGGATGCTTTAAGGCCCCCAAAAAGAAAACACCTGCCCCAACAAGACCGGTAGGAAGACCCATAAACAGCGCTCCAATCAACAAAGGAGTCAGCTACGCACAGGCAGCGAAAAAATCCGCTGAAACCACCTCAGAATCTCCAGCACAACCACAAGAAGTGTCGGTACAGGACGCAGCTACCCTCATCGCAAACTTCCATACAGAGTATAATAACAAAATGATGGAAATGATGTCCATGATGGACAAAGCAACAAAAATGATGACTGCATTTGGAGAAGCCGTCCGAAAATGTTAGCAAACCAAAACGAAGATCTACGCATTGGGTCATGGAATTCCGGCGGAATATTCAAAAAGATCAACCTTCTGGATGAAATAATAAACAGATTAGAGCTCGATATCGTAGCCCTTCAAGAAACCAAACTAGTGGAAAGGAAAAAAACAAAATTTCCAGGCTACGATATCTATAGAACGGATCATAGAGCATTATCAGGAGGAACAGCTATATTAGTCAAAACGGGACTCGAACACGAGCACATCCCAACACCAGACGGACTAGTGACAATGGAAGCCACAATTATTCGACTTAAGGCCAACAACGAAACACTAAAAATAGTGTCAGCTTACGTTAGACCACATGATCCGATTTTCAACGAAGATTTGAGCCTAATACTGAACTCAGAAGAGCCAACTATAATTATTGGAGACCTAAATGCTAGATCTCCCAATTGGTTTGACAGGACGACCAACCGAAACGGAAGATATCTCTGCAACCATCTCGAGAACAGACCGAACACATATGTCATCGGACCAACAGAACCGACATGTTTCCACGGAGAACTCCCTACGTATCTCGACATTGCAATCCTACACAACGTGGGTCAACAATACGAGATACACTCTCTAAATGAAGGCGATTCGACACATAACCTAATCGTCCTGACCCTGGGCGCAACAGAATTGAACTATTTGCAGCCCCACAACAGAAAGAAAACAAGTTGGCCAAACTTTAGAAGAATTGTGAGCGAGAACATCGGTAACATCCCAACAATTAATAATATTACAGAACTAGAAGACAGTGTAATAAAACTAGAACAAGCAATAAACAATGCTATCGATGCCAGCTCCAAAACCGAAACAATCACAAGACAAAAAGGAAGATTCAGGGATATAAGTATAGAACTTCAAAACCTAATCAAAGAGAAAAACCGGAAAAGAAGAAGAGCCTACGGCACAAGAATGGTAGAAGACAAAAGGATTGCAAATGAGCTAGACAGGGAAGTGAAAAAACAACTTCAAAATCATAGAAATGAAAGCTGGGACTCCTATATCGATGAGCTAAATCCTAACAAATCCGCCTTCTGGAAGTTATCTAAAATCCTTCGAAAGGACAAGAAACCCATACCTCCCCTACACGGAGTAAACGGGATTGTCCATACGGAAATCGACAAAGCCGAAGTCATGAAGGCCGAACTAGAAAGGGCGTGTAGAAACAACGAAGACCCCGACGATGACATAGACTTTGAAGAAGAGGTAGAAAGAACAGCGAGAAGACTTAGAAGGAAAAAGGGCAGAATAGGTATTACACATACATCTCCCGAAGAAATAAAGGAACTTATAAAAATGACAAATGCCTAAAAAGCCCCAGGACCCGACAACATCACAAATAGGGCGCTGAAAAATCTACCAACAAAAGCTATTGTTTATATCACTAACATAATAAACAACATGCTAAAACTACGATATTTCCCAGATAGGTGGAAAGAGGCACACGTAATAATGATTGCAAAACCTGGTAAAAACGGCACATTTCCGCAAAATTACAGACCTATCAGCTTATTATCATCTATAAGCAAGATAGCGGAAAGAGTTATACTAAAAAGACTCAATGAAGAATCACAAATGCTAGGAACCATACCAGAGGCTCAATTCGGGTTCAGAAGCGAACACTCCTGTGAATTACAGGTACTACGACTTACAGAATTCATCACCAAAGGATTTAATGAAAAAATGTACACAGCTACAGCTTTTCTGGACGTCAGTAAAGCCTTCGACAGAGTCTGGCACCATGGACTCATCTATAAAATGAATGAATTTGGTTACAGTGAGGCGATGACATGCCTCCTTGCGTCATATCTTGCCAACAGAAGGTTCAGAGTTCGAATAGGGGCAACCCTATCCGAAGTCGGGACCCTGGAGGCGGGTGTGCCTCAGGGAGCGGTGCTGTCGCCGTACCTGTACACCATCTATACGGCCGACACGCCAAAAGAGCCAGGCTCTCTGTTGAGTCTTTACGCTGACGACACAGCAATAGCTGTTAGCTGGAGAAACCCGGATCATGCAGCTAATCATCTGCAAAGAGCACTAAACAGATTCCAAAGATGGTGCATAAAATGGAAAATAGCCCTAAACCCAGATAAAACACAGGCTGTAATGTTTAGTCACAGAAGAAGTGTACCAAATCGCGAAATTACAATCGAAAACACCCCAGTAGACTGGACCAACCAGGCTAAATACCTAGGGGTACATCTAGATAAGAAGCTAACGTTCACTGAGCACATCAATCAGCAAATACGCAAAGCCAAAGCGTTGAAAAGTCAGCTCTCAACACTTATTGGAAGGAAAAGTAAACTACGATTTAAAACCAAAATCAGGGTTGCGAATAGTATTATCCTGCCAGTCCTAACATATGCATCCGCTGCGTGGGGACACACCTGTAAAACAAACAGGAAAAAGATACAGACTACTCAAAATCAAATAGTCAGAGATGCCCTTAAGATACCAAGGTACGTACCCTTGAGATATGTATATAGAGACTCAGGACAAACAAGAATCCTACGCACGCTAGACGAGAGAGCATATGAAATTTTTAACGGACTAAGAAACCACCCCAGCAGAATGTTAAGAGAGCTGACTAACTACAATGAAAACACAAGGACGGTACACAGAAGACCAAAACAACAGATGGCTCGATATAGGGAGAACCCGAACGAATAAATAAAGAATGAGATGGTTGCAAGAAGAACGAACAAAGAAATGCAGTCAATCAGAAAACACACCAAAAAAAAACTCTGGCGAGAGGGTACGCTTTTCTTTTTTAGGTTTTTAGGTTTTTAGGTAATTATAAGTCCAATATACACCGGGGTGTGTGAGAGCATTATACACTTGGGAATGCACACCCCAATACACGCACACAAATAGGATTAAGGAAAAAAGGAAAGAAGTGTTGCCCAGGCATTTTATAGTCCCGACGCCACAAGGAAGTCCAAAAAAAAAACAAAAAAAAAAACAAAAAAAAAAAAAAAGTGTTTTCTGATTAAATAACGTAAATTCATATTGATACATTCATACTTATATTATATTATATAGTCCCGACGCCACAAGGAAGTCCAAAAAAAAAAACAAAAAAAAAAACAAAAAAAAAAAAAAAGTGTTTTCTGATTAAATAACGTAAATTCATATTGATACATTCATACTTTTCATTAAACCGTTTAACGTAAATTTACCTTATATAGCAAATATAGAAGGGGCCCGCCAGGCCTTCTATATACCGCTCCGCGGACTAGGCCCTTAAGGCAGACCGAAATGAAAGATCTACTCGCGAAATCCGAGCACTGAGGTCATGTGCGGCATGCATGGGCTTGGTGGCCGGACCCCTCTCGGGTGCTCAGCCGGCGAGGAGAAATTTATTTTGCCAAATCGGCGGCTGAGTGACCGAGCACACACTCTTTTCCGGACATAGAGTCATCAGCTCAGGCTGATGGCTCTATGGTCGGAACACACGCTCTTTTTTCTTTTTTTAGGGACTCAAGTCCCGACGTAAAGCTAGAGTAAAATCAATTGAGTCAGTAAAGTAAATAGGGAGAAAAGCCTAGATGTGGCTACCCCTACAGTTAGGTGGCATAACCACATTCACTAAAAACCGAGGATGTCCTATTACCCAGGGCATCTTAAGTAAATTTCAGATCATAAGCCTCCTCACGTAAGTCACACGATGAGGAGGGGTGGTGGAAAAGCCTGGGGGTCAGATAGGTACCACTTCGACTAGCGAGGTGTGACCGGTTTGATCTTCGGACATGTGGATCCCATTCTTACATTGGTATACACATGTTCCTAGGGGCAGGGTTGATCACTGCGTGTGTGTGTGTGTGTGTGAGGCTACTTGCGACACAAGTTGTCTCATTTAGCATAATTCTAGCCGCTTTTTTGATTTTTCTCTTGTTTCCATCTGTTTCTTTTAAGACTATATTTACATCGTTCCATTGAACTATGTTCATTATTCGATGCGTGTTTGCAAATTTGAGATCTAACAAATTCTCTTTGTTTAATATAAGATTGATGTTCACTTATTCATTAACATTTAATGGCCTTGATAATTCATCTAAATAACACCGATCGCATTCTCAAGCTAATTTATAAATACAATTAGGGTAAGTAGTACAGTCATTGGCACTCTTATAGTGACTGGCACTGCTAGAATATAATTGTAAAAAATAAGAATTCTACTCGAAACTGGAGTACTGGCTTACCCTATGTGTTCTTTTCTATTCACTGTTAGATTTAGTTTTATATAAAATAGAGCTCAATGTGTTTGTTGTTTTGAATGTTGTTGAAATATTGAATTCATAAATATAGGAAAATAAAAATAAAATAATAAAAAATATTGGATATTTTTAAGTTTATCTAATAATCCTTTTATGTATGGTATTATTATTTTTCTCGTATTAGTCCTTGCGTATGCTGTAGGAACTTGTTCTAAGTTGTTCTGTTCTATTGGGTCGATTGTTGAAAATTCTTTATTTATAAACGATAAAGGATAATCATTTTTTAATAAAATAGATGTTAACAAATGGTTCTTTTCTAAGTTTTAACGAATTTTCGTTAAAACAAGTAATTTTCGGTTTATCGTAAAAGGATTTATTGATTCCCTTTTTAATATAGATGTTGTAATTCGATTTTAATTTAGATATTTGTTGGTGTGTGTTGGTTTTCGTCTCTTCTTTATCGTTTATTTTATATCATTAAGTAATGTATCCGACAACTCTGATCCATGAGGTCATATTGAACATACATCATCTACATATCTCCACCATACTGTGGGTTTTAAATTTTGTTTAGAAATAATATTTGTTTTAAAATATTTAAGGTAAATCCAACTGTGATAATGGATAAAATTGAATATGTAAACAAAATAAATATCTAACAACAAACGGAACCTATACAAAATTAACAAAGGATCCAAAGAAGCTTTTGGAAAACGAAATGTATAGAACTTTATGCAAGTTTAAAGACAATTTAACAACTTATCAAAAAATATTAATTACACCTCGTTACAGTATATCTCATTTCTATTGAGTACCGAAAGTTTATAAAACGAATATATGACCAAATGTGTGAAAAATACAATGTTGCAAGAATCACAAATCGGTGGCCCTTGGTCATATTTTATGATCTGCTATGCTTTGTATATCTGAAATGCCTGCATGCCTGCTGTGTATATAAAGCCAATAACATAAATAAAAGAGTGTAGAGAAGCAACGTTATTGAATATAGATCAACTATACCTTGAGAACTTAGACGATGAGCTCGCCGTCTGGGGAGTAGTGCTCGTAGTACTGCTGGGGGTGTTCAAGAAGTCGTACTTCCCCCCCCCCCCCATAATATTTTAACAAATTACGTGGGACAATGTTTTATTTCGCCACGATTTCGCAATAAATAAAAAAAAGGTCATTTACATGCAAGGATGATCTCAGGGATATTTGCACTGAATATTTGACGGACTAAAATTGAGCCACTTTTATCATTTAATATTTTTGTTCTGTTTTACCTTTCTGTACTATTCTTTATTAATAATCACTACTCGTTATTTTATAAGTTCCAAACTATAAAATATTTTGTGCTTTTTACAAAATTGAGTTTATTTTTGTGACCATTTTCATTTACTTGCGATTAAAGACTCAAAAAAAGCAAGACCTCGTTTTTAATTTTACCATTGTAAAAATTACCAAAGCTAAGAAATAAAACATATCTAGTATTAAATTACAAACATAAATTAACATATTTTTAACCATTATTTGTTAAATTTGTTAAAATTCAGTATTATACGTTGATTTATTTAACTGTCTCCATATTTTATTAGTTCTTCCTCTCTTCCTACTGTTTGTTAGTACTGACTGCATGAGTACTTTTGAATAATATGTTTTTGTTTATTATTTATACAAGCCGATTGTGCATCGTTGTTTTGATTTTTTGTCCTTTCATTTATTTCCCTTTTATCAAAATATATTTGTATATAAGAATAAGTACAAATCTCTTAGAAAGTCCATTAAAATACAAACAAAATCTGAACATGTAAAATATCACTGTAGAGATATTAACACTGTAGAGACAAATATCAAGGTGAACCTATCTAGTTTTTGATCCTTTGTGAAATCTAGACGTAGTTCCAGGGGTTTACCATCTAGAATTAAGTTAGACAACAATATTTACACTGGTTCTGATGCAGTTGCTAATGGCTTTGCACTATTCTTCAAGTCAGTTCATAACATATCATCTGATAAGAAGATGCCCAAGTTTCACGGTATTTTAGAATTTGATGAGATAACTGATAAAGAAATGTACAGAAAAGATAAAGGGTGTATAGACTATCTTACGAAACCATTAAAGTTTGTATTTATTCTAGCTCTAAAAACTAGTACCTTTCCTACAAAATTAAAAGATACCATTACAGTTCTTATTTTTAAATCTTTTACTATCAATGATGTTAAAATTGCAGACCTATCAGTATTTTAAATTCTTTTACATAAATATTTGAATGAGTCTTAAATAAAAACTTAGTATACAACATTTACACGTACGCATACGTTATACAACATTTTATCAATTCTTTTAATCAATATCAACATGGATCTCTACCAGAGAGATCATTAGTTACAAACTTATGTATATTCACACAATCTGCTACAGATTTCGTAAACACTAAAAGGCAAATGGATGTAATCTTAACTGATTTTGCAAAAGCATTTCATAGGGTTGATCATCCGGAGGGATTCATCCAGGTATAGGCTGACTCAGTGTACGATGAACGAGGGTTCGATACGTTATTGGTGAAAAATTGTTGATTTTTGTTTATAACTGCATTTGGACTTCTATTATTTATTGTAAAAAAATACTTTAAAGCCAAAATAATACTTTTTTTTAATTTTTTGTATTAGACCAGTATACAAATTTTAACATTATAAGATTATTTACCTCGTATAGAAAGTCAAGTTTTAAACAAAATCGTATAAAAAACTAGGTCCTATTCATTTTAAAATATTATGAAAAGGTCAGAAAATTTCTAGCCAGTGTAAAATAATTATCTTATTCATTTTAAACCACATTTACTAGAAGCGGCGTATATAAATATAACTGGTAGTTGATTCAATATGCATTATAATATTACGATGTATACTGGTGTATATGCATTATCTTCTTATTAAGTAAATAATTTAAAATCATTTTACACACATAAAAAGGTCTTACATAATTATATTTACACAAAAAAAAATCTATATGTTAACACATCGAAATATCGTAATTGTTATTAAAATTGCTCTTCTCCATCAATTAATATTCTAGCAGTTGACTCAGTATACTTAGGAGCCATCAATATGTTGTCGTGAATAACTTAAAATATAAAAATTTAATCTTCTTTAACTACATAAAGTTCTTTGTACCTAAGATCAAGCTAAGCTGTCTTAGAGAGCTGTTTTGTATTTGTGAGACAGATTGCTCCCCCATAAACAGCATGATAAGGCAGTGCAATATATGTAATACTAAAAATAATAATATAGATATCTTTAACACCAACACCAAAGCCATTAAATCTAGTTTTCAACCTACTTCAACCACTATATTTTGGTGGTATATCTGGCATAGATACATCGATATATGGGTGTCTTTATCTGCATACAATGTATATGTGTGTGTCTGTACATATATATGTCTATATGTGTGCATGTTAAATTTATAATTAATATTATATTTACTTTCTGTAGGATATGTTTGTTGTGAAATAAAAATAAATAAATATATTTAGTTCGTAGTCTATTAGATAGGAATTATGATTCAGTATAATTATTTTGGAATAATATCTTGTGGGAGAATGTCGTTTGAATTGTTTGTGCAGTCTTATGGTTTAAATATTGTACTTACTAGCTCTATAATTATTATTATCTTACAAACAAGGAGTATATGTTTTCTGATGACTTGCTTTAACTTCTGAAATAAATGTGCAGCATTGTCCGTTATACGTTCAATTTTTATACAATGATATACTCTTTCCATATTTTCTTAACTCTTCATCCATTCTATTTAAAAATACAATATAAATTAATATCGTCCAGCTCAAGCAAATTCCCCTTTTTCTGAATACAATACTAACCGTATTACTAAAACAAAGCAAAGCAGCATCGCCGGAGATAGAAGGAAATTTTAAACGCTCATATTTCGGCCAGACGTCGTATTTCAACGCAGTCAACTCGAAAAAATAAAAATATACGCGATACTTTAAGCTCAATTAAGATATATCGCAAAAAATTTCTAAATAATGGATGCAGCACTTGGATACTAAAATGAAAAAAAGATTTAAATTTTCATATCAAAATTCAGTATATGAATATTTAGAAAGGGTAAAATGAATATTATGTACAATTTTTTATATAAAGCGTGATTAATAAAAGAGGTGCAATTAAGGGAGGGGGGCAATTAACCGCACTTATATATATATATATATATATATATATATATATATATATATATATATATATATATATATATATATATATATATATATATATATATATATATAGATATATATATATATATATATATATATATATATATATATATATATATATATATATTGAAATGATATTTTATATAGGTGAAAGAAAAATTAGTAATTAAAAATAATTTATAAGTTACACACAGATAATATTAGATATAAAAAGTATTTGGTTATTTTAATAAGTTATATACTAGGGAATATTATAAAAATTATTTATGTGAGGGCATTTTTAAGAAATTAACATATAATAAGTGTAAAAAGTTTTTTTGATAATTATAATATTGTAAATATATTTAAGTGAGCCATGTGCATAGGCAACCAGATATACATACTCTGAAAGTGACAGACATTTAAATAATAATTACGAATATAAAGTGGGGTTATTTGTTAATTTGAAATGTTTAGTTTACATATAGTTACGGATTTGAAGTAGTGTAATTTATTAAATTAGGTTGTTTAAATTACATATAAGTTTATATATTCTGATCTGAAAAGCCTAAATGTCAATAAAATTCTCGATAGAAAAGTAAAGAATTCTCTAGAATACAGAATTTAACCTTTGTTTACGGTAGAACTTTCTCGAATATGGTTATGTCTGTGGATCGAAGATATACTTTTTCGAGAACATTCATATATAGAACAATTCGAATAAGATTTCTTGCCAGATGGTTCTGGAACATTGAAAAGGTATAAATATTCGGTGATTTGGATTCAAAATGTTCAGTCAGTCGGGACCAGCCAGTCAGTCAGTCAGTAAGCAGTCAGACAATTAGTTCTTAAGAAGATAGACACAGTTAGTTACAGTTAGTGATTAGGAAGAAATTATAAAGTATGCAATAATCAGTGATTTAGTATTAAAATTTGATAGTATTGAAAAGTATATTAGAAGAATATTGGTTGGATATTGAAAGAAATTAAAAATTATATTATGATTGGAGATTAGTATAAATCAACTTATAATAATTATATGGTGATTGGATATTGGTGTATTAAAAAGAAGAATAAATATAAATGCTATTAAGAAGAAAAATATCTTAAATTGGTGGAAGCTGATAATTTGAAAAAGTAATTTCACAAAAACAAGGATAACCGAGGCTGAGAACGAAGACATTGAGTGGTGATTAAAATCTATATAGTGGAGAACAGTTCATTTAGGCATTCAGTGACATAAAGGTACAAAATTTTGTTATTATAATTTAGTTAGTGTCATAACAATTTCAATTTTAAAGATAGTTTGTTTAAAATTTACATTGTCTGTATAATTTAATTAGTTTCATAAGAATTACAATTTAAAGATAGTTTATTTTAAATTTACATTGGCTATGTTAAATATATATGTGTGTTTCATAATAGATATAATAAAGATAATTTCAAAAAGTGCTTACAAACTAATTCTTTAAGAACCGCGATAAAAACCCTATATATATATATATATATATATATATATATATATATATATATATATATATATATATATATAGTTTTAATGGTTTTAATTTTGATATGTAACTCTTTACCTCGAAATGGTCACAGCATATGTAGTACGTTAACTAAGTGACTTCTATAGGTGATATTTGGATGTTTCTCGATTTGGTCTCTGGAGTGAACTCTGGTAGAACTACTGCCGATAGAACTTCTACTGCCGATGATGCGGTACATTCGGTAATTAATCTTAAAATTAAATTTGTTTTGATTATTATCGTAGTGACGTCTTTTCTTGCACACTTAATTGTAACTGGTAATAGATATAAAGTTAGTAACCATAATTTCGACATTTGGCAAGTTTTTGCTATTACTGTACATTTTCTAGTTCTTTTCCTGGCCGTACTATCATTGTTATCTGTGCTAATTTCCATTGTGATGGGAAATGACCTAAAGTTAATTATATGGTTGAATAACAGTGTGAAAAATTGAAAACATCTTTTTGAGAGTTGCTGAGAGTTTTTCCAGTAATAAGGTCGTATCCTGGAGCCTTTTTTTGTATCGATATTGTGGTGTATAATACTTTTTTTTTCTGCACTTTTGTAAATAAGAGACAAAAATGGTGACGAATTTGGTTCTGGGCGATCCTTTAAAGGTAGAAGGCGTAGAAATTGAAGTTGTTGACAGCTACATATACCTTAAATGTATGATAAAAATTAGTAGAGATAATTAAACTACCAAGCTGCTAAGGAGTTTAACGTTGGAATGGGCAGCATATGAAAGACCGCATGTCCCAACCAATGTGCCCTGCCCCTTCTAACATATGGCGCAGGGACACTTAACCTAACCAGGATATCTGCACGAAAATTACAAGTGACGGATTGTAGAACGGAAAGATCATTGATAGGCATATTGTTTAGAGATACGGTTAGGAACGAAGAAATTTTTAGAAAAAGTGGTTTAGAGAATATTATAAATCACATAGCCAAAATTAAATGAAAATGGGCAGGATACATGGCTAGAGCGAAGGATAATAGATAAACTAAAAAATTTTTGAAGCAGAGACCGAAATCGGATAGACGAAACCCGGGAAAAACACCCACTACATGGACGGACATAGAAAAAAATGTACCAACTGTATTGCAACCGTGTAAGATAGATTTGATTAAAAGAGACCTATATTCAACAGTAAACGACTCTGGGCTGATGATGATAAAATATTTAACTCACCTTGTTTTCTGGTTGGACCGCGCCAAATTTCATTGCAATAAGCTTTTGACTTCCACTCTGAAGTTTTCATCAGTGCTTCAGGCTCCTTAGCCACCAAATCACTCGTCGGCAAAACAGATATTGTATAATTAATGTTGGCTGTTATTTATGATTTTGCTAAATCCTTCACAAAATTAAAGCAGACGATCAGGATCATCTTCGTTTAATTAATGAAGTAATCGTATTTTATAAGGGTAAAATTTATAAGATTTTAAAATTTATTAAACACTAGATGCTCATACACCAGGTGCACGGGATAGTTGTCTGATAGACTGTCGATTATACATTTATAAATGACCTAATACCGCCACTTCAAATACTTCGTTTCGCACTCGACGTTCTACTTTGTGCTGTGTGTTGTTAACGTCACCTGTAGCTTCACACATATTAGTTAAATGTTCATGTTTTTTCAGAGTGGTTCGCATTAAAGATCCTTGCCGTGGCCTTAGCACACTGAATATTTCCAAATTTTCCAAATTAAAATTTTCGGACCTCGCCATGACATCACCATAAACCAGTATAAGATCAGAACCTATATCGAATTAAAAGCACTCTACAATGAGGCCGATATTGTCCAAGAAATTAAATCACAGCGACTAAGATGGGGAGGCCATGTGCACCGACTGCATAACGATAGACTTGTAAAACTGGTATGGGAAGAGATTCCCACAGGCAAAAGACCACTCGGACTCCCAGAATGCGATGGAGAGATAACATCCAAGCAGATCTCCGGAAAATGAACATTCCATTTGACCCTAGGTTGATGGAAGGACGAACAAATTGGAAAAAAGTTGTACAGTCAACCAAGACCCACCCAGGGTTGTAGCGCTACGTGATGATGATAGTTTATATAATTCTATTGTTTCTTTCCATATCCCATTTTTGTAAGCCTTTACAGTAATATCTCCGATGAATTAGTCGTTGTCGAATCTCAAATTAAAGTTGACATGGTAAACACTAAAGAAGATAATTACGATTCATTATCTTAAAAAAATCATATGAAAAAGTGATAGTTTTACAAAAAGAAAGAAAAAATATCTTCAGAACAGTGGCATGTTGATACCCATTTGCAGGTTGAATAAATTATTCTATTGGAGGTCACTAAGAACATTATATATCTTAGTTCTTTATGATTTGAAAAGACACTAACATTAAATTAAAGCCAGCGATCATTACTGGAAGACTTTATTACACAAAAACACACAAACTGTAGTATTGCCATTAATAGGTAGGTACAGGATTGATATTGATACATAAAAATTACAGGTCTACGAAAATCGAACACACTTCCTCGGAACGTCGTAACTCTTTCGTCTTTAAATTTCTATCAATTGTCAATATTTCCGGGTGTGTTAATATTACGTAAACAATTTTCTGGGCAAAACTCAAATACCGACTGACTTGACTGATAAATAAATTCGCATCCTTAAATAGCAAACTTAACACATTCCAAGTACCGACCACCAGCCAACATGTATCTTCCCTTTGCCCCTCAAAGGCTTCTGTTGTCTCAGCATTATTAAGATTAATATTTAGAATATTTTACAGTAGCGTTACGAATGAAAAATAGTATGATAAATACTTCTATTAAAAATGATTTCCTACATTGAATACTTATGTTAAGAATCGCTTCCTATATTCGGCAATCCTGCTACGAATCCGGCTCGGATTCTGACTGGTTCTCTATTCATGGCTTCATATATTCAGCGCACATTGATGTACTCAGTGGGCCTTCATGATATCCTGACTTTTTCACATCATATCTATCATTGGGCTTAACACCTACTACCACATATGGTCCTAGATATTTCTTCATCAGCTGGAGTCTACCACCAAACTGTGTTCTCTTTTGCCACTGTTTGCATTCCTTTCGGAATGACTAACAATTCCTTACGTTTATCATATTTAAATAGAACATTGTTTCTTAAGAAAAACTCCTCGTATACTTCCGTAGCAAGTATTGTCTTTATTGCTTGAACGTGGTTATCAGCTTCTTGGGCCTGCATTATTTTTTCTATAAAACTTGGTCCTTGTACTATTGATATCTTATTTATTATCATTACTATAGGGTATCTGACTGAGAGCGTCTACATGAGTTATCCTTGTTCCGATTCTGTGTTCCAGTTCGTATTGATAATCTTTCAGTAGCAAAGCCTACCTCGCAACTCTGGTAGCCAAATTTTTTTATTCATTGTCTTGGTAAATGCGAAACAATCCGTTAATATCTTAAATTTAATTCCGAATAGATAGAAACTGTGAGAAAAAGACTGCTTAGTTTTGGACTTAGAGGATGTAAGGCACGGAAGAAACCACTGCTTTCAGAAAGCAAAGATTGCATCGTTTGAAATGGGCCAAGGAACATCGAATCTAGACAGCAGAGCAGTGGCAGAGTGTACTGTTTAGTGATGAATCCACTTTTAATATTAATAATCATGCTAGAAATGCCTACGTCAGAAGATTTTCTGGTGAAAAATATTCTCCAAAATGTTTTCTTCCCACAATTACACATTCAACCTGCGTTATGATATGGGGCTGCATGTCCGCTCGAGGAGTTGGTCGCCTACACGTTGTCTCTTGGATGATGAATGCCACATACATTGAGGTACTACAGAATAAGATGCTGCGTAGTTAAAAAGACCTGTTTAGCGAAGAAAAATTTATTTTTCAGGATGATAATGCTCCTTGTCATATAGCAAAATTGGTTAACGCTTGGATGGAGAGTAATGAAATTGATAGGATGGACTGGCTAGCGCAATTCCCGGACCTCAATCACATCGAGAATTTGTGGTAAAGGATATCAAACATCATTTCCAAAATCAAACTCACAAATAAAAAGAAATTCATCGAATCTCTAATCCACGCTTGGCCTCACTGTATTTCCATGAGGAACTGTAAAAATTAATAAATTCCATGCCCAAAAGATGTGAACAAGTTATTAAAAACAAGGGCTGGCCAACTAAATATTAAAATTAGTTTAAATTACTTCAATGTGTTGTACAATATCGCCTTGATTTAAATAGCTTATATTTTGTAATATTGAATAAAAATTTTCCGAACTATAATTTTTTTATTAATCAAAATTTTTGCTGTGTTTCCATTTTATAATATTGTGTTTAAGTGCTTGTTTGATGTATATAGTAAATGGTTAAAAAATATTTAAATTAAATGACTTAAATTTCTATGTGATATAGGACTTTTTAACACCACTGTACATCTTAAATAGTATTAATGCTTAAGTGTTCATTTGTTTCCAAACTATTTTGTAGAGTATCTTTTAGTTATTTTCTTTATCATTTAAATATTTCTTTTAAAGTCCATAAGTGATCCACATACAATCGATCTGCTAAGAATTCATGTTGATATTTTACGTCTTGCTGTTTGTACTTATTTTCGAAGTAGAAGTGCCACCGTATCAGTTATAATTAATTATACGAATATCTAGTTTTATTGAATCTCAAAATTTACCCACTGCATAATCTGCAGTATGCTTTTTCTTTTAACCTTATTTTAGTCAGTTGGCAATTGAACCGAAAATTCTCTTATAAAAGCTACTGAATTTAAATCCAAATTAATTGGTATCAAGACAGCAACTTCTTTTACGGCTCTCGTTCATTAAATTAACTCTCAGAGCAATTTATATAATTTGAACTTCTTTAAAATAGTTAATTAGGTGGTTGTGGTAATAATCTTGTCTATTTTTGTTAGCCGTCTTTCGACCTTTTCATTATCATTATCAAATTACATGAGATTTTTTCATTTCAATTTACTTTTTATACGTACAAAAGCAAAAAATATGTTTTTTAATATCCAAAGCTTGTTGATATCTGTCCCATCACAAAAATAAGCAATATATATAATAAAAAAGGGAGAATCTAAGTACTAGCGAGTACACAAATAAGTCAGACATACCGAACAGGGCTGAAGTCTTTGAAAATAATAAAAATTAAAAAAGAACAGTAACAAAATGGATGCCACTAGAGTTTTGTAAATTGAGCAAAAGTAGATTTCTATTTATGTGTATTGTGTGTTGCAGAAATGTGTTGTATGTGTTCTATAAGGTTGTAGATGATTTCTCTATGTCTCTATTCTTGATGTATGTTTGATGTTTGTTTATTCTGATACTAAAGGGTCTTGTTGTTTCTTCCACATAGAAATTGTTGCACTCACAGGGTAAGCGTTAAACGGTACACGTTTGGTAAATATTTCTAAAAAAAATGTCTACAACCTAGGAAAAAATATGTTGTTTAATTTTTTTTATAAATAAATTAATTTATTCATAACGAAACTAAAGCATCCTTGAGATTTGGTAATGCGTTGTTTAGTTGTCTCTACTTGAGTTACATCGCATTAAAAAATAAGAATATTGCTTCATTGGAAGCCAAAAGAATATATGTGTTTTAGTAAGTATATCGACATATATATATATATATATATATATATATATATATATATATATATATATATATATATATATATATATATATATACATATATATATATGCATATGTATATACATATATATATATATATATATACAGTAAAACCTCCCTTAACCAAAACTTTTTTAACCGAAACATCGTTTAACCGAAACGGCTGACAGTTTCAATAATTTCGTCAATAAAAAGTAAATGTTTGTCGCAAAACGTAAACAATTCCATTAATTTCACTCACCAATTGATGTCTATGTGTGTTGGGAAATCACAAAAACCAAGAGCTCTAAAAGATATTTCCGAAAAGGCATTTTAAGGTATAGAAGCCAAAAAAGTTCATGGATGTCGACCACTTTAGTTTTAGAAGGGTTTGAAAATGAATTCGTCTCAAGTGTAAAATCCTTTTTAAAATCAAAAAACCTTCTCATCAAAGCATTGTTGCTTGTTGACAATGCGCCCTCACCCTCAAAATCTACAAAATGGTGACAATTGTCAGATTTTTTCCACCGAATATCACAAGCTTAATCCAGCCGTTAGACCAGGGAGTCATAGAGACATTCAAGAGACATTATAGATAAGCATTTTTAAGACATCTGTTATTACAGGAGACGAATTAATCCGAAAGTGTTCCCGAAATTCTCAAATCTTTAACAATAAAACATTTTTATTGGTGAGCTGAGTTGTGGGCCAAGATCAAATCTTTAACTTTGGAAAAATGCTGGAACAAACTTTTTGATAAGATTTTGATTGACGATCCTGAAGAAGAAAATGGTAAGAAAACGACAGAAGAAATTAAACCTTTCATTAAAAATTTGCCGGGACATGACGAAATTAACTAAGAAGAGATACGTGACTGGTTAGCAGCTGATGACTCAGAACGTGAATTCATCGACCAGGACATCATTGATATGGTTCTTTATCAAGACAACCTGAGCATATCAGATGACGAAGATGACGACCCAAGAGGCAACAGGCAGCACAAGACCGTCGACGAGATTTTCAATGCTTTAGAGGAAAGAATTTTATACAGTAGGCCCAATTAGTTAGGGACACGACTAGATTCTTAATTTTTGTTGTCATTACATAAAGTTTTGTCCTTTTCAGATTGCTTTACGTTTCGTCGAACAATCGAATGAGGCAGAGGCAAACTCATGACGTTCTGCAAATTAACGATGGAGGGAGAGAGAAACATCGTTGTCAAACGAAAACGCAAAAAAAATAGCAGATTTCTTTAAAAAAGCATGTTAAACTTGTTCATTTTCCTTAATTTTAATACTTTATTTTGGATTTACTTATTAGAAAACATTACGAAATCAACTCATAGTATTTTTTAATACCAATACTTTGATCAAGAATATTATAAAAAACAATGGTATTTTTAACCGAAATTCTTATTATCCGAAACGGCCTCCCCCCCAATTATTTCGGTTAACGGAGGTTTTACTGTATATATATAAAGGAGTACTACCGTCAAACAATATTCAATAAGTAAGTTCAAAAAAATAAATCTATCTTTTGGTCACGAGGATATCGGTCAAAGGAGAAATAATTAAAGGAAATCACAGTTCCATTTCTATATTTGAAGACGTTTCGCTTATTTAATTTACAAGCTTCATCAGTTCATTCTAAAAGAATACAAAGGTGGTAGGTAAGAATATAAAAAAACATGGAAAATAACTTACGAATGGTGAGTGAAGAAAGTTAAGGTGTAAAACAAACACATCATTCTCTTAGTATCCGTGGTCACAATATTAAAGTTGTAATATTAGCTTAAATGTTCATATGTAGTCGAATTCATGTATAACCATAAGAAAAAGATTACTTTAAAGTTGGAAAAAATTAATAAAAACTACTGCGAAGCACTAGAAAAATCGTCACATTGTACGTAAAAAAACATATTAACAGAAAAGTGTAGAAATAAAAACAAAAGATTTTAAAAAACCACACTGGCACAGAGCTGTTATTCTAACAAAGTTAACGTTTAAAAAACATCTTATACTACTTCACTTTAGGGCGCATCTCAAATTCAAAAATTCCAGCCAGAAAACCAAATCAAATTACCGGTATTTTCGTTGAAGTAAATGTGTGTCCTTTCATAGTTGTGCGTCGGAGCAACTTATTGGAAGTATGAGATGAGTATGCGCAATACAACAAAAGCGCAAACCAGCAACGCAGAGGACGTTGAAGAAAATAAAATTATTTGATTGGAATGTCTGCAAAACCAATTTGTAGTGAAGGAAGGTTGAAATCTGAAATTTATTATGGCGATTAAGTCGTGGAATGAGGAATGCGAATATGGATTATGAAATAAATAAAGCTTTAATGTAAATTAGGAATGAGTCAGTATAAATGTAAAAGTTTGGATATAAGGAAGTACTAATGGGGGATAAAAAGAAGGTTGATAGGTAACTAAGATGTGATGAACTACCGTCAGGAAGCAAAAGAAGTTTAAATTACCATCCCATTGTATATAGCATCCTCTCAAATGCCGGTTAACTTTAACTGTTTATTTCTGAGGACCCACTACTCGTAATTTATTTTTTTTTCTTAAAAAAAATCGTCTTTCAAGTCACACAAGTTTCCAACAACGTTTTTTAAATTTAATATAAGCAAATAACATTCTTGGGGCTGCACAAATAATCCTATTTCAAGTTTTTAAAGTACGCAAATTAGGTGCAGTAATTTTTTATATGTAAGAAACTTGACAAACTCTATATATTCTAGTTCTTTTGCAAGTTTTTAAAGAATTTTAATTAAAAAAAAAGATTAGGTTGCAAAAGTATTATGCAAAATATTAAACAATAATTTTAGTGTAATTCGGTAAACTTACCTACTGGATTAAAAAGATTTTTTGAGGAAATTATGCGGGTTCAAGTGCAACATGTGTGGTTGAAAAGCATTGAATAATAATAAAATACTTGTTTTCCCTCCTGTTTTTATGCTATTGTGCAGCAAGAGTAATAACATAAAAGATTTTTAACCAGCAATATTTAAATTAAGTTATCCCTATATAAGTTTTTTACGAATTTACTCCAGAATGAATTGTTTTAAAGTTATAAAAAAGGAGAATAGAAAAAAGAATGACGTTTTTGGTAGTTTTTAAAAATTTAAATTTTTTTATTAATATTCCCAACTTATTTGAGCGGGAGGAAAACTCAATGAATAGTACTGAAGTTATCACATAACTTTTTCTTCAAATATCAGAATGCCACCTCTCACATCAAATGTAGTCTTTTTTCACATATCCGCCCTGGTCTATATCGGATTGGAAGGACAATAGACATTACTGAAACTAAGAAGGTGTTCCTAGCATTATGACGCATTCTTGTTATTTTGCTGACCACTTATGGAAAAATTATTGTTTGGTTGTTGCTGGAAAAGCTGAAATTGTTTGTTGTTTAGCGACGGTCTATTAAGAGAAGGTTTATTGATCCAGTACCATTGATCGACAATAATTATAGTTAAACATTCTATCAGTCATCTTGCTGTTTTAAATGCTTGTCTGTAAAATTTTCCCCGAAACTTCATTTTAGTTTTAAATTTTGTTTGCCTGTCTTTACCTTATACAGATAATCTTAATGACAGACTAAATCAGACTGAATACACAAAATTCCAATGTGAAGGTTAAACTCGAGATTGTGTGAAATTAAGAGATTTTACAAGATACTTGGACTTAACTTATAATACGCTTTTCTGTGCCACGTTGTACCGGCTTGTTTGCTTATCTCATAGTCCCATCATAAATAGACGTCTTCTTGGTCTCTTGATTCCTCTTGGATACCACAGTGCTATTCTAGTGGATCACCTATTGTCAGTTCTTATCGCTAAATGTCCCGCTTAGTGCCATTTTAAAGATTTAATTCTATGGTGATGTTAGTCTGCTTATTAGATATCTATGTGTGTGTGTGTCCGATGTATTGTACACTTATCACAATTTTCGCATGGTATTCTATAAACTACATTTCAGTTTTCCATAATGCTAATAAGTGATTTAGTTTTTGTATACAATGATGCCAATGTTTTATTATTTGTAGTTATAGTTTTAAAGTCTTTGCTAACTATTCTCAGATTAAAAGAGAGATGGAGGGTGAAGCAGACGATATTTTTTTATGAGAGGTCTCAATTTCCAAGTAAACCGGATGCCGTCATCTCTTTTATTGAGACAATTTTAGTTTTTGTCAATTGGCCTGTCGGATAATTCTTGGTTTATAAAAGCGGATAAAAGGTATGGTTATGGAGTTTTTAAAATTAATTTAGCTCTATGAAGCTGGTTTTGACCTAGCGCTTAAATTTAATTGAATTTGCCAACAGAAATAAAATGTTATAATAAACCCTATTTTGAAAATTATAATTTGTTTGGCCTATATAAAATTGGGGAAAGTCTACAAAAGAATTATATACATAAACTTCGTGTTGTTCATTTGGAATATTATCTTCGATTGATCGGTCAAGAGATGAAAGTTTGTGGTAGGGGGTAAATATTGTCTTTATTTCTGTTGATTTTCTGTCAATTTCTCTTTTCGATATTGATTTTGTCGATAATTTGTGTCAATTGTCAAATACGAGATTTAAATGGTAAGTTCCCCCAGTTTGTAGACAACAAAGATAAGTATTATTGTTGTATTGTAGATATTCCTTCGGTCGACTAATTGATATTTACCTGACACGTCATAATTTTATCCAATTTTACAGTTGGTCTAGGTAAGTAAAAATGTCTCTGTATTAACACAGTATCATCTGCTTACGTCGTACTATTTTGCTGCATATTACATGTGACAGATAACCAAATGTTAGATTGGCATAAAAATTATTATTTTAGTTTAAAGTTGCAACGCCTTTTTTCGTAATTGTCTACTCTTTTTTTTTGGTAAACTATAATTTCATGAACAATTTTTAACAATAAATTCGAATTTAAGTGGTAAAAATTTTTACTTTTTTTATCTATTTGGTGAGAATAGAAAAATAACACAGATAAAAGTTTTAACTAAATTTCTTTACATCAGGACAATTTTACTACTTAATTATTTTAAATAATACTCATCACTGTTATCATTACAGACGTCATGAATCTAGTTAGAATGCTCTAAACGTATTTAAGCAAAGCAGGATATACATATTATAACGAGAATCCTTATCTGACTAATGTGGACATATGCATAATATGCTCTTTCTCTTATCTGCTTTTAAGACTTGAATTATATTTTATGTACAACAGTTACTTGGTGTAGTTTTCTTTTTATCGCAGTTAATGAATGAAGCAGATGAACTAAATAAATGAGGAGTCAAGTTTAAAAAAAATCTACTATTTTAAACGTGATTTATGTTGCACAAGAGTACTTTTTAATTGCGAGTTTAATTTTCCTTTCCTTTTTATATTTGTGACTATGGTCCTAGCTTATGTTAAGTATTTTTTGTGAGTCCATAATTAATGGACTTCCTATGTGTCTGTCATATTTTATTATTATGTTCTAGTGTATGTTGTAAGTAAAAAAAGTAAAAGAAAATATAACGAAGAAGCAATAAAGTAGCATCTAAAATGTTTAAATATATGTATATATATATATATATATATATATATATATATATATATATATATATATATATATATATATATATATATATATACATTATTTCCTCTAAAATAACAGCTGATCTGGTACACAGATCATAACATAAATACAAGAAGAAAGTAATAAACTAGTACAGAATTAATATTAATTGTAACTCTCCAAAATTCTATGCATTGCCAAAAATACACAAACCAACATTATCACTAATATCTATTGTTTCGTTTATTAACTCTCTAACTGAGAATATTGTCCAATTTTCCAAAACATGTGTGGCTCTGTTTCCTCCCTCCAAAAACTGTTAGACATAAAAACAGCACTCGTTCAGTTTTTCTCCAAATTAAAAAAAAAACACCTCCGACTCATTTTACAATAATAATAATGGGACTCTTTTCGCAAATTGCGTCTCCCGCCTCTAATGGTTATTTTGTACAAACTTAATATAACTTTTTTCCTTTTCCTACAGATTTAGGAGTGTCTTCGAACTCAAGGACTTTGAGATTTTTGACCTGGGTCTCGATTCGTCTACAACTATTCAGCTCACCAACTTAAACTCAAACACAAAAACTTATACTTCTTTTTCACACACTATTCTCAAACTGGACTTCTTGTTCTGGCTGTTAAAAACATAATAATGATTTCACGCACTGTCCTTAAAGTAGACTTCTTGTTAAAAACACAATCATTTAAATCTCCTGGTTCAATTTTTAAGTCGACTGTCCTATTCTCCTCCCCTAGTACTTTCTAGCCAATCAACATTTATTCATACAAATTCATCCCACTACCAAATTTTCCTAATTTTTAATTTCAAGAAATCCAGCGTGTTTACGGTAATTGGTTTTTTCCCCAATTTACAGGATATGCTATCGATTAAGCTTTGTTTTGTTTTTCTACAGGCAAATGCCTCTTTGTAAAAGATAACATCTATTCATAGTATTACATAGCGAAGAAAATAATATACAACCCATTATATATCTAACATTAATTTTGAATTCTTATCTACTACAAAACCATGTACAATTATTTGTAAAATTTTAAACAATACTTTCTTACTTTCTAATTAATCCCGAATTGTTTTTCTACACAAATTTTCTATACAAATGTTTTGTCGCCTATGCGAAATACATAAAAACAGCAATAAAGAAGAGACAAATAAAATGAAAGATTTAATTGAAGACCATTTAAAAAATGAGATGCTTACAAAAGAAACAAAAGAAAAGTCAAAGAAGAGTGTGACATGTGTGTGTCATGTGAAAACGATGATACCTCTTTGCAGAAGTTTTTGATATGCAACAAGTTCTTTAAACGCCCCATCTAGATGTATCTCAGTTGTATTATTGTACAAATCTGTCTGTTTTCAATCTGAGTATTTATGATCTTCATGAAAAAACGTTATTGCTACATGTGTGATGAGAAAAAAGGACCAAGAGGATCCAATGAAGTAGCTTTCTGTGTTTAAAAATTAATAGGAGAAAAGGCTCTAAAAGAAAAACAAGAAACTGTGGGGGACAAAATCTCAACAGAAATGCTATCGGAATGTATAAAGATCTGACTGCTAAACATAAAATTATACTGTTCCATTTTTTGTTGGCAAAGGGACATACATAAACCAAAGGTGATAGTATACATTGTAATGTTGAAAGGGCTTTAAAAAATGTTGCTATATACGTGCCAAGTCAGTGGTACCTTATTGCATGAACATCATGATTTCATTCAATGTTACTGATATTGATGAATTTTACGATTTTGTTGAATTCAGAAGACATACTTGCAACGAAATCGGTAAAAATGAAAATGGAGGAAAGGTCAAGTTTCAGAAGGCACGTGTCATAATGGTTGAGCCCGATCACCCAATGCTATTTTTAAAAAATACAATTATGATGAGTTGAATTTTATCAGCAATAATACTAAGCGTAGGACAAGAAGAAAAAGTTTGTCAGTACACAATGACCTGAAAATGTGGAATGCTGAAATGTTACTTATTAATACAAACAAATTAGACGACTTGAAATATCTATGTTAATGATTGATCACTCATACCGTGTACCATCACTTCTATTTGAATTTAAAGTCATAAGGGAACTTAACTTGAGAAATAAATGTTTTTATAATTTATTTTGTAATCAATGACATATTCATAAAATATTTGTATTTTTATGAACAATAGTAATTTATTTAATCATTCCTTCATTCGGCTTTACTTAAATGGCAACTGCGTAATTTTGTAAAAATAAAGAATATTGTTAATGTAGAACTAGCATAAGATAAGCTACTTTTGCACTAATAATTCTGATGCAGCACTACTCTATGTCCACCTAATTTTTTATTAAAATAATGAAACAAGAAAAAGACTAGTTTTATAGTGATGTAAATTTTCTGAATAAATTGAAAAGTATGCACAAAGTAAACGTTAATGTTTGAAAAACAAAATAATGGAAAACTGAACTTCTGAAAAACTTCAAATTGCTCTCCTGAAAAGTTGTGATTTCAGACATAGACTACTTTAGTTCTAAAGCAGCCATATACAGGTGTATAAAATAAGGAGCAAATTTATGTGAAACAAATTACTAGTCCTTGGAGGTGAATTCAACAGTTATTTACAAAAAATCCAAATATTTTGAGTTTCATGTTTACCAGTGTATTTATACAGTCAATAAATTTCCATTTTTTCTGCATATATTTAAACGGCAATATTACGAGTATCATTTTATTTTATACAGACATAAATATACATCTAACACCCCTTTTTAGTACGTTACTGTTAGGGCCTAAAGTGAACATGTCCACATTTACTAATCCTGGCTGGGCTGTATACATATGTTATATTAATCTCAAACACCGATCCTTCCTATTTTCACACGGGATGAACTTGAATACATTCCTATAGAGAATGTATCAAACTTAAATGAGGTTTAGTAACTAACATTTATAACGATAAGGTAGAAAAGCTTTTAATTGAATGAGTGTTGCTTCTAATCAATAGACAGCTTTGAATAAAATTCAGGTTTTAAGTTTGTTCCGTTTCACTTTATAAATTTGATATTTTATATCACCGTTTGTATAATTTTTTTTATTTAACTTTGACTATAGTATTTTTGTAAGGGAGTTTTATATACGTGTTAAATTTTAAAAGAAATGGCACAACATAAAAGGTATAATCGACGATATTCACTGTTGGAATTCAAACGGAATGGAAAGTGAAGCATAACCTGAAGTAGAAATACGTATCAAAAAATAATAATTCAGAAATGAAAAAAATACAGATAAAAATAGATTAATTTGAGACGAATACTGTTAGGTATATGAATCAATCAAAGACAGACACATAGTAGAAAAATTAAATTTCAGGCAGCAACCCACATCAAATAGAACTATTTTGATTTATCTGATATATCTCAAGATATGACCAGTAAACTTCTTAGAGTTATAAACGGTAAAATATATACAATGAGCTAATTACAAATTCAGTTTAACCGTAAGGTTGTCTTTTAGAAACTGAAGTTATCTTTTTTGTAACTTACCTTGGGTACTTACTTTTGTAACTTTTGTAAAATACTATATCCTATGAAACATGAAATTGATTTATAATCAGTTTAGAATATTAAGAAAAAAGAAAATACTTAAAAGAAAAAAATGAAACCACCTAAAAGAGGAACTGAAATATACAGAAAACATTCACAGAGAGAAAGAACTCAGAGCATTCTATAAGAAAGTTAACATCAACAGAAAATAACTCAAGGTAATCAGAAGACAATGCAGAAGTCAGAATGGCGACCTATTAACAACAAGGAAAGATATATTGAATAGATGGGTGGAATACTTTACCCAGGTACTTAATATAGAGGAAGATAAATAAAATCTAGAAGACGAAAGAGATGAGGTAAGGGAAACAGACGAGAGGAAAGAGGAACCACCAACGATTCTTGAAGTTAAAGATGCACTTAAAAAACTAGCCAGAAACAAATAACCCGAAATAGATAATCTCCTAGCTGAACTATATATAAAGAAGGTGGCTATGATACCATAATGCCATTACAGCAGCTTATAAAAAAAAAAGAACACAGAAATCCCTCCCCAATGATAGGAGATATCTTTAAATGCTCTAACTACAGGGGAATCGCGCTTCTAAGTGCAGCGTATAAAATATTTTCCACAGTACTATGTCATTGTATGGCACCATATGCAGAACGTATAGTAGGAAAACACCAGGCTGATTTCAGAGGTGGCAAATCGACAATTTATCATTACAACAAAGAGCTAGGAATATTAAATCAGTTGGTAAATTTAACAAAACTAACTCTTGACAAAGTTGAATGAAAAGTACGAATTCAGGGTAAACTATTTGATCTGAACCTTTTAAAACAAGTATCAATCAAGTTCAATCAGACTCTGGAAAAAGTAATACATTTATTACAAATCACAACCGCTGCATATACATAGATTTCAAAGATTTAGGCGGCCAAAATTATATTTGGTGTAATTTTGGTTCTACGTTCAATTAAATTAAAGGAAAAGTATATATTTTTTACAACAAACATATATTTGTCACGTTATAACAAAACAGTAATCGTTACAACACACAAAACAATGAAAACTCAAAATTAACAATAAAAAAAATATATTAATTATCATTATCTTCCGGTTCAGACGTCTCCATTGACTCTGTGTTTGGGTCAGCAGGTAATAAAAGTGCAATCGTTTTAGATAGAAATGCCTTCCGTGAAGGTTTTTTTATTTGTCTCAAGCAACTAATGAAGGGATCTGAACATTACAAAAGCCTATAATACACATCTAAGTTACACTCTTCCCTAGAAAACTTTCTAGCAAAATTTAACCGGTATGATCGGAAATGCTTGTTCCTGGCCTCTGCAGCTTCTTCTGATAGCTGTCCTATTGGAAGTAGCGAAATTTTTATGATTTGGCTTTCATGTATCAATAGCTTGTGCATGGCTGGCGTCATTGGATGCCAACCATAAAATTCCACATACAATTTTGCTGTTTCGTACGCATACGTATCATATTTTTCAGCATCTACTTTGTGGCCACTTGAAATAGTTTCTAAAATTACCTTAAATCTATAAATCATATTAAAGCTAATACCTGTAATGTTTGAAGCCAATTCGGGATTTTCAAAAAATCTGCGGCTTGTGTTGTCATCATTGGTATTGCCATAGTTGGCTTTTGACATGTCAACGAGTAGTCCGATTTCATTCCGAAACCTCTCCTGAATTTCCGACTTCTTTTGGGCTTCTAATGCCTGTTTTTCTTCACTTTTTCTTTCCCTGTATCTTTTACAGGTAGTTTATACGCAAGGCGTATAATACTTTCAAAAATACAAATATAGCACTGGGATGTTGACTTTGTGTCTGTGACTGCGTTGCACACCTTACCATCAATCATACTCATTTTGAGTTGGTGCTCGAACGAAAACTCCTATTCATTTAACGTAACAATTGTATAGTTCAGTTGTTTAATGGACTCCTGCACACATTTTATCTCTTCTTTAGTTACATCCGTTTCTTTTACAAATCTAAATCGAATTGGCCGGCAAAACTTTGACGAAAAAGGGGTTGGATTTTGCCATATAATTTTACTACCGTTTTTTCCACAAACAATGCGCAAAGGTACAAAGGAACTCATAAAAATGTTGGCATCTGAATCAGTATCATTATTGAAACTTTGTTTAAATTTGGATTGTTGGGCACCGTCACAACCCCATTTGCAAATTATCATTAAAGACTTCCTCTCTTGTTCGTTAAGTCGAATTAGCACATCTTCTATGTATTTTGATAATCGTGTCATTGTTAGATCCATTAGGCACTGTAGGTTACTCTCTATGCAGGTAGATGTAATTTTTAGAGATTCTTTTGGCGGATAGCACTCTTGTTTAGCTTTCAAAAGAAAATCATAGCAAGGGAAATGTTTTGGATTTGTTGCTCTTATTATCTCATACTGCCGTCTCGTTAGATCAGCTTCAACTGACATGTCCTGTTGTCTGCAACACAGATTTAGCAGCGTGGACAATAACTTCATTACCTACGGAATCCCTTATTTCTTCCGTTTTCCTTCGTTTACTACGCTCACTTAATTCTCCAAAAGACTTGGGTGGTCGACTTTGAGTGAAAGCTGTTTCAGTGGGAATGTCGAATGTTCCCTCTAACTACAATTGATTTTTTTTGTCAGGAAAACATCTAAGTGTTTATTGGCTTTTGCCCATCGTTGCTTAATTTGTGATTTTATATTAGAAAATAATTGTTTGAAGAAATCTTTAGCCCTTTGGTTGTGCCCATAACGCATTAGGAGAAAATTCTCATAATAGTTAAGTTTTTCATTTAATGTTGGTAAAATTTGACTTTGTAAATAAACTCAATATTTTGCTATATTTGACATAGAGCATTTCAAAGGGGCTTAGCTCAAAAAAGCGCGAGTTTGCGCGGCTGTTTTTTATAGAATTACTTAGTTACATATGTCAAGAATATATTATAACAAAAATTATGACAGGAACGGATTAAGAAGTACTTTAAAACAGTCATTGAATATAAATTAATGTAAAAAAATACATTATGAACAAGGTGATGTTTGTCGTGTTAAAAATTAATAATAGATAATATAAACTAATTTATTTTGTTTTCAAAAACAATAGTCTTACCTGTATTATCGCAATTCATCACAATTTAATCGAAACAATTAGCTTGGAATGAATAATGCGCTTAAGAAAGTTATAAGTTTAGGAGAGCGTCGAAAACTAACACGTAAACACTCGTTCACTGTCAAATTCGAATGACAGAAGGCCAACTCCTGCGCTTCGGTCGCTGGTGGTGGGGATGTTATATTGTAGCTGGAACTGTTGACTCACCGGAACGGTTGATAGCTTACCGTTATTTCGACTTTTTAAAAATGATTTTTTTCCGCCTAAATATCTAAAATCTACGTATGTGCGCTGGTTCAATTTATAATAAATCATTGCAAATCCTGGCCTATGCTGATGATGTCAACATTGTTGGGAGAACGGAAAACACTGTACGAGAGGCGTATGTAGCATTAAAAGAATCAGCTACAAAAATGGATTTAATAATAAACATCAACAAAACGAACTTTATAAAAATAAGCACGCAACCTCAAATCCTACGACCACTTGTTATAGAAAACGACACTTTAAAGCAGTGAACGCATTTGTATACCTGGTAGCGCTTCTTAATACTAAAAATAATACTACCGCAGAGATAAACCGCAGGATATGCACGGCCAAGAGATGCTATTTGGGGCTCAACCTTCTCCTTAAATTCACAATTATATCGAGAAATACAAAAATAAAACTCTACAAAACAATAATACGCCCAGTCCTAACATAGGGTTCAGAGACCCGGACGATAACAAAAAATAATGAAAACATTTTAGGATGTTTAGAAAGAAAAGTTCTTAGGCAAATTTATGAAACAATGAATGACAATGGAGAGTAGAGAAGACGATACAACTTCGAAATTTATAGAATATACCAGGAACCTGATATCGTAAAACATATTAAGATAGGACGTCTGAGGTGGATAGGGCATGTAATGTGGATTGAACAAAATGAACTAGCTAGAAAAATGCTCCTTGATAGACCCGTTGATCAGAGAAGAAGAGGAAGACCTAAAACAAGGTTCCTTGATAATATAGATGAAGACATGAAAAATATGGAAATACGTGCTTGGCCAAAAAAGGAGATGGGTAGGGACGACTGTAGAGAAACTCGTGAGGATGCTAGGACCCACGTAGGGTTGTATATCCAGAAAGATGATGACGATGATGATTAAATTATTAGTGTACTTTGGATAATTGAATCCATCCATCCTATGACTCTGTAGCCCACTTCGAGCCCTGGTCGCCATTAGCAAACCTCTTCATTTGGTAGTCACTCTCTTCCACTATCGGTTGCCATAAAAATTTCTTGCGTCCTCATTTACATCATCCTCCTATTGCCTTTTCAGTTTCCCAATAGGTATCTTTCCCTACAATCTTGTATTCAAGAGTTTTTTTAAAGGCCACTTAATTTCATCCCAAATACATGACTTGTCCATTAAAGACGTTGTAGGCGACCATACAAAGATAATTTATTTAAAATACCTTTATTCGACACTAACAATATTTCAATACCTATATACAATGACAAACTGTGAACTTCAAAATACTCCTGTTATTAAACTGATATCTTCTTCTCTCTCTATATATTTTCTGACATTACAGAGTTCACTAGAAATTTCAGCATTTTTTGATGGCATTTTGAGTATTATAGAATTTAAATACTTTTTCTTTTTCGTCAGGAAACATTTTCTTCGTGGGATAGATCTTCCGCTTCTCCCTGTGTAGATATTCGCCTCGAATAATCGGTCTATAAGGGTCAGATTGAAGCCAACAGGATAAATCAGTTTCATGGTTTCAACGGTCACTCGATATGAAATAACTTTTGTTTACTTCTAGCTGAAAACTGAATGCGGTAGATTGGATCATTTATTATATGCAGGATATGATATTCCTAGTTTGATTAAAGTTTTGGAGAAAGTCCTGTTTTAGGTGTAGCAATATATAAGTATACTGGATCACCTCTTTTCAAAGTTTTACCTGTAGCATGCATGTCGTGTCTAGCCTTGGCTTTTTCTCTTTAAAGCTTTAAAGTTTTACAAGAAAATTCGTAGACATTTTCCACTGTTTCTTTAAAATTTTCGATGTACTTCGGGGATGAAAGTACTTCTTTGCAGCAGTAAAATCGTTCAAAAACAAGATCATATGGAAGTTTTATTTCTCCTTCGGTAATCATCGATGAAGAATTACTTGTTACTTCATCTTCCAAACTTCTATGGTCTAAAAAATAAAGGGATAAAAGTATCTTGGTATTTTTCATTATAGCTACAAACATTAAAAGGTATTAATTAACAGTTATATTATGTCTTTCAAAAATTCCGCCTGATTGAGGATCGAGAGGCGGAAAGCGAGTTTTCTTAATGCTTAAGATTTTCGGTAACACTTGCCATAATTACTGATTCAAAATTTCTTCTTTGATCAGAACGTAACTATAAAGAAACTCTATATTTTGATACGACGTGTATTATGAATGCCTCTACGACCTTAGTCGCTTCTTGATTAGGAAGCGGCATAATTCAGGTCATTTTGAAGAATATTTATTGCGACCATTAAGTACTTGTTTCCTGTTTAAGTCGTCGGAAGTGGATCAAGAATATTTAGTGCAAGTCGTTTATAAGGCATTCCGCAAGATTTTGTATGATTTTATTATGACTTCTTATTATAGGACGATTCTAGGACAGTTCTAGGACAAAATCAATAAAATTTCTTGCACCATTCTTCCACATATCGGCCAAAAATAATCCATTAAACTCTATCTCGAACTCTGGCAAGTGTTCTTTTAACTCCAAAATGTCCTCCAAAAAGGCTACGATGAAACTCTTGCAACATATTTTTATATCTGATTTTGACAGGACCAATGTACGTAATATAATACATGGGAAATTTTCCACTTTTTATATAATAGACCATATAAGTTTCCCATAATGTTTGGCAATCGAATGTGAATGGTTTTAAAATTTTGTTCCAATTATACCTGGTTTAATTATGGTTTATGATGAAACTGTTTATACAGCCTTGACACTATTCACTGAAAGAATAGTAGATAAAGAAGAGTGCCTACTAATTTGTCTTTCTTTTTAAATTAGATTTACTCCACTAGTACCCCCAGCATCTGAGAATTATCATATATATATATATATATATATATATATATATATATATATATACATATATATATATATATATATATATATATATATATATATATATATATTTAAAATATATTCAATAGGTAGTTAAATAGCAGAGCTTTGATAGGTCAATATTTGGCAAATGAAAGTCGTCAACTACTTCATTGATTTACTTGAATACGTTACAAAAATAATTTGTAGGTTTTTTTAGATGTTATTCTACGATAAATTAACATTTAAATTTACTAACGAGAAAAAATAAACAAAAAACACAAGAAAAAACTGTAAATGAGCACCGTTGTTCATTTAATTTTGACCGATTAATGGCTTCATTTGAATGTTGGTTAAGCTCTTTCAGGTTTCAAAGGTCAAACAAACCACACTAATATTTTCGATTGTTTCCTATCAGTTGTAGGATGTCATAATTTTACATGTTCCTTGTTTTCGTACATGTGATTTTTGGGAATGCAGGGAGGTAGATTATCGAGGGAATTGGTAAACGAAAGGGGACCGATTTTTTTTTAAAGGATTTAATTTTTCTTTTTTTCCCTTATTTTTTAACAAAAAAAAGGAAGAAGAATAGGAATGAAGTTAACGTCTTGTAAGGGGTTTTTTAATTTGTTTTGTATGATGAGAGAGTGATGTATCTGGCTCAAGTTGTCGATGTCGGGTCTTTAATTTAGGGACGCAGGGTGGTTTAGAATTTGGCACATTTCAAGGACGGATCGCTTGTGATAATTTTTTTGTTTGCACAGTATTTTGGTACTCGTGAAATCGATACTGTGTTTAGTTGAAATGGCATGTTGTGCAAGGGCACAAGATGGTTTAGAAATCCTAATGTCGCTTTTGTGGGACGTTAGTCGACCTTGAAGAGAGCGGCTGATCTGGCCAATGTAGCAGGAGTTGCACTCTGCACAGGGTATAATGATAGACGACATTAGTTTGTTCTAGAGTGGCCAATGGAATTTTTATCTTCGAAAATAACTTTCTTAAGGTTCTGGTGTTTTTTAAGGCTATTTTAACAGGTATGTTTTTGAAAAGTTTGTTAAGCTTGTTAGTGATTTGTGAGAAGTACAGGAGCGAAGCATATTTTGTAGTTTGTTTAGAAGTGAGAGGGGACTTTTATTCATCTGTATTTTGTTAGAAATGGACGCTAATGTTAGCCCGTTGGGTCTTTCAGTAATGGACTACCCATAGCTTTTGGAATATAAAATTTATTGATGATACGGAGTGAATGAATGTGCACGTATTTAATTTTTGATTAAGAATTTGTTTATACCTTTAATAATTAGGTGACTAGTTTAAGAATTAATTATTTGGCTCCTGATATTACTACTTCAAACACTCTTCAGATAAATATTATTCACTTAATAAATACCTTTTAGTGTAACAAGTTGATTACGTTGATACTAAACATAACCCACAAAATATATTTTAAGATGAGGCTGAAAATTATAGTGTTAGCAATTCATTATGTTTTTAATAAGTTGCTTCAACATAAATATGTTTTCATACTCTGATTCTTATACATTATATTACCATATATTTAAGATCTTTTTCTTCAAGTGCCATCTCCGCGGCGGAGGTCGGCAATCATCATAGATATTCGGACTTTTGAGACGGCTGCTCTGAAAAGTTCATTTGATATACATCCGTAATACTCACACTCTCAGGATGCGCAGCCATGACATTCTACGCCTCCCTATGCTTCTCTTTCCTTGGATCTTTCCCTGCATAATCAGTGGGAGCAAGGTGTATTTCTCTCCACGTGTAATATGGCCGAGATATTCTAATTTTCTTGTTTTTATTGTAATTAAAATTTCCATTTTTTTGTTCATCCTTCCCAGAACAGCTTTGTTTGTGACGTGTTCTGTCCATGATATTTTCAGAATTCTTCTGTACATCCACAGATAGAATCATTCCAGTTTTTTTATTGATGTCGCATTCAAGGTCTAAGATTCCATTCCATAAAATAAAGTCGAAAAAACATAGCACCTCGCCAACTTAACTCTTAGTTCCAGTTTTAAATCCCTGGTACATAGCACTCTTCTTATTTTGTTGAAATTTGCTCTAGCCTTTTCTATTGTTATTTTGATCTGATTGTTATCATTTGGGGAGTTAGTCATTGTTCCCAAGTATGCATATTTGTCCACTTGTTCACCGTTGGTTCCGTTTATTAGAAGTTTCTCGTTTCTTTGAGTTTTCGATATTCTCCTAAATTTCGTCTTCTTGACATTCATTGTTAGACCATACTCTTTTTCATATTCTGCTATTTTGGTCACCAGTCTCTGAAGATCTTCAATGTTTTCGGCTAAGATCACAGTGTCGTCCGCATATCTAATGTTGTTAATGGGAACTCCATTTACCTTTATTCCAGCTGTTTCACCTTCAAGAGCTTTTTTCAGGACCTCTTTGGAGTAGGCATTAAAAATAATTGGCGACAATACGCATCCCTATCTTACTCCACATCTAATTTTAATTTTTTCCGACAGCTGTTCGTTAACACGTACTTTTGCTCCCTATTTATAGTATAAATTTGATATGATCCTAAGGTCGTTGTAGTTAATCTTCTTTGATTTCAGGACATTAATTGTTTATGTCGTACTTTATCGAATGCTTTATTATAGCCAATAAAACATGCGTAGGATATCTTGATTGACGTCCAGGCATCTTTGTATTAGTATATTAAGTGAAAAAAGAGCTTCACGTGTTTCTAGGCCTTTGCGAAAACCCAATTGTGTATCATTAACGTCTATGTCCAGTTTGTGATATATTTGGTTATGGATGACTTTAAGTAGTAACTTTAGCATATAAGACATTAAGCTAATGGTGCGGTAATCGCTGCATTCTCTTGCGTTTTTCTTTTTAGGGAGACAAATAAACCACTGGATAAACAGTGGATGTTAACCACTCTTTGGGTAATACGCCCAAACTATAAATTTGGTTCAAGAGTGTCACTAAAACATCAATGTGCTTCTAATCTAGAATTTTTAGGATTTCTATAGGAAGCATATCAGGCCCAGGGCTTTTTCCACTCTTCATTGTTGTTAATGCGTGTAATATTTCTTCTTTTGTAATATATGGACCTATTTCTTTCTTCAATATTTAAGATAGCCAACCTCAATAATGATTTAGGTACTCCCAAAGCTATACCTATGTAGGTTATTTAAGTACTGGTACTGGAAGGCTGCTTAATAGAATTGATGTAGTCTTCTCTTATAATTATTTGACTGCTGCCTAATTATCTGTATTTTGTATTATTATGCAAATAGCCGACTAAAACCTTATAATACCTTGGTAGTTATGTAATAACAGGTAGTAAAGTATTACCGGCAAAAGATTACATTAGAGTGGGTACTGTTGCCAAAGTTCGTATGATTATTTTTGTGTCAAGTTTAAGTCCAGTAAAAAATTTATAACACACTTTTTGAGAAAATGTATATAAAACAAATATAATATAATATATAAAGATTTTACAACACTATTCCTTTTTTTGCACATAATTTCAGAAGAAATTGTTACTTTTGAAATTGTTTTAAGGTATTATGAACCAGGACATAGATTGATGGCAGCAGATTCTTTTTATCATAGAGTAGAACAATCAATGCTAAAAATAGTAAACAAACTCTACGATTTCCAAGATTTTGTCTCTGCAGTGAAAAACGTGGACAGACAAAAAAATGAAGATAAGGAACTTTTATCAGAAGCAAGATTATTCCACAATCTTCAAGTTAACACAAAGCCTAGACCATATATACACGATATGGTAGAAGTGATATTCACGATAGGTCATAAGACAATGAAATATAAAAATGATTTTGATGACCAGGAATTTATTGAACTCGATTTTTTAAGTAAGTACAAAAATAAAAAACTAACAATTTCATCATCATCTTTGGCTCTACAACCCTGTGTAGGTCTTGGTCTGTTCAGGAATTAGTCTCTATTCCCCCCTATCTTTCGCCCTGGCTTTTCAATTTCGACTTGAGTTTTAAGTATAGATCTTGGCCTGCCTCCCTTCCTGGTTCCTACTGGCTCTTCATATAATATCTATCTTTGGAGGTCTTCAGTGTCCATTCTTTCAAGGTGTACTAGCCACCTTAGTCTATTAATTTAAATAGAACGGACGATGTTGCATTTTTCATAGCATTGATAAAACTCAAAATTGTAGCGCCTGCGCTATATTCCGCTTCTTGTATTCCTCATTATATGTGCTCAAGTAGTCTTCTTTCAAAGTGGTTCTTCGTCGCTTTTACCATAGTCTATGTCGCGTATGGCTATTACTTACCAGCTTATTTTAATGTTTCAAAAGCTTCTATCAGGTCTCTGTTGATCGTACCTCTGGTTGTTATGCCCGATTTCTTTATGGCTCTTTCTAGCGCGATGTTAAACAATAGGCAAGATAGACTGTCTCCCTGGCGTAATCCAGTATGTGTTTGAAAATACCTTGACACTCTGTTTTGTACCTTGACTTTGCACTCGACTTTCGAAAGAGTTGCCTTTACCAATGTTATTAGATGCAACGGAATATCTAGTTCTGCCATGGCATTATAAAGTGCGCTTCTGTCTAGGAAGAGGTGGTAAGTATCGATTTCATATTCATATGTCTATTCTAAGGTTTGTCTGAGAAGGAAAACCTAATCAATTTTTGACCTTTCTTTTCTGAATCCACATTGGTATTTGCCTATTTTTTTCTTAGTATATACTAGTAAACGATCATAAAGTATATAAGCCAGTACTTTGTAAGCCGTATTTAAGAGGGTAATGTCTCGATAGTTTTCATATATTAGTAGATCCCTTTTCTTGTGAATAGGTATTATAATACCTACATTCTAGCTGTCTGGGAGTTTTCCTTTTTTCCAAATGGATGCAACAGGTTTTATTATGTATTTTTTTAGCGCGTTTGCTCCATACTTGAACAGCTCAGGGGTATACTATTCTCCAGGGGATTTGTTGTTTTTTAACCTTTTTATTGCCTTGGCGACTTCTGCTTCTGTTGGTATATTATTTTTCTCCCTCTCATCGTCTACGTCTCCACTATGGTCATTTATGTCAGTCACTTCTCGGTTGCCTATATTTAATTTCTCAGCAAAATTCTCCGCCCATCTCTCCACTATTTGAACCGGCTCATTGATAATTTTGGCTTCCTTACTTTTTACTATGGTTATTCTAGGTTTAAATTCTTTTCTGTTGTGGTTCAAGCCTTTCTAGTTCATGTAGCTAGTTTTCTAAATGTTTTTTCTTTTGCTTTAGTATCCTTTTCTCTGCTTATCTAATCTATTTGTACTCCTCTAGATTTTGTCTTGTCCTTCTGTTTTGGACTTTCCCATACGCCTGATTCTATTTTTAAGTTTCCTGTGCGCGTTCCGCATCATACCATTCTGTCCCCTACCTTTCTTGTTTCTTCTTTCCGCAAACTGTTGTTGCTACTTCTTTCAGGATATTCCCGCACTCATTCCAGTAATTATCTATGTTTTCAACAGTACTACTCATTTGATTTTCTAGTTTTTCTTTAAGTTTGTGTTCAAATTTTCTAACTATCTCAGGATTTCGTAGTATGTCCACCTCGAATTTATCTTCTTTGCTACCTTTACCTTTTTTGTGTTGAAGATTCGTGCCCTTACGTGAGCCTGGACCAGATAGTGATCTAAGTAAATGTTTGCTCCACGTCTGGTACCTACATTCATAACATCGCTGTAATGTCTTGAGTCTACAACAACCTGGTCAATTTGATTGATTGTGTTACCATCTGGGCTAACCCAAGTGCCTTTGTGTATATTTTTACGCTCAAAGCATATGCTGGCTATTACCATATTCATTCAGGCCGCAAGGTGTATTAAGCGTGTTTCATTGTTGTTCGTCTCGATATGGAGGCTATTTACTAACGTAAGAGGACTAACAATTTACCATGACCAAAAATTCAAATACAATTTTGTGGAATTTCTGGGATATATAATTAAAAATCTACAGGGATTATTGGAAAAGAATAGGTTAAAGTATTGGGAAAACATTACAGAGAATTAAAATCAAATAATAATTGATTGTAATGTATAGTTTAAGTTTTTTGTTAAAATAATAGTTTAATAGTTGTGTTGCATTCAATAATTATTTCATATTGTTAGAGTTGTTTTTATAGTTATAGTTGGTTAATTAGTTATATTCGAATGAAAAGTTATAATTTAAGTTATATTTTAATAAACAGAGAAATAAATTCATTATTTCATCATGCATCTAAATAAATGTGTTTGATATATTTTAAACCTTGAGAATTGTTATTACCTTGTTGTTTTAGGTAATGAAAAGATAAGAAACAATATTTTTTATAAATTAGAAGCATTAATTTATAAAACTCCAATAATAAAAAGATATAGATTAGGTAATTTTTTACTAGTAGATGTATTTTTTAAGAAAACATTTAAGAAAGATAGTCTTACATTTTTTAAATAGGTCTTTTACTTTTAAGGCTGATCCTGAGCCAGATAGACGTATTTCAGAAAAATAAATAACAACAAATAATTTTCAAACTATTACAATATGATTGTAGAATATACACATAAACTTGATTATAACCACTTTTAAAAATGTAAATAAAGGGCGAAAGTGAGTGAGGTTTGTGATTTACTAAAATACTCATTCGCTAAAGTTTATAACGATAAGACTACTAAAGAGAATTGAAAAAATATATTGAAAAATTAAGAGAATTATAAAAATAATACCTCAATCAACCATGGGAGCTTATCGACTACGCTTCGCCTAGCTTAGTCTCTCAAGTGTGAATTCGTCTTGTCTTAAACCATGAATTAAACAATGAATCCCTAGCTGGTAGCAAATAAAACATTGATTTAACTAATCATATTTATTTAAAATAAAAAATAATATTTAAGTAGTAAAAACAACCCTCACCAATGCTTTACATTAAATAAATTTGAATGATACTTGTGGCATCGATGGGCTGCTTGCTTCTAAATATATGTTACCTACAGATGATGTGGGCAGATCCTGTTGTCGGCTCCAAAGCATGTGAGTAGGTCTTAAAGACAGATGTTTAGGCCCACATTACTCCATAAAGTGTTTTCAATAAAATGTTCTAGAAATATCCCATAAAATCTTCAATAAATATCCCATAAATCCAAATTAAATGTTCTAGAAACATCCCATAAACTAGAATATTAAATAACCTGTATTGGAGAAACACCAAAGAGGGTCTAATTTTCTTGCCAATTATTTTACAAAATTTTAATTAAACAAATAGCAAATGGCAAGGATAACATGAAATAGAATTACTATTAAAATTAGCTAAATTCCTACATACATAGAATTTAAAACGTGGCTTTAAAAAAAGTGAGGTTTCGAATATTGAAAATGCTGTCAGAATCATAGAATATAGAATACAGTGAAAGTACTCACCCCAAGAGATTTCAGGAGATGACAAAATGAAGCTTATAATATTTCCTACCTTCTTTTATAAATTTCAATTACTGACAAAAAAGAATATTCCCACTACGAAAGGTGATTGACAGAAAGTAAGTGGGAGATTATAATGAAGTATAGCACAGATGTCATAGGATGTATGCCTATGATGAAATTAGCTCTTCTGTCAACATAGAACAGAATAGTTACTAGCGGACAGAAAGAGAGAGGTCAAATATTTACTTTACCGGAAAGAAAGAGAGAGAGCGAATATTTATTCTACGGAACAGAAAGAGAGAAAAAAGAAAGAGAGAGGGCGACAACTACTTTTTAAAGAAAAAATAGTAAAAAAGAAACTGAAGGTAAAGGAAGTCGCAAATTTAGGTGCTATGAGTCTATCTTAGACGTCAGAATTAAGTGATTAAGATCAAGCATAAAGAATATGTGCAGTAGCACCCAATTGTTTATTAAATGGATCTAATAAGTTAAAGGAACGACATTCATCTTGAGTTTAAATTACAAATTATTAAAAAACTACTAATGTAAACTCCTAAAATAAACAGTTTTTAATCTTTAATTAAATTGAACATATTGATAATATTTTGTTAAATTTTTCGCAGCGTTAAATCTATAAATACTACTACCAAAATTTAATTTTGCTTTTACCTAATAAAATGATAAATGCACATTTCAAATTCATTTACATATTTCGCTGCTTTAGCAATGAGAGAATTTATTCACATCTATTGTCTAATTTTAGATATTTGGATGATTTATTGTACCTATAATTTTAATAGTAAATAGTATTGTGTTTTATTTTTCATTTACCTATCTATAGAAAAACGTTACAATATAATACAAGTTTTTAAGATATAATAATTTGTTATTTTCAAACTTTTAATAGAGTATATAAAATTAAATTTTAAAATAATTTAAAATTTCGATATTTTAATCTTTTAAGTACTTAAGATAAGTAATATTATTATTTTGATATTTTAAAATTTCTTGATTTGTAGATTTTGAGATTTTTAAATATCAAATATTTTTAAATTAATGAGATCTTGAGATTTTGAGGTATTAAGGATTTGACATTTTGAAATTTTGATATTTTAAAATTAGGAGATTTTGAGATATTGAGATTTTTATATATTAAAGTTTTGAAATTTTGAGAGTTTGAGATTTTAAAATTTTAAAATTTTAAAATTTTAGGATTTTGAGATTTAAGATATTTGGGTTTTGTAATTTTAAGATTTTGTGATTTTAAGATTCGGGCGGTTTAACCATTTAAAATTTTCTGATTTTGAGATTTTAAGACTTTTAGAATTTATGATTTTGAGATTTTGAGGTATTAAAATTTTGAGATTTTGAGATTTTGAAATTTTAAAATTTTAAAATGTTGGGATTGTGAGATTTTAAGATTTTCAGATTATGATATTTTGAGATTTCGAGATGTTTGGTTAAGATGGGGTTTTACTTTTGATAAAGTATATAAAATTCGACTTTAAAATGTTAAATTTCAATTAAAAATTTCGAGATTTTCAAATTTTAGGGATTTTAGATTTTGAGATATTCTCATTTTGACATTTTGAGATATCTTAATTTGGATATTTTGATGTTTTAAGATTTTAAGATTATAAAATAATGGAATTTTTAAATTTTGAGATACTTAGATTTTGAGGTTTTGAGATTTTGACATTTTGAGATTTTGACATTTCGAGATTTTGAGGTTTTGAGATTTTGAGATTTTGAGATTTTGAGATTTTGAGATTTTGAAATTTTGAGATTTTGAGATTTTGAGATTTTGAGATTTTGAGATTTTGAGATTTTGAGATTTTGAGATTTTGAGATTTTGAGATTTTGAGATTTTGAGATTTTGAGATTTTGAGATTTGAGGTTTTGACAACTTAGGAAAAGACATAAGAAGAAAAAATGTGAAAAAAAGAAGAAAACCTTTTTACAACACAGAACAAGACAAACACAACAGGTATATAATCACTATAAACGAATTAGATATAAAACGAATACTTTAGTTAGACAAATGAAAAAGGAACATTGGCAGAGGTTCTTAAAACAGATGGAACACGACTTCTACGGAACAGAAAAATAAATATGGAGAATGATTAGAGGACAAAGAAGAGAGGTGAACGAACTAATAAAAACGAAACACATTCAGAAGGAAACATGGGTAGACTACTTTCGATTCCTATTTGCTAAAGGTGACGATAATAAACCACCAACATTAGAAGTGACGACAAACGAAGAAATAAATATTAAGGAGAAAGAGGTGAAGAAAGCATTAAGAAAATTTAAAAAAACAAAATCCCCAGGAGAGAACAGAATACCGAACGAACCCCTAAAGTACGGAGGACCAGATCTGACCTATTAAAGTAATTATTAAAACTATTAAAACTAATCCAAAAAATTATAGAACAAAACAGAATTCCTCAAAAATGGGAGACAAATCGGACTCGGAAAATTACAGATTAATTCATTTATTATACACAACATTAAATTTAACAACCAAAGTGATAACAGATATACTGAATGGAATTATAATACTAGCAGAAGAAAAACAAGGTTTTACGTCGGGAAGATCATCCACCCACGCTACATTTATGTTGAGGCAAGTGCAAGAGAAATCGATGAAATACAAAAAAACCGGCATATCTGTTTCGTGAACCTTAAGAAGGTATTTGACCGGGTCAAATTAAAGGACGTTATCCACATATTGTACGCAAGAGAGATCCCTCTAGATATTACCAAAAACTATCTCCTATGTAGACGACGCAGTACTACTCTCTTAAAGTGAAGTCTATTTATAACGGATACTGCTCAAATTTAATATAACCGTCAGACAATTTAACATGTTAATTTCCCCAAAAAAAGACAAAATGCATGGTTACAACAGAAAAGTTACTAAGATGTAAATTAAAGCTGGAAGGTCAGATAATAGAACAAGTGATGGAGTTTAAATATCTAGGCATCACATTATCTAGCTAACAAAAGCTCGAAACTAAAGTGGAAGACCAAGTGAATAGAGTAAACAGAGCCGCAGGGCTGCCTGAATGAAACCATATTGAGAAATAAAAATATCGGGAAAGAAATGAAAGGCAGAATTTACAAAACAGTCATCAGACCAATAATCACATACGTGGCAGAAACACGACCTGACACAGAAAGGACAAAAAGGATGTTAGAAACAGCAGAGATAAAAACACAGAAAAATTGATGGCAAGACACTATGCAAGAACTAGGTAAGAAATAGAAGAGTAGAATGAAGCGATCATATAAACTGAATGACAACAAATGTACTGGTAAAGACAACACGAGGCGGTCTTCCAATAGGAAGACGATCAGTAGAAATACCACGAAAACGATGAAACGACAGCTTACTGGAGGCACATTGAAAACCAGATAGTGTCATGTCTACATAAAAAGAACAAGAAGAAGAAGACGATCTTTTTAACAAAAATGTAACAAATAATAAATGTTGTACCATTTTCAGAGTTTTTATCCAAATATTAAGTAGCTTATCTCATATACACCTAAAAATACACTGATGATGGACTCTATATATATATATATATATATATATATATATATATATATATATATATATATATATATATATATATATATATATATATAAATATATATACATCCCGCTATCATTTAGAGCTCTTTTCACGTTGCAGTAATTTAGCATCACCAAGAAATGCTATCATTTTCTATTTATAAGTCGTGTATGTTCGTTTAGTGCACCTTTGTAGGCTTGGACCGTTATCGGTTTTTCAATAATCCGATTTTTTTATATATTAAATTTTTTACATCAAACCATCATTGTAACCACGGGAGGTAAAATTACTGTATTTGGTATCATTTTAAAGCCAATAGATGTTGCCAGTGTTAATACTTAGAATAATATTCGAAAACATAAAAATATCGATCGGTTTGGGTTCAAGTTCAAATGAAGACATTGAATCTACCTGTCGGCCGGCTGGTTTTAGCCGACTGGCGTCAACCAACTAGTTTTTTATATCAACGTTCAGTTGTTTTTATTCAATTTAGATATTTTTTCCCAGAGAGTTGTGTAGGGGAATATTTTACATATTTTAATTTCCAAGCTGTTTAATCGAAGCTATCAGTGAATAGTTTAAGATAAATATTAGGTGTTTATGGGATTAAGTCAAAAATATTGGTCGTGATTGTGATGAGAATCACATTTTTAATTATTTAATGTTTGACATTTTGATTTCCATTCAGGAAATCGTTCTCAAAAAACGTTTTTTGTACAAAATGTGTATACACATTTTTACATAATTTGTACAATAAACAAGGTTAAATATTGGAAATCGTATCGTTAAATATTAGTTAATTAAAAATGTAATTTTCATCTCAATATCGACCAATAATGGTGGCTTAATCACATCAAAAAATAATATTTGACTTTGACCATGCCATAAGAAAGTAGTTCACGGAACCTCGCTAAATAGTTTAAAAAAATCTTATGCAGAAATTTAAATTCTAAATAGTATGAGGGGTAGCCGACGAAAAATTCGTAAAGACGTACAGTTGATTTTGCTTTGTTTTTTTAAACAATCTTAAAAGGCAAAAAAAATAATTTTTTGCTTATTAAACGTTTTCTATACATTCTAAAGAAAAATATTTCAAAGTTGTAGACCATAAAAAGTTTTTTATGTAGAGAAATACCAAATTTAAATACATAAATAATTGAGATAATTCCAAAAAACCGTAAACTTTAAGATATTATGTTTGTAGTAATTTATAAATGTTAATAACTTTGATTTTTGCCTAACGACAGGTAATATAGCTACTTGAAATTATGGCAATTGATGATTAAAGTGTGCTAAATATCAAGCAGATCAACAAATATTTTACAATGTATTCAATTTCTTTATCACAGAAAGCGATTATTTAAACAACTGTAGTTGTCCAAACAGTATGACTCTACCAGTATTTTGTAACTTGCAATTGATTCTTTGCGCTTTCAGTTTTAGGGTATATTAAAAAAACTTTAACATATTATTAAATTTATTATTAAAAACCAGTTTCAATAGGGGACTTTTTAGTTTTTAGACCACTTCACGTTTATATTGTTCTGAAGCTATTTTCTTGTGGCATTTTAAATTAACTACTATTAAAATGGGAATAAGCCACAATTAAAGGTTAAAATACGTTTATTGACGTTTCAATTACCACTTCTGAAATCGTTCTCAAAATACAAACATTAGTATTTATAAACTAATGTGTGTAATTTGAGAACGATTTCCGAAGTGGAAATTGAAACGTCAATAAACGTACTTTAACTTTTAATTGTGGCTTATTCCCATTTAAATAGTACTTAATCTACGTCTATCTTCACATCTAGCTTTTTTAGATGACGAAGGCATATTATTTACATCCATTTTTTTATAAATACTATAACTCACTTTTACGGAGGTAATTAACAATAACAGCGTTCTACTAGAAACTGTCAAATTACGACTTCCAATACTATAAGGCCACTTGAGGCACAATATGTTTTTACTCAATAATAGTTCCTGTATAAGAAAAATTGTTTTTTAATGTGCTTCATTGAAGCACACTAGCACATATTGCAGTTTTGCCATCACATTCTTCAGAGTATGTTTTAACTTATTTTACTTTCTACTAGTCATGCTTCTTCTTAAAATTTTGTAACATCTTGTACACTTTCTTTTCTTTGTATTATTTATATCGCTTTGCCTGAGATGGTACAACTATGATGTTTAAATGTTGCAAGGATTAAAACTGGTCTTTCAGTGTTCTATTGCTTAAATATTATTATCTGGTATTCTGAAAATGTTGACATTTTTTCCTGATCTGATCTTCCTCAACTAACGTCATCTTTCTTAATTGGTGGGTTGTGTTGTTCAGGTCTCTTTAAGTGTTTTTGTTGCTATCCATACTGAATGATCTTCTTTAGACAATGTACTAATGTAGTGTTCAAATGTGACATGCGTGCATCATGTAGCGCTGATCTTAATTGTCTGATTAGTCGATTATATTTGTGTTCGTCATTAAGATTTCGGCTTCTTGGTCATTTACCTCTTGCTCTTCATTTTTCGACTATTAGTTGTATAATATAATTCGGAGTGTTATTTGTGTTTTCTTGATTTGGAATTGTTAATCGTGTAGCTCCATATGAAATAGTAGAAGATGAAAACGGCAGCATATTCATCCATAAAAAAGGAAACGCGATAAAGATATCTGAAACAACTGTTTTATGTTATAAGAGATGAAATAGTCCGAAATTACCAAAACAGGTGAACAGGGCACTATAAAGAGGAAGTAGAATTAGCTATGAAATAGCTTGAATGGGGAAAAGAAATAAGCTTAGACCAAATACCAGCAGGAATTATTCAACTGAGGAAAAAAATTAAATGGATAGCAATATTCACTCCATTTACAGAAAAGAAGGTGACCCGCAAAAATTTTAAGAACTTCTTTAATAGCTTCCAGTCAACAATTTCCTAATCATGTTTAAAAAACGTACGGAATGCACTGTATATACTAACCTAAGTCGTCAACATACTTGTTGTTGCAGTTATGTATTACGATCAACTTAAAGGTTATGCACGGGTCCCCTTGTATAGGTACACAGGCATGCACCCGTGCGGGAGAAAAAAGATTTGTCATACCGTTACATTATGTCACATTTTAACGTCGAATATTTTATGGTCCCCTTTGGGTTATAAAACAAATGATCGACTTTTACTCGCACAGATCCCGCCTATGTAATTTTACAACGCGAGTCGTTTGCTGGGTATTAAAGAACCGTCTATGGCCATCATATAATTTTACGCTAATATTTCACGTTCTACGACGCATTCCACGTTTGACGTACTGTCTTGTTTAGTTTTCTGTCATTCTATTTGTTAAATCCTATCTCATTCTCGTCACAGCGTCAAGGAGCAGTAAATGTGTGCAGTGAACGGGAGGAATATGTTTAACAGTGAACGTTGGAAATTTTTCGAGTTTATCATATCTTCTTCTTTGAGTGCCTCTCCTATCGGAGATTGGATATCATTAGGGCGATTCTAATTTTATTTACTGCTGTTTTAAATAATTCGTTAGTGGTACAGCCAAACCACTCTCTTAAATTTCTCATCCAGGATATTCTTCTATGGCCTGGATTTCTGCGTCCTTGGATTTTTCCTTGCATTATATTTTGTAGGAATGTGTACTTTTGTCCTCTCGTCAGGCGGCCAAAGTCTTCAAGTTTTCTCTTTTCTATATTCAGTATAACTTCTGGATCGTTATTTATTCTACGTATTACCTCTTCATTTGTAATTTTATCCACCCAACTTATTTTTAGTATACGGCGGTAGCACCACATCTCAAAGCTTTCAAGATTTTTAACATTCTTCTGTTTAAGAGTCCATGCCTCAACACCGTTAAGCAAAGTACTGAATACAGTACTTTGTAGAGTAAGTAGTTAACTAAGTAAGTACAGAGTACAGAATAAGTAGTTAACTAAAAGTGGACGTATGCAAAGAGATGTACGACGTAATCGTATGGTATTCGCTAAATCCTGTCACGTAATATGCCTCACACCTCTGTGCGGTAATTCGTTTTATTGCTGCCAGTTTAAGGTGTTATTAGATGCCGCCATGTTAATTGCTCTCCACCATCGTATTATCTCCGTTAAATCCTATCATTTTAGGCTCCATATGTCATGATTAGACCTATAGGACCGGAGATACGCAACTAAGGCTCTTTTGACATAACATATATAGGAGCAAAGATATATACCTAAGGTCCTTTTGACGTGTTGATGTATTTGATTTCTACGTCGTAGTATTCTATTGGTTAAATGGTACCATTTGAGGTACTATACGTCACGATTGGACTAATAGGATCGAAGATACACAACTAAGGCCCTTTTGCCAGGCTACTCTATTTAATTTTTATATCTTATTATATTCTATTAGTTAAATTCTATCATTTGAGGTACGAAACGTCACGATTGGACTAATAGGACCGCAGATACATAACTAAGGCCCTTTTGACAAGCAAATGTATTTTATTTTTCTATCTTATTGTATTCGATTGGTTAAATCCTATCATTTCAGGTACTGTACGTCACGATTGGGCCACTAAAAACGAAGATACGTAACTAAGGCCCTTTTGACGTGATGCTGTATTTGATTTCTATGTCATTGTATTCTATTGGTTAAGTGCTATCATTTGAGGTATCGTACGTCACGATTGGACTAATAGGACCGAAGATACATAAATAAGGCCATTTTGACATGCTACTCCATTTAATTTTTATACTTCATTGTATTTTATTTGTTAAATCCTTTCATTTGAGGTACTGCACGACATGATTGGACTAATAGAACTAAAGATACACAACTAAGGCCCTTTTGACATTGTTCTGCATTTGATTTTTCTATTCCATTGTATTCTTTATGTTAAATCCTATCATTAGAGGTACTACACGTCACGATTGGACTAATAGGACCGAAGATACGTGACTACGGCCCTTTTAACATGTTGCTGTATTTAATTTTTTTATTTCATCGTTTTCAATTGGTTAAATCCTGTCGTTTGAGATACTGTACGTCACGATTGGACTTATAGAAACAAAGATATATAATTAAGGCCTTTTTGACATGCTGCTATATTTGATTTTTTTGTCTTATTGTATTGTATTGGTTAAATCCTATCATTTGAGGCGCTGTACGTCGCGACTGGACCAATTGGAGCGAAGATACAATAGGTAGTTGCAATATATCATAACCCGTTACTTTTAACCAAACATGATGCCAGAATGATTTGTGGATGAAAAAAATATATATATTCTTAAATTTACTATTTCGTTGTGGGTAATATTATATTCAACAACGATGCCAAATTTCTGATGCGAAAATGATTGATAATGAAAGTGGGATATACATTTTCATGTATATAATGGCAGCGAGTAAACGGTAAAACCCTGAACTAAATATATATAATATTTTCACTGTACCATCATTTTAGACTCAAACATTTTCTGGAATAAACTTATATAACTCAGTAAGGGATAAAAAGAGAAAGCGGATATTTTAATATACCAACACGGTATCAAAACTCTAATCAATGAGATGGTTAAAATTCTTGTAACAAGTACAGGAAAAAAGTTATTAAGGTCTTGTAAAGTAGCGTCGATATACAGATGCTAATTTGCAAGACGATGCTAAATTGATGGTAAAAGCATAATGTATCGATGCGAAAATGATGGTAGGATTTAAAAGACCAAAAGGGTCTTTTAAATTATACACTTTTGTATAACGGATTTTTAAATAAAAGTTTTGGGATTTACGGTATACAGCAATCTAATTTTTTTTCCTAGTGGATTGTGGCATCATTTATTCTTTCGAATAAAAAAAGATTAAAGTTAAAGTTCAGACGTTCGTCAAGTCTATATATCGCGAAACGAAATGGAACAACAATCTACTTATTGATATTTTAAACTGATTTTTGAAATATAAAATCAAAATGGAATTGCTCGTTTTGAAACTACTTGAAATAAACTTTCATCTCGTATTATTTGTTTTTTCTTATTTTGATCTCTAACCTATTAAAAACTGGCCTCGACAAACGCTGAAATGGCTTTTTCGGCATTTTTATTATTTTTATTTGCATTTTACGCTTAAAGTAAGAATTTTACGAAAAAATCACAAGAATATGTTTTGTCTTAGAATAACCCCAATTATTAAAAAATATATTATTTCAAAGCAAAAAATTAAATTTTTTATAACTTGTTTAAAAATTGTTATGAATAAAACGGTTGCCATGGAACATTTCAGTTAACTTTTAAACATATATTGGCACTATATTCTACCGATTAAAACAAGTTTCAGATTGTTGGTATGAAATCGACCTTTTTCGACAAAAGCCTTATTCCTATTCCCGTTCATCCTATTTTCCCACTGATAATTCTAGACGTTCCATGTTTCGTAAAATATTCTCTTTTATCTTGATGAACGAGTATTGTAGTCTAAAAAAGCTGGTTCGAATGCCAAGTAGCACTATTATAAACCAAATATATTACGGAGTATATGTACGACTAGACTCCAATACGTGTTTTAGGGTAAAGTGCAATGGATAAGTAACAGGAACATACATTTGGGATATCCATTTAGGTTTATTTTAATTATAGTTTCTAGCCGTGTTTCTAGAGACTCCTAATAAGACTTTTTTTATTATTAAGTGACAATAATTGTGGATTGCTGAATATTACTACAGTATCTATTTATTTAAATTTGGTGTAATTTTTGTAGTTAAGTAAACTAGGGTAATTCTAGGAGAGATGGCGTACAAAATTTAGAACTTCGTTATAATCTTTATTTGAAAAGATACAAAATCTTCTTAATCAACACCAAAGATAGGATGAACACACTTGACAAAAGTGGTATTTACAAATTAAAATGTGATGATTGTGATGCCTCTTATGTAGGTAGAACCATTAGAAAGTTATCCACTAGAGTTTCAGAACATTTGAAAAGACCAAACTCTTCAAGTTTTGGTCAACACTTATTATCCAGTAAACACAATTTTAACATCAACACTGGTTCATCTATCTTACATGACATTAGTAGAAAGAAAAACTATATGGAGTTGGATTTATTGGAAGATCTGGAAATTACAAGGGAAACAAATGAAAACTCTCACTGTCTTAATACTCAAATTAATTTAAATTGTACTAAATTTAAACCTATTTTTAAAAACTTTATTACAGCTTCACCTCGTAGGGGACCCAGCTCGACTGTTTAGACTTCCTGCACTGAGCACATCCATAGTAATTTTATAGTTATACCATTGACTGTGGGTTCAACTGAACTACTTGGATTACACCCCATTTATAAACTTTGCTTTCCATTTTGATTTTCAATTATTAGTATTTTAATTACGTAGTCAGATCTCTTCCTTTCTACATTACAGATAGTGCATGGTAGACCATTTTATTGTAGTCAACCACCCACTGTTTAACATATTGTTTAGTCCGCTTCTTGCATTCTTACTTTTCGTCTATTTCAGTTGCTCTCAAACTAACACCTTAATTATTACAGACATGTTCGAGTGTGAGATCTGGATTATTCAATCTACTTAAAAAATTTCATCAGTGACCTCCTATAGTAGTGTCAGTTGGACTTTTGGTCAATACTTAGTTTCATAGAATTGTAAAAGGTGCAGATCACATATCTATGATTGTGACTGCTCATCCAAGTTGTCATTTGTCACATGTCACTCCAACATTTCCGTTAGATCAGGAGCCATTCTGTCTCCGGCTTCTTCAAGTAATGTAGCCTTCCTTAAATTATTTTAAAGTGTTTGTTTGTCCATTTGTAGTGTAGTGTAATGTACATTTATATGTTTATGACATCCTGTACTTGCCGGATAGGCCACAATTGACGAAGTAAGTCTATAAACGTTAATCATATAAAAACCTTTTTTCAACCATAAAACTTCGAGTTTTTATCGAAGTTAATCAATTTCTTTGGTTATAAAAAAACGTTTCTTGGCTTATTTCAGATGCCCCTGAAGATGATCTAGGGATCGAAAGTACTTGGGCAAGATTTAATTAAACTGTGCTCGATATATGCCTTTTATCTGATTAAAGTTTATTAAGTAATTGTTTTTTGATTGACTTGTTTACTAAATTTTTTTAATTGAAACTCATTCATACAATAGTTTTCATTCACAGTTCCAAATGCTATGAACCTTGGACTGTGGAAGTTGAATCAATCTTCACCTGTTGGCTGCCTAGCCAGTCACAACGTAGATATTATAATATATGATATTTTGGATTGACCTCGTTTGCTTTGTTCATTAGTTTTCTAAACCAATCACTGGGGTGAAAATGATGATCTTCACCACCTTTTGCTTTCATTTTTTGGCTTTTATGACAAGTTGTCATCCAAATTTATCATATTCTTTAAATGTACCGTTCTATTGCACTAGTGGTTGGTATTTCGCCTTGCTGTTCTGTCATATTTTGACCTCAAGGCCACTGTCTTTTCACGTTGTTGGCGTGGATGTTACACCTGTTAGATTCATTTACCTGCGGCACATAGTAAGCTAAAGACTGGTAACTTCATTTTACTTTTAAATATTATATTTTAATCTTAACCTATTCAATGTTACCTAAAGTCAAAATTAAATTTAACTGATAATATATTGTTGGAAGTGCATCTTATGATCTTTCTAGTTCTCTACATATCAATTTTAATATTTTTTACTTAAGTTTTTTACAATAATTTTTATATACATGTATGATTATCACATGTTTTTTTGCTGCGCTAAGTTTGTTAATTTGTAAACTGTACCTAGTTTTAATTAATTTTTTATACAATTTGATCTCTTAATGTATATTGTCGTAAGCGTTTTTACACATTTAATATCATTGACTGCTACATGTCTTTTTAAGGTTACACACATGTTATAACTTTTCTATGGATGTTTGGTTTTTCATATTGTTCTTTTTAGATGAACTGATGATGCTTTCTAAGTAGAAAGCGAAACGTCTTTAATAAGTAGATGAAGTAGCCACCTTCTTTGTCTTTTATTTTTCCGCTTTGACCGAAAAACCCACCACTTTTTGAGTGTTTCTTAGTTTATATTGTTTTTGTCATTGTAATAGTCTTCTTTATGATGATGGTCTAAAAATTTATAGAGTTATACAAAATTCCAATGACTAGTTTACTAAAGCATGATTTAAGTAGATTAATGGATTGGTGTACCATAAATGCTTTGAATTTGAACATACATAAATGTACGGTAATGCGATTTTTTAGAAACAAACATCCGATTTCATTTGGGTACCATATTGGACCAAATATTTTATAGGTAATCACAACTTTAAAGGATCTTGGTGTAATTTTTGTCCCTGCAGTAAGCTTCGGGGACCACTTTTCTTACGTTTCTAATAGATTCATGAAACTTTTAGGTTTTAGGAAACGTAGCCTCTCTGAATTAGATAATATTTATTGTCTCAAAATATCTACTGTTCCCTTATTAGATCGGTTTTGGAATATGGTAGCAATATTTGGTCTCCTCGTTATAAATGCTACCAAAATCTATTAGGAAGAGTATAGAAAAAGTTCCTAAGATTTATTGCTTTAATTTGAGAATACCTGTAAATGCAATTGAATACATTGTGTTGCCATCTTTACTTAAGTTGCATACTTTTGAAGAAAGAAGAATATTGCTAAATGTAGCATTTATATATAAATTAATACCAGGAGGCATTGATGCTAGTGCTTTTTTTGAAAAAGGTTTACTTCCGTACTCCCTGTAGAGATATCAGATCCCAAGACTTATTTTATTTAGAATTTCATAATCAAACTTATACTATAAATAAACCCTTACTAAGAATCGGTAGAAATGCAAACAAATTTAGTAGTAATAATATTTTTTATTTATCACTAAGTACTTTTAAGAATACGACCGAAAATACCTTTTTAGGTAATCACATTGTGCTTTAATAGTTTAAGCTAAATTTAAGTTGATTTGTAAAAAAGTTAGGCCGTGTATAAATATTACATTACATTATTCAAACGAAAGAACTGTGGAAACTTAACATTATCTCCGAATATTATGGTTGTGTATAAACACTTTGAAATATCCTTCTTCTTGTCTTCTTTTAAATATTGCATGTTTTTCTAATCTTGGAACACTTAACATTTTTAACATTTTTTAATTTTTTTTTACTAGCAGGTATTTTAACAATAATTGTTTTCTTTTACACACGTTCATCGGTGCAACAAAACCACTTGTTCACTAGACAACGGAAAACTCACTAATCAAATCGTCGCTTCAGTAAAAACACTTCGCCTGCGATCATCGCTTAGCATTCAGTGCTTAGCGACGATCGCTCAACCATGATTGCAACAGACGTCCCAGTAAAAACACATTTGGAGAGAGTGGAGAGAAACATAATGTAATGAGAAACAGGTATGAACCCTGTTACTATGAGAGAGATGATCGTGAAGATAACGGGAAGTAAGAAGGGATGGAATATTGTACATAATTACATTCGAACAGTAATAACAAAGAAAGAAGAAGAAAAGAAACACTACCTCGAGCAACGACAGAGATAAGATATAGATCAGAGAAGGAAGTGCTCCGAAAGTGTCGTCAGCCTTGCAGCGGCTATCCATCCCACTTTCGGAGTACGGTGCGTGCGACAGTCAAGAAGAGGGTGGTTTTAGTTGGTAGGCAGGATAACAGGAAGCAGGAAAACGGGCTTGGATGTAATCCTTTACCCTGAATCCAATACACGCCAGCCAGCCCTAGGGATGGTTTAACCTGGTACAGTTTTTAGAAATTTCCACTCTCAAAGAACAAAAAAATTAAAAACGTACCTTAAAATTGGGGCTATTTCTCCTACATTGGACAAAATATTAAATGAGATTGCAGACAATAAGAATTTTATGAAACTTGCGTAAACTACTTGAAGAGATCTTGATATGGTTTTATTGCATTTATTTTATTGATTTCCGACTTGTAATTTAATTCTCCATTAACTCTCACTACTTCTCGTTATTCCATTCTGTTATATTCTATGTATTTATTACCACACATATTCCGATAAAATAAAACGTATCAGCAATCTCGTGTCAGCTAGAATCGATATGCTATTGTATATATAGAACAATAAATAGTATAGAGATCGGAGATCAATTAAAAGTTTCTACTTGTTCATTAAAAAGCTATGTTTTTATAAAACCTTTTTACGGTCTATTGTGTAAAATGTTCTTCAAAAATATGAAATATTGGTAGAAAGTCTTGAAACCAAACTTATTTGGTTTAACAATGGAGTAAAAAATAGTTATTTTAAAACTATTTTAAGCTTCACTGATTAATTATTTAAATTCACAAGTTTAAATATTTCTCTTGTAAACATTTTAAATCATTTAAAGTGAAGAACTGCCTTTTAACAACTGATGCATCTTAAAACCGAACAATAATTTTTTGGAGTAGGTGGTGTTTCAATAACTGCTTGGCAACGTCTTTTCATTCTGTCATACTGAAGTGTTAACTCTATTTGTTTAAAACAAAAAGAAATCAAACGATTTTTACCTGGCAAAACCGAATTCAAATTTTTACCACTGAGCTTCCTAAAACTTGCGAAGCAAACAGCTTGATGAATTACTCGGCAAGGGAATCTCAAATTGCATTCCACATGCCATGATGAAAGGCCATTCAATTTTGACCATGATGAACGGCGTGTGGAATGCAATTTTAGATTCCCTTGCCGAGTAATTCATCAAGCTGTTTGCTTCGCAAGTTTTAGGAAGCGCAGTGGTAAAAATTTGAATTCGGTTTCGCCAGGTAGAAATCGATTGATTTCTCTTTTTGTTTTTAGATGGCGTAGTAACGTCCGTATATAGTTATTTTGATAACTATTGTCTAGGACGGGAAAGATTTTTGTTTTGGTTCAGAGTAGTGGCTATACCGCTCTGAGGAGACCTAAAGAGGTTGAAATACGTATAAGCGGCTGTCTCTGCCCTGTATCAAAACAAAAATCTAATACCGTCATTATGTTCTATTTGTTTGATTGACATATAAAGTATTGTAAATATGTAACATATTGTCATTATAGTGGAAATAAAAAACTTAATTGAAACATAGTAAAACTAATAGAAAAATCAACTTAATTAACCAATTTACGGCCAAGGATCATATTTAAATCTTAAACACTAAAGTAATACATCTGTATTAAAAAAAAATTAAATTAATTATTTCTTAAAATAAATGGTGTTGCGTATAGGCATCAATGGCTTGAATCGTTAAGTGATATTGCCGAAAACAGTCGGCGTGTAAATAAATTGTACAATTTTCAGAAATATAAAATGTTTGACTTTTACACACACGACATCTTCTACGAGAATCAATTCTATGATAATACAATGCCTACTTAATCATGGGAATCAATCCTTACTTCATTGGATGGTTTTAAAGGAAGCACCCCTGGCGACGAAATTCTTCATTTTCAGAAGTTGGACAACGATAAATGATTAAAAATTCAGTTGTGGCATTTTCCCATTATGCACAGTATTGTACATTTTTCAAGCATTTACAACAGTACTGTCAATTGCATTTATAAATAATGGCCACTACCATTTCTTACCCAACACATGGGATCTATAGTTTGCTAGAGGTAAGGAAAAAAAATATAGCTAGTTGTGTGACTAACGTCTCTTTCTTTTTGTTTTCTATTATAATAGAATATCCTAATTCAGATCTGAGAGGTCCTATAATATAATGGGTGCTGGTTGCTGTTACAATGGAATTACTGTTTTATTTCAAGAAAGAAATATAAGTTAATTCCTCAAACTGTGAATCATAGAAGCCCCTCACCTGTTTTAAGAAAAATTTACTTGGTATCAAAGGACAGTTTCTTGTTCGGTTTTTGCAATAGTCCCTGTGGCGAAAAAGCCTGATGCTTTCAAAAGAGACAACAGTTTGTAAGACGCAAAAAAGTTATTAAAGAAGATATCATAATTCTGAACATTTTTTACATGTAACAAAAGTTTAAGAACTACACTCGCGCCAAGTCTAAGAACAGTTTATATTTCCACATCTCCCCCGTAAGGAACCATTTACTCATTAATAGACAAGTACATAAAAAAATTCCAAACCTTAAAAATTTCTAATTAAGTGAGTCAAAAAGTGACGAAGTTTTGTAAATTTGTCAGTTACATCCAGGTTGTTCATATCACTTAAATGTAGGTTCCGCTTTATTAATCTGAACTTATTCTGACTCATACATTTTCTGACAATATTCACAGCTTTATTCTCATCTAAAAACGAATACCTATCAATCTGCGGTAACGTATGGTATCCTGACAAAAGTATGATTCCCAGAAAATTCAGCTGTTTTTCTCGTGATGGATGGAAGTCATGTCTGATATTGTTTCGTACGTATTGTTCCGAAAACTGAATAATCTATTTCATTAGGTTCTTATTGATAAAATTAAAAAAATATCCAATGGTGACAGGCCCCTTAAATTCGTCTTTAAGTTCTTGAATTTGTTTATCTTCTTTCGATACAGGTAGATTCTGGTTCACGAATTGTCCAGCTCTCTAAATCGACTTGCCACTTCCTGCTATTGCTTCTAAACCTTTGGATGTTGTGTTGCTAAATTTTGATTATCAGATTCCTTATCTAGTTCGTCTAGGCTAAAATGAATCTCAAAAGTCCCTGCTAGGGCAATATTCTGGCATTATTTGCAAGATTCTCTCGAAATCTTCCTGGCCTCTCAGTTTATTTATCTAGGGTGGAATATAGAAACGAAAAATTGACTGAGTAATACTTAACAGAAAAAACAATATGTTTAAACATGCACAAACCTCCAAATATAAATATATACTTACCATTATAATCGCTCAACTCACTCTAACGTACCAGCTACCTCTGCGTTGAGAATTTCGGCATATTTTGTATAAAATAAATCAGAAACACGCACTCGAACTCGATCAGATAAAGACTAAACAGTTTGTAGGGTACGTCTGGACAAAAGCTGTTTATGTGCTTCCCCTAACATTATTCTCGTACTTCCCAAGACTTTTTTTTTGACATTTTACACTCATTCGGCCGTTGATGCAAATACGCAACAACATAATTTTAGATCTAATTTAGGTCATGTACGTCAAGCATTTAAATTGTATTATGAATTTTAAAATATATTTAATAAAAGGTAAGAACCAAAATTTTGAAACTGATACTATTTGTATAAAATTTTGATTTTTGAAAATTTAACAACAAAATTAGTTTTTCTTATTACAAATAATATTACAAATAATAACACACGTAATTTAAATATTTACAAAAACTGATTTTACTTCGACTGGGGTAGTCGTGTTGTAGCGATTATATTTTACCTACCACATTGTGTATCATTTATAAGGGGTTGAAACTGGGGACATAAATTACTGGTCTGAAGATGGGGTAAGCAAACAAACCGAAACGTTTTCGAACGGCTACTCTTAGTTTGGTGGGAGAGCTGGGTCGTAAGTAAGTGAATCAAAGAGGAACTGAAGATTTTTGGAAGCTGAAACGTTAATCTCTTGAATACCAAAAACCAAGAAATTATTCAAGAACTGAAACACCATAAACCATATGCACCATTTCAGAATCTAAGAAAGTGGATTAAGGCAATATAAGGTACCAGAATCATATACTATTTCCAAACAGGGCAAAACTGAAAGATAATATTACAACTAGTGGCGTAGAGGTAATAGGACAAGAAGAAATCAACACACATAGACCAAAAACAACTAATCGTGGTTTATACATAAAGTAAAAATAGCAACTATGTAAAAAAGAGATGCCATCATAGGAGAAATGAGCCACAAAAACCCGGAGACCTACGAAATTTACAAAAAAATTAAAAACAGAGTGAACGGTAAGAAAAAGAAATTAAAGCAAATATAATGTGAAACATTCTTAGTAGAAATGAGCCATGACACTCATGAAGGTCAACAGAAGGTATTAAATAAGCTAAGAGGAAGACTGAAGAAAATAAATGAGGAAATTCAAACAAACATTATAAAACCTGAAACGTAGACAGGACACTTTAATTATATATACAATAACATTGATATATTCACCGAAAAACAACACAAAAGTAAATCAAATATTGAGAAAATATATTAACAATGAGGAAGATACAACTAGAGATTAGTTACAAATAAAAATCAAGAAAATAAAAAACAAAAAATTGCCAGGAACTGATGGTATCAGTAACGAGCTTATTAAGTAGGGTAGCCCAAAAATCGTGACCAAATTGACAAACATTTAAAAAAAAAAAATAAGATATGGTACTATACCGGAGGAATAAAGAGCAAACAAAACAATACCAATTTACAAAATAGGATTGAAAACCGACCCATATAATTAACGAGGAATAAAGCCTCGGACACATAGAACGCGATCGACTTGTATTACAGAGTATAGCATTATCCTCGTTCCACAGAGCGCTATCTGTTGCAGCGAACCCATTTTATCGCTTCGCCAGGCGATACAGTTGTACAAAATTAGAGAGTGATTGCGCGATCTGTTTGGTCAAAAAGAATTGCTCATTGAAAAGTGCAAAAATATCTATATTTGTTTGGCACTTTCCATAAATACTACAAAAATGTGGTAAATAAGGACGAAGCAAGGAACAAAGTAGCTGCAGAACGGAATACTACAAGTATGTCTTTAATCTTACACAAATCACACAATATTTCGACCTATGTGATGCCGCGACAGATCGCGTCCTGTGTGCCTAGCGTACGTTTTGTTTGTAATTTACTTTACGTAGAATTCTCCTTTCCAATCACAGCAGTTGTTGTGTTACGTCGCGAACGAACATGACATATATATTTGCCCTAGTCAATCATAGGTCTGATAAATGTTTTGTACTTACGTTTGTTTAACTGCACATGAATGTGTCCGTCCAAATTTTCCACATAAAGACTTGAGTAGACTGACTCTTTTCTTTACCCCATTACTTCTCTAGTATAGCGTATCTGTAAACACATCTGTTAATGATGTGTCTTCTTCTTCTTGATGTGCCTATCCGTTACGAATGTCGGCGATCATCATGGCAATCTTTATCTTATCTGCAGCAGCACGTAAAAGCTGCACAGCTGTTGTATTGAACCAGATTCTGAAGTTCTTTAACGAAGATGTTCTTCTTCTTCCTGGACATCGTTTTCTAAATATTTTTCCTTGCAGGATGGCTTGAAGGAGAGCATATCTGGATTCGTTTCGCATAATATATCCGAAGAATTGTATCTTTCGAGATTTGATGGTGGTCAGTACCTCTTGGTTCTTACTCCTTTTTCTGAGGACCTCCTCATTTGTGACTCGGTCAGTCCACGGGATCTTAAGTAGCAGTAGACAGAGAAGACGTAGCATCGCAACATTCTTACTTTTGTATCAAGAGAGAGGTTGTGACTCTTGAAGAAGGCCCCCATCCGATTGAAGGTGGATCTAACTTTTCCGATGCGTGCTCTTATCTCCTGGTTGTTGGTCCATTCTTTATTTATTATGGTGCCGATGTAGTTGTAGTGCTACAGGGGATTGGTTGACGTAGAGGTGACCTTCTATTATCCTTTTCTTACTTATTATCATAAGCTTTGTCTTCTTAACGTTTATATTGAGTCCATATTGTTTACTGTAATACGTGGTTTTGTTCATAAGAACTTGTAGGTCTTCTAAGTTGTCCGTAAATACTATGGTGTCATCTGCATAGCTGATGTTGTTTAACCAGTAACCATTTAGTAGAATACCTTGTTCAGTTTCGTGCAAAACTTCGATAAATATTCTTTCAGAGTACAGATTGAAGATTAGAGGAGACAAAATACAGCCTTGCCTCACTCCACGCATGATTTTCATATAGTCAGTGTGTTCACCTTCAACTCTGAGATTTTTGTTTGATTCCAGTAAAAATTTCTAACTATTTTCAGATCTTGGTTGTTAATTCCTACTTCTTTTAGTATTTGCATCATCTTGGAGTGCTGTACTCGATCAAACGCTTTCTCGTAATCAACCAGATATGCGTATACATCGTAGTTGACGTCTCTGCATCTCCAAAATAAGACTTGTACTCAGAATAAAGCCTCTTGTGAACCTGAACTGGTTATTTGAGTCTGCTAATATTGAAATGTCTAAAGAGAATAATTTTTGTTTTATTTAAGTAAGGTGTTATTCTCCATCTCCCGCACCATCTTTCAATCGACCTAATGATTTTGAACAAACCTACAGAGGATATCTGCATCTCCAGATGTTGTTACGAGAGTAGTGTCATCTGAGTAAAGTAAAGTACCATCTAGGTAGGGTCACTAAGGAACTCTGGCATAAATGCTGTATATCTTCAATATTATTTAATATATACATTAAAGAGGTACTAGGACCGTAAAATCAGGAAGAAAAACTGTTCTATTGTATGGTTTATATTCTTTATATTCCTAACAAAAACATTTAAAAATTTTAATAAAAACAACTGCAAAATCATTTTATTGCTCCCAAACATGTAAAGAGAGTTTTCAGCCGGACAGTAATTTTATAAGAGCAGGGTCGCCTTTTCTTATTTAAATCGCCTTTTTGCATTTTAAAATAAATCTAAATAGGATATTTTGTGAATGGATATAAATCATAAAATATGTAAAAAATTTTATTTGACAATCATGTAACCAATTTGCTGTATTAAGGACTTTTGTATAACCAAATTATTTATTGATTTACGTTACCGTTATTGTGTAATTATAAACAAAACCGATAAACTATTAATTAATAATAATTTTAACAATTAAATAGATTTAGACTAAATGAGATTTTGCTTGTATTATTAACAAATTGAATCATTTAGGTATATTATGGATTTAGTAAATATTGGCCTTTTCAGAATAAATACGTTTATTACACATAAGCTGCGTTTTTTGTATAACAACCAAAAATACTAATTAAATAAACATTTTTAAAATATAGCTTTTATTTACTTATTTTGTTTGGCATCAGAGAGGACTCCCATACAGCCAGAATCATTAATTGTGTTATTTTAAAAAAGGATTTAACAAGGATTACATTCTTCTCGCTTAGGGGTTGATCAGGACATTTTGGTAGACAACACAAGTAAGGCCTTAGATAGTTGGGTATAAACATTTAGAAAAAATATGAGGAGTAAAATAAAGATACACTTATAGTTGAATTTTCGCTGTTTTAACAAAAGATAACAAGCAATCGTAAATCTTTTTTCAGTTTAAACCCAGCAGATACATATTATATGGGCTTTTAATTTTGAACTGTAGAAGTTTTTTAAAACGTTCAATAGATTGCGCCTTATATTTTACGCAACCATTTACATTCTTTCATTTGTATACTTTCTTAGGCAATATTATTTGCGACTTTATTATTTGTGATACCTGCGTGTTATTTGACCCACTAGAACTTAATATTTTTATTAAGATCTTGTAGCGTTTTAAATTTGGTGGAATATTTTCGTTTTTCTGTTTGCAAATGAATTTTAAAACGATCAATATATTAGGGCATTTTAAGTTGAGATTCTAAATATCAAGTTTTGGTATTCAGCTGTTTTTGTCTTTTGTCGTTAAAACGCAATAAACTGGAATATTTAAAAGTTGTTTCGAGTCCCCTAATATAATATTGCAAGTCAGGTATACGGTTTTTCTAAGACGTATTAAAATTTCCAGTTAACCAATTTAAAATTAAAGTAAATACTCAAGAAGTTTTTTTTTGGTTCGTTGCTAAGAACGAGGTCAAAAAAGGGTAGATTGTTTGTTTTAAGTTTGTAGGAAAAAACTAGCTGTGAGACGTAAAGAGAAATTTATTTTGCGTTGAAATTTGTAAAATGTAAGGCATTAGGGAGTCGACATTTAAGCCCCAAGCAGAGCAGACAGAAGAGATTTTGAATCGCGAGTCGATTCAATTTTTTTTGTGTAATATCTTAAGACCGGTTAAGCTGATGATACTCTATGCAATGTGGCAGTTTAGATCAGAGTAATCACCCATAAGATTTGTGCAGTACACCGGCACTGATGAAATTTGGAAAATGTTTATATAGAATGTCCCCGTCGACAGCTTGATTTCCTCCATCAAGTTTCTGTTCCAATCGTTCCTGCCTACGTATGTAAATGGTTTATTTTTATTCAAGTTGAGAGTTATGTCCTTTGCAGCTCCAGTCCCATAGATGTTAACAAGTTTTTTTGAAAGTTAAGTGCTAAACAGTGAAATCAGGTAACAATTAACATTTTAATTTTAAAGTAAAGACAGACATTTTTTTGCTAAAACAATAATTGCTTTCATTAAAATTTAAAGGATTTGTAATAAATAATAAATTGTAAATTTTATGGTTTAACAGCTGTCATTTTAATTGTTTTTTTATGTAATGTTAACATATGACAGCTAGCTTTGTTCTTTTCGATATTCATTTGTTTTGTTTGTTTAAAAAAAAAAGGTTAATCTCTGTGCGATAACATTTGTAAGTTTTGTAGTATCTCCAATCTATTTGTAAACGGAGTTTGTAAACGGACACATGTAAGTTTTTTTTTATTCTGTATTTGGCAACTATTTATATAATATATTTTTTTTGCTACTTATATGTTTGATAACTGTTTGTATGAGACAAAAATAAACGTTTGATTTGTTTCTCTGATCCTTTGTTTATTTTAGTTTAGAAAATCTCCTAACCCTTGTATGTATTTTTGATTTTAGGGAAGAAGAAATTTTCTTTCTTTTTCCAGCAGGAAGTTTTCTTCGAAGCGGCGTCCAAATTTAAATAGCTAGAGGTAACCTTGTCTGCCATATCTTATTTCATTTTGTCCAGGAGATTTATGTAAGTACCCTTTCATTTTTTTGTAGCTGCCCCAGTCCGACCCATTTATTTCACTTATCCACGACCCCAGCTCTCCAACAACCAACTGAGTGTCGTACGCACTAGTAGCGTTTATTTTGCTTGCCCTATCTTCGCCCCATTGTTTTTGTCCCCTATTTCTACCCCTATATTCGTACCCTGAGGTAGGCAAAATATTTTCGTTAAAATCTTGTAATATTTTTAGTATATTTTTAATGTTATGTATGTAATTATACATAACAGCATAACCCGTGTCCGTGGAAAAGTGGTTCCCATTGGGTGAAAAATGTCCTACAGATATGTAGGATAGGTGTGAATGAGGTCTTACCAAATAAGCACACGTGTACCAACTGAGGACATGACATAAGGCAGCAGGTATGTCATTACTGTATCAAGGCTGCAGAGGAATGAGTTCTGCTGTTGGCTTGATAACAGACACTCACGGGCGAATATCACATAAATTCATAAGAAAACCACCTGATTATCTTCCCGAGAGTACACTCCAAATAAATAAATAGCATAACACAAATAGGAGAGTGCCATACGATCCAGGTAGCGATCTGCGCTGTACTGATTCCGGATCAGACAGTGTGAAATGGGTCACTGGGCACGAGCGCGCGTGCAACCATACTCGTGGTAACTAGACGACTGAAAGAAAAAGTCAAACGCAGAAGCTTGAAAGTAGAAAATTGATGAATATAGGAAAACCTGCGATACGCAAATGATACACTTGTCCCAGCAGCGAATAAGGTCAAAATAATTACCATTACTGAACGGCTAAGCCGGATAAGCGAAAAATTCAGACGTCAGATTAACCCTTACCTGAAGAGACCTTATTTTATTACACACAGAGAGACATGCCGTCTGACAGACTACAATGTAGGAGAGGGGATAAGAAGTAAACTTACAAACTTTTTTAATATATTTAATAGTACTCTAAAAGCTGTTTGTATTTGCTATTGAACACAGTAAAGAAACAAAATATTATCAGAGAATAAAAAAATAACTACGATTTTCTAGCAGCTAATCATTTACAGTTCGTGAGAGTCACATTTTTTACTTTTCAATACAGTGAATAAATAAATATACATCAAGTAAGTTTTTTTATATGAAAGGCACTAACACATACTGGATTACGTAAAAATAAACCGCGAAATTATTTTGATGTTGAAAAAAATGTCCACCAACTGTAAAAGTTACATACAATTGGTACAAATTGGTTTCGTACACTGAAGACACACAGGTTTTCTACATCGGCCACAAATGTATTTTGTCATACGGTTCTTCTTGCCAGGGCACAAATAACATATTTTTCGCTTCTCTAGTACTAATGGCTCGTTATCATCTACTTGGTTATTCTCAGGAATTCCAAGAATACTCGCTGTACTAGCACGAATTAGCCGCGGTACATGAAAATTACCCATTCTTCGCTTTATATGATCTTCTACTAATTATTTTGCTAATAGTTTAGCACAAGCAGATTTTTCTTGAATTTTAGAATTGTTTTTGTAACTTTGGTGCAGTATATATGCATTTACAATAGCAATATCTATTATACAAAAGAAAACAGCAAGAGTCCATCTGCGAGTTCTTCGACTACACGAAATTTTAGCACATTTTTCGTCCATGCAGACTACACCTCCTTTGTTTGCATTATAATATAAAATTATTTCTGGTTTTTCTATTGAAAAATCATTACAAACTCTATCATACATTGATGATATTAAAATTGTAGCTTTGTTTTTTCTGGCCACATAAAATACCATTGTAGTCACTCTTCTCTAAATCCATAAACACTAGAACCAGGTTCTCTCCAAAAATGACGGAGATATTTCACGTTTGTTCTTTTTCAAAGTTCCTACATACGTAAGATTATTTTTCTGCAAAACATCTATTAGCTCTAATGACGAAAACCAGTTGTCCGCAGTTATGATTCTGTTGCTGCCAATTAAAGGTTTAGTTAAGCGCAAGACTGCTTGTGTTGGTTTTGAGTATTTTTTTTCTTCGGGTAAAAGACTTAAGCCGTCCGAGTCTTTGCCACAGTATATATACCCGTTATAGAAATAACTGGTTCTTGCATCAGTAAAAGCCATTATTTTGCTGCCATACTTATATGGCTTATTAGGCATATACATTTTAAAATGGCACCTTCCCCTAAAACTGACAAGCATTTTATCAACAGTTGCCGATTGACCTAGACCATATGCGTTTTGACAATTTTCAATAAAAGAATTGAATATATAAGAAACTGGTGCTACTGGATCATGTTTTTTTCTTTCTTCTCGATCATCTGGATCATCAAAACGAAGAGCTGATAAAATGACTGCAAAACGCTTTTGATTCATGACAGTTCTAAAAATTTCCCTGCCAGTTTCATCTTTTGCAAAAAGCGTTTTTATATTCTCATGGTTCGACTAGAATACCGCAAAATATTCGAGAAGCCTTAGAAAGCTTTTATCTCCGTTATGTCAATATCCTTGAAGTCATGTTTATTTGGATCATTATACTTTATTTTCATTAAATTTAATTTACGATTGGTCCACTGAATAACACATAATAACCTATTTTCGTCAAACAATAACTGCCATACCTTTAGAGAATCAGCTTTCTCTCCAATACTTCGTGCTTTTGTTAAAAGAACGGGAATTTTTATTACTAAATTATGTTTTCTTGTACGAGATACTGGTCGAACTTCAGATTTATACCACCTGAATCGGTTTTTTCCGTAGAAATATGTTTGATTATTAGTCTCTAACTATATTTTCTTTTGAAATATTTTCTTCATCACTTTCCGTAGAAATGTCTGAATCCGTCTGGCTATCAGATTCCAAATAAACATCATCTTGATCAACATCACTAGCGTCACTATCTAATTCGTCAAACCACTTCAAAGCTGTATCTTCAAAATCAGCATCAGTAAAACGGATTTTTTTTAATGGACCGGCCATGATTGTAACAAATACCCGATGTTATTAATGTAATGTCTCCAGTTAAGGGGTAACACCGAAAAAACAAAAATAATGATCGAAGATGGAGCAAATAATGATCTACTGCACATACATCAAGTGGCGAATTTCGTGGTAGACAGACTTGTAGAACTTAAGCTCCCTGATTACCAATAATAGCGATTTTTCCTCAGAAATCAAGCGTAGACTAGCAATGGCCCAAACAGCTTAGGTGATTAAAATATGGAAAGATTCATTTTCCCATTGCTACATACGCAACTGAAACATGTACACTCAAAAAAATCGAAAGGAATAAGATCGAAACCTTCAAAATGTGGGTCTATGCTGGGTCTCTGTTTTGTCCAGGACACACGTCCTGGACAGGGCGCATAACATAGAATCAGCTTGTTAATTCTGGAAGAGCTTTATATAAAACACAGGCTATTAAAATAAGTATAACGAAGATACCTAATTTACTTCGGCCACATAGCTAGAAGAACTCGGGCCATGGAACTATTGGTAGTAGAGGGCCAAAGTTCATGAGGAAGATATCCAACATAATGGGCAGACCAAATAAAGTCTTAGGTGGGAGCATTCCTACATGAAGCCGTCTATATGGCACAGCATTGCAGTCAATGGAGGCAGCAAGCCAATAATATTTAGAGTGTCACCACGCCCTGACAAGAGCTCGGAAAATAAATAGAAGGAGGATAATGTGATTAGATTTAGTGGAATTAAATTTTTTTAAGTCGGTCAGATAGCCAAGCGGGCTGGGCGGCCGGTTCTCTTTCGCTTCACTGCGAAGGATGTGAGTTCGATCCCCAGGTACAGAAAACAAAAAGGCTAACTCAGCAGTTTAAAATTCTAAATGAATCTGCGACTTAGACTAGAATATGCTGGTGTCTGATCGGCCTATGGTGGAGCAGTACGGCAAGAGATAAGGGCTTGCGGCTTAGTGATACTCCTCCATAGATCCCTACCGGAAGGGCGAGGCGCCTAAAATACCGGTGAAAACAAAACAAACATTTTTTTAAAACTGAAAGCGAATCTGTAAGAATAATTGCATTTTAGTCATCTTTCTGTTGTACACATTCTAATGCTCTTTTTATTGCCATCGTTTCAGCTACAAAAATAGATGTATTTTTATATAATTAAAAAATGTTTTGCATCTGTAGTTTTTTGTGCCGTCAGTAATTTTATACCCATCGGTATAAATTGCGTGGAAGTTTTGACGTTCCGGCACAATTTGACGTATTATAATATGATAATAATTCCGAGTAATCAGGAATATTCATATTACATAGAACAAAGTGGCTGAAGTAATCGAATTATATTTGTGTTGTTTGTTGTGGAGCCACAATTCGTAGTCCTTCAAAAATAGAAGGAGAGTTTTTTATTCTCCAGAAAGTGTTAGTTAAATCATATTTATTTATCTTGAATATATTGCTAATAATAGATAATCCGTTTCTTTGTAATTTAAGCATCGTTTTTTAGCCAAAAATAATCGTCTGAGTACTAAGGAAGTTTTATTGACTTTTATCATTGGGGTTTTAGAGGTGTGGATTTTACTGCTTCTATTATATTCTTAGTGCTTTGGTTTATATAATATCCTGTTTACGTAGGTTATTTTCATTGGCTGTTTCGTACAAACATAATTAATAATTGATTTTATATGTGCTCTATAAAAAAGAAGTGCTGTTTGGGGATCCACTCCCCACCAAGTTGGTATTTTGGGAAATTTAAACCTTGATTGCATTTTGTCTCAATCTGTTCAATGTGCAATCTCCAAATAGATTTTTTCTCTAGTATAATTCCTAGGTATTTGACATTGGTATCTACTGGAAAATCTATTTCATTAATAGTCATTTTTTGAATTGGTTCCATATTATATCTGGTAAAAATTACCTCTTTGGATTTTTTTTTCGGAGACTTGTAAACCTAAATTATTTATGGCGCTTAGAATTCGTCCCTAAGTTTA